>NC_132912.1:113116505-113418215 GCF_047675955.1 Chlorocebus sabaeus
TTGTGACTGCTTCTCGGAGGACTTGGACTAACACAGCTTCAGAAGTTTAAAATGACCACTGTGGCCTAGGGGAGTCAGAGCAGTTTCAATAAAGGAGAAGGCACTCCATGGACTTTCCTAGTAGCATACAGATTCCTCGTTAGGGTAGTGGAGGCACAGGTTAGACTGTGGACTCTATGAGATAAAAGACTGTCTGCATTGTTCACTGTAAATCTTCTGCACCAAACACAGTGTCAAGCACATAGTGGTCCCTCACGGAATACTTGTTGAATAAATGAATAACCAAAGATTCCTTTTCCCCCTCTATAGCATCAGAATGCTTTCACCTTGCCTGTGTTCCATTAGCCATCACACTTGGCTGTTACTGAATTACTCATTTATCTCTGCCCCTAGACTGTTGGCCTCTTAAAGGCAAAGAGATCATATACTGAAGACTCAAAGGCCTGGTTTATATATAGTGTCCAAAGAAGAAACTAATAGGACTGAACAACGATGGCCAAGGGAGAAGGCGGTCATGAGGAATGGCTATTACATCTGAGAAGTGGCTCATAGTTAGGGGTGAGAGTGGTATTCCTGGTTGCTGGTCCGGGCACCTCATTTTGCCTGTGTGTAAAGTGCAGTGCTTCCTCCAGCTGCATCCTGGCACCACAGCCAGCTCCTTTCTTTCCAGCTAACATTGTGTGGTCTCATGAGGACCTTCTATCTGAAGGGATCTCATTTTTTTCAAAATCCCACCATATACATGATTTTGTGGGAACTGCACAACTCACGGCATGGACAGGTTAGCTATTCCCAATTTCACAGATGCAGCAGTCACAACTGTGGTTTAGACTGCCCTCAGCCACCAGCACAGCACTTCTGCTGGTAATGACGCTACAGTCTTGCTTTGAGGAACACCCTGCCTCCATTGGATTATCTTGTAGGACTGTCCACCAAGGGGTCCAACACTTTCCTGGACAAAGGGAGGTCATGTGACTTGAGTAAGACCCATTAGACACTTGTCCTAGAATTTGAATCTTGCACAGACAGTAATTTAAAAGCTAGAGCCTTTGAGAATAAACTAATGGATTTGAACAACAATAACAAAAACCCAGTTAGGCTGGGCATGGTGGCTCAAGCCTGTAATCCCAGCACATTGGGAGGCCGAGGCGGGTGGATCACAAGGTCAGGAGATCGATACTGTCCTGGTCAACATGGTGAAACCCCGTCTGTACTAAAAATACAAAAATTAGCTGGTGTGGTGGCATGTGCCTGTAATCCTAGCTACTCGGGAGGCTGAAGCACGAGAATCACTTGAACCCAGGAGGTGGAGGTTGCAGTGAGCTGAGATCGCACCACTGTACTCCAGCCTGGCAACAGAGCAAGACTCTGTCTCAAAAAACAAAGAAACAAAACAAAACAAAACAAAACTCTCTTCTAGGAATATACACAAAAGAATTGAAAGCAGGGACTCCAACAGACATTTGCATATCCCTGTTCACAGTGGCATTATTCACACTAACCAAAAGGTGGAAACGACCCACATGTTTATGAACAGGTGGATAGAATATATGTGCTATATACATATAGTGGAGTATTATTCAGCCTTAAAAAGGAATGAAATTTGGATGCTACAACATGAGTGAACCCTAAAAACCTACTTAGTAAAATAAGCCAGACGCAGGACAAATATGTTATTACTATGTAATATTGTAATATTATATTATAAATACATAGATTCTGCAGCCATATAAAAGGATGAGTTAATGTCCTTCGCAGGGACATGGATGAAGCTGGTAACCATTATTCTCAACAAACTAACACAGGCACAGACAACCAAACACCACATGTTTTAACTCATAAGTGGGAGTTGGCAAATGAACACATGGACACAGGGAGGGGAACATCACACACTGGGGCCTGTCGGGAGGTGGGGGGTAGTCTAGGGGAGGGATAGCATTAGGAGAAATACCTAATGTAGATGACAGGTTGATGGGTGCAGCAAACCACCATGGCACGTGTATACCTATGTAACAAACCTGCACGTTCTGCACAGGTACCCCAGGACTTAAAGTATAATAAAAAAATTAAAAATTCAATAAATAAATACATATATACATAGATTCCATCTATATGAGGTATCTAGAATCATCAAATTCATAGAGACAGAAAGTAGAAGAGTGGTCACCAGGGGAGGTGGGGAGGAGGGAAGAGGGCGTTATTATCTAAAGGATATAGAGTTTCTGTTTGGGATAATGAAAAAGTTCCGGAAATAGATAGTGGTGATGGTTGGACAATATTGTGAATGTACTTAATGCCACTGAATTGTACACACATCAACTGTGTATTGATGGTTAATGTCTCACATGTGTCCGTGTGAAGCACCACCAAACAGGCTTTGTGTGAGCAACGTGGCTGTTTATTTCACCTGGGTGCAGGCAGGCTGAGTCCAAAAAGAGAGTCAGCAAAGGGTGGTGGATTATCATTAGTTCTTATAAATTTTGGGATAGGCGGTGGAGTTAGGAGCAGTGTTTTGCGGGCAGGGGGTGGATCTCACAAAGTACATTCTCAAGGGTGGGGAGAAGTACAAAGAACCTTCTTAAGGCTGGGGGAGATTACAACGTACATTGATCAGTTAGGTTGGGGCAACAATAAATCACAATGGTGGAATGTCATCAGTTAAGGCTATTTTCACTTCTTTTGTGGCTCTTCAGTTGCTTCAGGCCATCTGGATGTATACGTGCAGGTCACAGGGGATATGATGGCTTAGCTTGGGCTCAGAGGCCTGACATTCCTGTCTTCTTATATTAATAAGAAAAGCAAAACAAAGTAGTGAAGTGTTGGAGAGGCAAAACATTTTGGGGTGGTATGGAGAGATAGTGGGCAATGTTTCTCTGGGCTGCTTCGAGCAGGATTGGGGCGGCCTGGAAACCTAGAGTGGGAGAGATGAAGTTGAAGGAAGATCTTGGTGTAAGGGGTGATATTGTGGGCTTGTTAGAAGGAGCATTTGTCATATAGAAAGATTGGTGATGGCCTGGATGTGGTTTTGTATCAATTGAGAAGCTAAAAGGAAGATACAAGGTCTGAGTAAGAGGAGGAGAAAAATAGGTATTAAAGGACTAAAAATTGGGAGGACCCAGGACATCCAATTAGAGAGTGCCCAAGGGGGTTCAGCATAATGACTTGCTTGGTTGGTGAGTTTTTGGGAAAAGACCATTAGTCTATTTTACCTTTCCTGAAGATTGAGGATGGTAAGGAGTATGAAGTTTCCACTGAATACTAAGAGCCTGAGAAATTGCTTCGGTGATTTGACTAATAAAGGCAGGTTTCTTATTGGACTGTATAGAGGTGGGAAGGCCAAACCAAGGAATTATGTCTGACAGAAGGGAAGAAATGACCACAGTGGCCTTCTCAGACCCTGTGGGAAAGGCCTCTATCCATCCAGTGAAAGTGTCTACCCAGACCAAGAGGTATTGTAGTTTCCTGACTCGAGGCATGTGAGTAAAGTCAATTTGCCAGTTCTGGGTGGGGGCAAATTCCTGACTTGATGTGCAGGGAAAGGAGGGGGCCTGAATAATCACTGAGGAGTAGTAGAATAGCAGATGGAACACTGAGAAGTGATTTCCTTGAGGATAGATTTCCACGATGGAAAGGAAATGAGAGGTTCTAAGAGGCTTGTAATCTACATGGAAGAGATTATGAAATGAAGACAGAATAGAATGGGCCTGTGAGCCTGGAAGAAGATATTATCCTTGGTCCAAGGACCATTTGCCTTGTGTGGGAAGAGATTGATAGGTGGAAACTTCAGTAGGAGAGTAAATAGGAGCGACCAATGAGAAGGAGAAAAACTGACCATGAGGGAGAGAAGTTGGAACACTAGCTGCTATTTTAGCTACCTTATCAACATAAGCGTTGCCCTGAGCGATGGGGTCTGATACCTTTTGATGCCCCTTGCAGTGAATGACTCCAGCTTCCTTTGGAAGTAAAGCGGACTTGAGAAGAGTTTTTATTAAAGAGGCATTAATGATGGAGGACCCTTGCGTAGTGAGGAAACCTCTTTCAGCCCATATAACAGCATGGTGGTGAAGGATATGGAAGGCATATTTAGAGTCAGTATAAATATTGACGTGTAGTCCCTTTGCAAGAGTGAGGGCCTTAGTTAAGGCAATGAGTTCGGCTTGCTGAGAGGTAGTGTAGAGGGGCAGAGTGGTAGCCTCAATGATAGATGTGGAAGATACTATAGCATAGCCTGCCTTTGCTGGTGAGTGGCGATTAGGCCTGGTGGAACTGCCATCAATAAACCAAATGTGTTCAGGGTGAGGAACAGGAAAGAAGGAAATATGGGGAAATTAAATTGAGTGAATGCCAGGTGGATTATAGAGAGACAGTCATGGGGGTCAGTTGTGGTATCAGGAATAATGTGGAAGGCCAGGTTGAAGTCCAGGCCAGGAACAATGGTAATTGTGGGAGACTCAGCAAAGAATGAGTATAGCTGAAGGAGCCGGGGAGCAGAAAGTGTATGTGTCAGGTGTGAGGAAGAAAATAGATTTTGGAAGTTACGAGAACCGTAGAGAGTGAGTTGAGCATAGTTTGTGATTTTGAGGGCCTCTAAAAGTATTAAAGAAGTGGCAGCTGCTGCACACAGACATGAAAGCTAGGCTAAAACAGTAAGGTCAAGTTGTTTGGATAAAAAGGCTACAGGGCGCAGTCCCGGCTCTTGTGTAAGAATTTCGACCACACAGTCCTGCACTTTGGCTGTGTGTAATGAAAAAGGGTTGGGATGAGTTAGGGAGAGCTAGTGTGGGGGCAGCTTCTAGGGCGGATTTTAAGGAACAGAAAGGAGTGGCAAAAGGATTTAGGATCTATCTGTGGGGTTAGCTAGGTTTGCTTTTGTGAGTTTATATAATGGTTTAGTCAGGATGGTAAAACTAGGTATCCAAAGGTGAAAGTACCTAACCATGCCTAGGAAGGAAAGGAGTTGTTTTGTAGAAGGGATTGGGGTTTGGGAGATTAGCCAGACACGATCAGCAGGGAGATCACGTGTGTTTTCATGAGAATTATGCTGAGATAGGTAACAGATGAGGAAGAAATTGGGCTTGACTGAAGTAATGGGGGCTGTCTGTGAAACCCAGCAGCAGTACAGCCTGGGTAATTTGCTGAGCCTGATGGCTGTTAGGGTCAGTCCAAGTGAAAGCAAAGAGAGGCTGGGCTGAAGGGTGCAAAGGAATAGTAAAGAAAGCATGCATGAAATCCAGAACAGAATAATGGGTTATGGAGAGGTTGTGGAGGGAGGTATTGAGGATAGGAGAGTACATGGCTTTGGCACCACGGGGTGTGATAGGCAAGACAATTTGGTTGATAAGGCGCAGATCCTGAACTAACCTGTAAGACTTGTCCGGGTTTTGAACAGGTAAAATAGGGGAATTGTAAGGAGCGTTTTTAGGTTTTAGAAGCCCATACTGTAGCAGGTGAGTGATAACAGGCTTCAATCCTTTTAAAACGTGCTGTGGGATGGGATATTGGCATTGAGCAGGGTAAGGATGATTAGGTTTTTATTGGATGGTAAGGGGTGCATGCTCGGTTGCCAAGGAGGGAGTAGAGGTATCCTATACTTGTGAATTAAGGTGGGGAGATAAAAGGGGAGGATGTGAAGGAGGCTTTGAACTGGGGAAAAGGGTAGCAATGAGGTGTGGCTGTAGCCTAGGAATAGTCAGGGAAGCAGATAATTTAGTTAAAATGTCTTGACCAAAAAGGGAGCTGGGCAGGTGGCGATAACTAAAAAGGAGTGCATAAAAGAATGTTGTCCAAGTTGGCACAAGAGTTGGGGAGTTTTAAGAGGTTTAGAAGCCTGGCCGTCAATACCCACAACAGTTATGGAGGCAAGGGAAACAGGCCCTTGAAAAAAAGGTAATGTGGAGTTGGTAGCCTCTGTATTGATTAAGAAGGGGACAGACTTACCCTCCACTGTAAGAGTTACTCAAAGCATCTGTGATGGTCCAGGAGGCTTCCGAGGCAATCAGGCAGCGTCAATCTTTAGCCACTAAGCCGAGAAGATCTGGGAAGGAGTCAGTCAGAGCCTTGGGCCAGTTGGACAGTCCAATTTCCAGTGGGGTCCCACATAGATGGGACACAGCTTAGGAGGAATCCTGGGCTACGGGCGTTCCTTGGCCCAGTGGCCAGATTTCCAGCACTTGAAGCAAGATCCTGGGAGAGGAAGTCCTGAAGGAATGCCTGACTGCTGTGGCTTAGGCGTTTTGAAGTTTTTGTGTGCTGAAGATATGACTGGGGTTTCTCTCACAGCAGAGGCAAGTAATTGCAACTGTTCTCTATTATTGTACACCTTGAAGGCGAGGTTAATTAAGTCCTGTTGTGGGGTTTGAGGGCCGGAATTTAATTTTTGGAGCTTTATTTAATGTTGGGAGCAGATTGGGTAATAAAATGCATATTGAGAATAAGATAGCCTTCTGGCCCCTATGGGTCTAGAGTGGTAAAATGTCTAAGGGTTGTTGCCAAATGGGCCATGGACTGGGCTGGGTTTTTGTATTTGATGAAAAAGAGCCTAAATGCTAACTGTTTTGGGAGAGGGCAGATAAAGAAAAAAGGAGCATTAACCTTGGCTATGCCTTCCACTCCAGCCACCTCTCTAAGAGGAGATTGGGCAGGTTGGGGAGGGCTAATAGAGGAATGAAACTGTAAGCAAGAACAGGTGTGAGGAGGGGAGGTGATAGAAAGATTATAGGGTGGGGGAGCAGAGGCTGAGGAAGAATTGGGGCCTGCCTCGCCCTGGTGTGGAGCAGCCTGGGGAGAAGGGGAGAGGTCAGATGAGTCTGTAGTAAAGGAGGATTCAAAGGACTCAGAGGTTGGGGTGGAGACCGAAAGAACAGACAGGAGAGAAAGAAGAAGTATTTGGGACAAGTCGCATTGGGAGCAGACCAATGTATAAAAGAATGCCTGGACGTCAGACACCTCAGACCATTTGCCCATTTTTTGACAAAAATTATCTAGATCTTGTAAAATGGAGAAATCAAAAGTGCTGTTTTCTGGCTATTTAGAACTCAAAGGATTGTTGAGTTTGTATTGGGGCCAAGCGGTGTTGCAGAAGAAAATAAGGCGTTCAAGTTTTAGGTCAGGCGAGAGTTGAAGAGTTTTTAAGTTCTTGAGAACACAGGTTAAGGGAGAAGAAGGAGGAATGGCGGGTGGAAGGTTGCCCATGGTGAAGGAGGCAAGTTTAAAGAGAAGGGTAGAGAAATGGAGAGAAGGGATGGGGGGTGCTTGCCCCCAGGAAAGTGAAGAAGCGGTGGGAGGTGCTTGCCCCCCAGGAAAGTGGAAACAGGGTGGGAGGTGCTTGCCCCTCAGGAAAGTGGAAACGGGTTTGGAGGTGCTTGCCCTCAGGAAAGTGGAAAATGGGTGGAGACACGGAGAGAAGGGGTGGGGTGAGCAGCCCTGGGCTGCAATGTGGGTAAGCAGCCAAAGCAGGCATGCCCGCAATTGACTTGCCACAAACAGAATGACCAAGGCAGGTGTCCCCGAGAAGATCAGACACCAATGGGAGGTGGGTGAATAATCAGGCAGGCATCCCTGCAATGATTAAACACCAAGAGAAAGCTTTCTTCCCGAGTCCATGACAGGTACTGGAGTTTTGAGTCTGTGGATAAAATGTATCTCCTTTGTCTCTACCAGAAAATGAAAGGAATTGAAATTAAGAGAAGGGAGAGATTGAAGGGTGGTGGCAAGATTGAAAGGAGAAAGAGGTTGAGGGATAGTGAGAGAGGTTGGAGAAGAGAGTAAGAAGTGGTTGCTTACCTGATTTAAAATCGGTGAGATGTTCCTTGAGCTAGTTGGTCCGAGGACCCGAGGTCATAGGTGGATCTCTTCATAGAGTGAGGGTGAGGACACGGGACTGGTCTCCCAAAGGAGTCCCACTGACCCAGGTCTTCGGCACCAAATGTCTCACGTGTGTCCGTGTGAAGAGACCACCAAAGAGGCTTTGTGTGAGCAACATGGCTGTTTATTTCACCTGGGTGCAGGCAGGCTGAGTCCGAAAAGAGAGTCAGCAAAGGGTGGTGGATTATCATTAGTTCTTACAGGTTTGGGGATAGGCAGTGGAGTTAGAAGCAATGTTTTGCGGGCAGGGGGTGGATCTCACAAAGTACTCTCAAGGGTGGGGAGAAGTACAAAGAACCTTCTTAAGGCTCCGGGAGATTACAAAGTACATTGATCAGTTAGGTTGAGGCAGCAATAAATCACAATGGTGGAATGTCATCAGTTAAGGCTATTTTCACTTCTTTTGTGGCTCTTCAGTTGCTTCAGGCCATCTGGATGTATACGTGCAGGTCACAGGGGATATGATGGCTTAGCTTGGGCTCAGAGGCCTGACAGTTAAAATGATACTTTTACTACAATTTTAAAAATACAAAAAAAGTAAAAGTTTCAAAAACATCCGCTGGAGTTTGTCCCATGCGTCCGTGTGAAGAGACCACCAATAGGCTTTGTGTGAGCAACAAGGCTGTTTATTTCACCTGGGTGCAGGCAGACTGAGTCCGAAAAAGGAGTCAGCAAAGGGTGGTGGGATTATCATTAGTTCTTATAGGTTTGGGAGAGGCATCCAAAGTACATTCTCAGGGGTGGGGGAGAATATATCGTATCAGTTAGGGTGGGGCAGGAGCAAATCACAAAGGTGGAGTGTCATCAGTTAAGGCTATTTTCACTTCTTTTGTGGATCTTCAGTTGCTTCAGGCCATCTGGATGTATACATGCTGGTCACAGGGGATATGATGGCTTTGCTTGGGCTCAGAGGCCTGACAGGGCTGATTCATTTACAATGCTCATACCCTGAAGAATCTTTTCATTAGTTTCTGCTACCTGGACACCTAGTCTTCTTATATTCCTGCTCTGGGTTTGAATCTTGGCTCCACAACATGCCAGACATGTGACCTTGGGTGAGTTACTGTGCTTCTTTGAGCCTCTATTTTCTCATCTGAGGATAATACCCAATGCATAGAGTTTAGGAACTAAACCCACATTCACATAACCAGTCAGCAACAGAGCTGTAACTAGGACCAGACCTCCAGACCCCTAGGTCTTCAGCTTGAGGGAGGAGAAAATGACCTTAGAAGTCTTTGGTAATTGCAATGGACAGAAGAGTTTTTCATCAGCTCACTGGACATCTACTCTTCGAGTCTTTAATTGAGAAAGCCCTTTGCTCCCCAACTATCCTTGTTTAGCCATGAAGACACTTTAAGGAAGGGAGCATTTTGTCTGAGTAGGAAATTGGGGGAGGGAAGGAAACACTACACAGAAAGGCACCTTAGACTTGATTTACTTTGAGCTTTTCTTGGGTTACAACCTCTCATCCCAACAGAGTTTTGTGAGGACTTAATGAGATATTACCTATAGGCCCTAGCTTGATTCCTGGCACACAGTAAAGACCCAATAAATTCTAGCCGTCATTGTTATAATGACTAATAGGCACTATGATGATGTGAGTTCAAAGGATTTGCGAGTGGCCCATCAACCCCCACTCCACCTTGAAATGTTACCCACATCAGCTCCCAGAGTCTGAAATTCCTTTAAGGAGAGACTGATTCTTTTTCTTCCGTAGTCAGATACATGGTTGACCATATAAAGTAAAGGAGGAAGGGAGGGAGGTATGAGCAGTACCCATCTTGTGCTGGAGCAGAAATGCTGGCTGGGGACCCTGGAGTCTGTGCTCATGGTTTCTGAGCCGAGCATACTTCCCAGAGTCTCAGTTCACTTGCTCTTGTGTCTTATCCCTGGAGAGTAATAGACAGAAGAGTCTATTGCAATGGACAGAAGAGTTTTTCATCAGCTCACTGGACATCTGCTCTTTGAGTCCTTAGTTGAGAAAGCCCTTTGCTCTCCAACTATCCTTGTTTAGCCATGAAGACACTTTAAGGAAGGGAGAGTTTTGTCTCAGTAGGAAATTGGGGGAGGGAAGGAAACACTACACACAAAGGCACCTTAGAATTGACTTACTTGGAGCTTCCCTTCATGCAATAGAACCTAGATTCTGAAGACTAAGGTGAGAAGGAGCTGTGGGTCGCAGGGGTTAGTAATAGGGAGGAAATCCCCTAAACCCAACTGCAGAGAAATCCAGGAGTCTATAGAGTTCTTGGCTGGAAACCCCAAATATTGCTGGTTCACTGTCCACCGGTTTCCTGGTCATTCAACATTTTCCCAGCACTTGCCAGGAACACGAAGACAAGTAGAACTGTGGATCCAGTTTCTCAGTTGCTGGGACAGTGGCAGGCGAGCCTGACAGCACCCCATCTTGCCGGCCTAGTTCCTGCCCCAGGGCTGTCTCCACTCTGCAGGGCCTGCTATGTTTACCAGAAAGTATAGGCCAGAAGTTCGCTCCTCCAGCACAACTGGCCAACCAGCTGGGCCCAAGAGCCTTCCTCCAGGCAGAAGACTGTGGCCACATTCTGATTTCTCAAGGGTGTCCAGGAGACCTGAACCCCTATTTCCCACAAGATGCACCTTGATAACACACCCCTCCTGGGCTTTTCCTTGTTTCCTGCCTCACTTTCCCTATTCCCTGCTCCCAGGATCACCTTCCACATAGACTGCCTGCACCTGAAACCTTATGCAGGCTTGGTTTTGGGTGAATCTGATCTCAGATAGGTTTCTCATCTATTATCAGAGTGATGAGTTCTGAAATCAAGATAGGAATAGGGTGCACAGAGGAGAAAGCCCAAGCTACATGGGGACAGAAAAAGCCCTCAGAGGTGGTGACATTTGGTCTGAGTCTTGAGAGATGAGAAGTCAGTCAGCAGACCAGAGACAGGAGGCATTCATTCTAGGCAGAGGGGCTAGCCCACGCAGACACCCAAAGGTGAGTGAGAACATGTGGAAACTTCCAATAGTTCAATCCACTGGAGTCTGGGATGCCAGTGAGGGCAGGGCCGGGGGAGCTGGGCAAACAGGTGGGCCTGCGCCAGGAAGGGTCCACCCATGGAGAGGTGGTGAGGGTCCAAGGTAGTAACAAACAAGAAACACCCATGTGAGCCCCTGAAACCAGGTCTGTTCAGACCATCTGGGCTCCCAGAGCTGGCAGGAGAAGGTGTTCTGTTGACATGGGTAAAGGAAGGGGAGGAGGGGGAGAAGCCAGTGAACTGAGCTGGCCAACCATGCTGTTAACCACACACAGGTCGTGCAGCAAAGACACAGGACGGCCTTGCCCACTCACCTGGCAGTAATGAAGGGGGTAGGGAAGGGCATGACTTGAATCCCAGGGTAACTTCATTCTGCAAAGTCCTCCTGGGAAATCACCCCCAGGGTCCCTTCCCCAGGAAGCCCCTCTTCCTCCACTCTCACCTCTCTCCCACCACCTGCCAACTCACCGTCGCCACCATGAAGTCTCCTTGAAAGTGCCCCTTCACTTAAAAGACACAGTCTCCAGGGCTCTTTTCCCTCAAAGGACACCTGACCAGATGCTTAGCACCATTCATGATGTTTATGTTTTTTAAGACAGCAAAGAGGCCAGATAGGTTTTTAAGTTGCTTTTTTTTTTTTTTGAGATGGAGTTTCACTCTTGTTGCCCCGACTGGAGTGCAATGGCGTGATCTCGGCTCACTGCAACCTCCGCCTCCCGGGTTCAAGGAATTCTCCTGCCTCGGCCTCCCGAGTAGCTGGGATTACAGGCATGCACCACCACGCCTGGCTAATTTTGTACTTTTAGTAGAGACGGGGCTTCTCCATGTTGGTCAGGCTGGTCTGCCTTTTCGAATTCTTATAATGCTACAGCTTCATGGCGGTAGGATGTGGCCCCGGGGAGCTTGTCCCCTGGCAAGAGTGACTCATTTGTGGAGGAGATAAGGGGTCTACCAAGGAGGAGAGAAAGGATTGAAGGGGCAGACCTGGACAAGGAAGGGCGACTGCAGGTCTCACCTTCCCTCCCTTGCCAACCCTGAACACTGCAGCTCTGCTTCCATGCTCAGTGAGAGCTGGTGGCCTTCTCCAGTCTACATCCCACAGGGGAAAGCCTCCCACTTCCCTAGCTGTGATAGATTGGCAGACAGGGCAACCTCACCTTGGAGCAAAAGCATGAATTATCCACCCGCCCAGTCTTGCAGTAGCGATCTTCATTTAGTACTTACTCTGTGCTAAGCACTTTACATGAGTTAACTCATTCTATCCTCATAATTGTATTAGATACTATTATTGTCTTCAGTTGCAGATGAGGAAAACAAGGCTCAGAGAGGTGTTGTAGGTAGCTCAAGATCACAGGGCAGGCAGTGGAAACGGGCCCTGAGGCCCCACAAGTTCAGGACGGTACATTGGATGTTCCCATAATTGGCGACTCTGGGGGCCTGTGTGTAGGGAGGGAAAAGACACAGGTGTGAGCAGAGTGTGTGAAATAGGAAGAAAGCCCAGCTGTAATAACAGTAATTGTGATCACAGCAGCAGTGGCGCTGACTGGGCACTTAAGTGTGTCCTAGGCCTGGTGCTCTACCTGTGGTTTCATTCTCACCCACACCACGATGAGGTCGGTGCTGCTGGTGCCATCGTTGGAAGAGAACGCTCATTCACCCACTTGTTTCCTCATGCACCCTTCACTCATCGCTCCTTGAGCTCACGCTGGGGTTTGTCTCCAAACAGTGGTCCAGATGCCCAGTGAGAGCAGCCTGACCCTGGCCTGAGGCCTCCCCCAGCCATGCTCTGGGTCTGTGGCTTCATTTACCCACACGCTGAGCACCTCCCTCCTCCATCCATGCCCTCACGGGACCAGCTGCCTTCCCAGCCCTGCAGGCCTTGAGCCTGTGCATTGCTCACCAAGCATGACTGCTGGCGCCTACCCACCCTGCCCAGCCAGCTCACCACAGACACCACAGTCTTCACCCACCCAGGGCTTCCACATCCCTCTGTGCTTCCCCATCCAGCACGCACTCCTGATGCCATGCTCTGTTTAGGCTTTGTCAGAGGTCCTGGCCCGTGGCATGGGGAGACCCCACGGCCCCAGCAACACCATGGCCTCCACCCCTGCCCTCCTCCCCAGGGCTCAGCGTCCTGGCGTCCATCCAGGAAGTTTGTCCTTCCTCCCCAGGCAACTTGGCCTTGGCCAGGGAGCATCTTCAAGTGCGATTTCCGTCCAACTTTGTCCCATGACCGCTGTGCCATGGAAACGCCAGCCTCCACTCCCCTCCTGCCTCCGGTGCCACTTCAAGGCCACTTCCTGTGTGACCTTCCTGCTCCTGGGATCAGTCATTCCCACACTGGGAATGTGCTGGGGCCAGCCCCTTCTCTCCCTTCCTCCCTCTCTCCTCTGTTCCTCCCACTCTCCGGAAGGGAAGAAGGTCTGTCACCAGGCCTCACAATTGATTAATAGCCCAGCTTTCACTGATAATTCCACCCCTGGGGGCTGCAGCCCAAAGGTTTGAGTAAACATAGTGATTTTCCTTAAATAAACATCCTCCCCACAAAGTAAAGTTGGTGACCCACCAAGGCCAGCTGACCCAGCAACTGTTTTCACCTCAGTGTCCTGGTTCTCTCCCCTGCCACCCCCCATGGCAAGGGTGTGGGAACAGCTTGGGAATCAGAATCCCCTCGGGGCCCAGGGCCCTCACCCTACTTTGGTGAAGCCTTTCTAGACCCTCTTCAGCCTGAGGAAGTTCCTCTCTACTCCTCCCCTACTGCCTCCTGGACTGTCCTTCAGGCTCAGAGCTCCTGGTCTCTGCCACTGCTGACCCCTTCAATGGTGCCTGCCACCCACTCCAATGAGGAGCAGGGTCACCAGGCCAGTCTGTTGCTCTTCCGTTTTAACCTGCCATTCCTGGCTGTCCCTCTTGGACTTCGGAGGTCAAACATTCCTGCTTCCGAGCTCCCACCTCTTTCCCCAGCTTATCTCCATAATGTGTTTGGACCCCCTCTCCTGCCTCTACTCTCATGGCCTCAGTTTTGATCACCTCTGCCCAGTTCCATGTCCTACTTCAGTTGCAGGGGGAGGAGGATAGAGGTCCTGGGGACTGCACACTCTGAAGGATTGAATGCCTCAGGGGCAGGAACTTGCGGAGGACAGAGCCCACCGCACCAGCTAGTAAAAAACTCCATCATCGAGGTCACAAAACTGAAGGTCTTGAATCTGAGCTCTTCAGAGGGATCCTGGTCCTGTTGCCTTTGATCTCATACTTAGTCCATTGCACCAGATGCTGTGGTCACGTATAAGGCTGGATCTTTTTGGAATATTAATTTTTTCTTTTTTTCCCTCTATGTGTTAGCTCATTTTTCTTTCTCTCATTCAAGTAGGAGTCATTTGAAAGTTATGCTGGGTCTTCGTTTGCCCACAGATCAAGGACAATTTAGGAGTTTGCAGAACAGATGAACAGAGATTTACGGAATGAGCAAAACGCCCTGTGGGAACAGTGGGGAGTGAGTTCGGGGGCATCTCCTGCTCTGAGACCAGAAAGTGATTCCTCTGAGGAGATGGGGAGGCCGCCCAGCAGCTGGATCCCAGCCCTGCTTCCTTGCAGGGTGTGTGGAGACAGCAAGACCCCGGGGAGGAGTGGCTCCCCAACTGCAGCAGGCATTTGGAATCATTAGCACTGGGTTTCTGGTCTTAGCAAAGTCTCTGGCACAGAGGCAGAGAAGAGTCAAAGTCAGGCACAAAAGCATGTGCACGCCAGGCTGTGGAGACTGGTCACTGACTATGTTTCGGTGCAGGGGATTACAATATTACCAGGAATGATGGGGTGACATTTTCTGCAGCTTGGAGGAATAGGCCTCAGAGTCAGAAATGAATTCTACTTACAAAAGACAACTTCTGTGTTTGTGCACTAAGATTTATGCCCCAAATAACCAGAGGCCTTGTGGTTAGCAGAGCACACCACGGTATTTCCCATCTTCTGCACAGCCTTTGCATGTGCTGTTCCCTTTGACTAGAAAGTCCTTCCTTCCCACAGTCTGTTTGCTGACTCCTGTTGGCCCTTTAAAACCAGGCTCAGGTGGTGCTTTCTCTCTAGGAAACCTCCCCAGAGAGGCAACTGTCCACACCTGCTTCCCTCTCTGTGTGCTACTGACCTCTGTACTGTTACATATATACATATATATTCAATTATATATTATATGTAATATATTATATATTTTAATATATTTATATATATATCCTTCCCTCTCTGTGTGCTACTTACCTCCATACTGTTTTTTATACATAATTTTTTTATTTTTATTGAGATATAATTTACATACCATAACATTTATCCTTGTGAAGTATTACAGTTCAGTGTTTTTAGCATATTCACAAAATTATGCAACCATGGTGATATGGTTAGACTTTGTGTCCCCACCCAAATCTTATCTGGAATTGTAATCCCCATAATCCCCACATATTGAGGGAGGGACCTGGTGGGAGGAGATTGGGTCATGGAGGCGGTTTCCCCCAGGCTGTTCGTTCTCATGATAGTGAGTGACTTCTCATGAGATCTGATGGTTTTATAAGGGGCTCTTCCCTCTTCGCTCATCGCTTCTCCTTCTTGCCACCATGTGAAGAAGGTCCTTGTTTCCCCTTCGCCTTCCACCATGATTGTAAGTTTTCTGAGGCCTTCCCAGCCATGTGGAACTGTAAGTCAATTACACCTTTTTCCTTTATAAATTACCCAGTCTCAGGTACGTCTTTATAGCAGTGTGAAAATGGACTAATACACAGCACCACTATCTAATTCCAGAACATTTTTATCATTCTCAAAATAAACCCATACCCATTAGCAGATACTCCCCTTTCTCCTCTGCCCCTAGCCTTTGGCAACCACTAATTTACTTTCCCTCTCTATGGGTTTGCCTATTTTGGACATTTCATATAAATGGAATAATATAATAGGTGGCCTTTTGTGTCTGGCTTCTTTCACTTGGCATAATGGTTTCAAAGTTCATTTGTGTTGTAATATATACCAATATATATATTTTAATTTTATATAATAATATATTTTATTACTTGACCAAGCTATTTCTAAAAATAAGCTAGTTATTATACCATAGAGAAACAACATCTTATTCAAAAAGAATTACTCTAGATTTATTTGGCAAGTCTTATTTTTGTTGAATATTAATTTAAATAAATTTTACACTTTTTTTTTTTTTTTTTTTTTTGTAACAGGGTCTCACTCTGTTACCTAGGCTGGAGTGCAGTGGCTGGATTACAGCTCATTGCAACCTTGACCTCACGGGCTCAAGCAATCCTCCCATCTCAACCTCCTGAGTAGCTGGGACTACGTGCTACCTCGCCTAGCTAATTTTTGTATTTTTGTAGAGATGGGGGTCTCACTATGTTGCCTAGGCTGGTCTCGAACTCCTGGTCTCAAGTGATCTGCCTGACTTGGCCTCCCAAAGTACTGGGATTACAGGCGTGAACCACCACACCTGGCCCATTTTACACTTTTAAATCCTTTTCTACTAAGGTGATTATTCAATCAGTTTCCATATAGCTTTTCTTCTGTACATAAAGATTGGTAAAATTGTAAATAAGTATTATAATCTGAATTCACAGAAAATATTTATAATCTCAAGAGAACAGAATCTATTTTGAACAGAGCTCTTGTTTTTGTAAATATTAGTTCATCACCACGTTTTTCCATATGTTTCTGTATCCACCTTTTCTTGGAACTTATGGGCAGGAAATGACAGAAGAAGGCAGGAAAAGGAAACATCAAAGTTTTTTTGGAGGGACTGCATTTTCTGGGACTGATAAGATGGATGACTTCCACTGTAACTCCCTGGTTATCAAAGGAATAGGAGAAATAACACATTCTCAGTTTATTTGTCAATCTCACTTACTACCATCAGAGTGAAGGATTTAAATGAAAAGTTCAAATTAAAAGGCATCTTTATAGATAATCCTCTGATATTCCTAGTGCTCACTTATTTACCCATGTGGGTGTTTTTTAAAAACTGGAAGTATAATAAAAAGAATCCAGAAACCATACGAAGAGTAGATATAGTGTTAACATATAAATTGAATAAATTGGTATTTTAAATATCAATCCCTGTATTTTTTCCATCATGAAAAAGAAATACATTTTTAATGTAAAGTTTTGGGTTTTGTTTCTTTTTAGAACTTTCACTTATTTGTAATTTTCATTTCTTATTTTTTGTAACTTTCATTTTTAAAAAACTAACTGCTTTGCATTTCCCCTTGTGGAAAAAAGAAAAACTACTCAAAATAGCTTTCCCTTTATGAAGTGAATGTACTCCATTTATTTTTACGCTGAAAAATATTCTATTGCATGAATATACTATGTTTTATTATTCCGTTTGTCAATTAACGGACAATTGGTTATTTCCATTTTGGGGCTATTCAGGATACTGCTGCTAAGATCATTTGTGTACAGATTTTTGTGTGGACACATGCTTTAATGCTTTTGGGCCTATACGTAGGAGTGGCATTGCGGGGTCACATGAAAACTCTGTGTTTAACCTTTTGAGGAACTGCTGAAAGTGGCTGTACCACTTTACATGCCCCCCAGCAGTGTGTGAGGATTCCAGTTTCCCCACAGCGTTTCCATTACTTGTTATTATCTGTCTTTTTGATTAGAGTCATCTTAGTGGTATGAAGCAATATCTCATTGTGGCTGGATTTGCATTTCTGTAATGACTAATAATGTCAATCGCTTTTTAATGTGCTTATTGGCCACTTGTGTATCTTCTTTGGAGCAATTTATATTCAAATCCTTTGTCCATTTTTAATATTTTTAATTGTTGAGTTGTATGTGTACACATTTCCACTAGTGTATTTCCCACACTGGTTCGTAACCTATGTTTTATGTGTCTGAGTTTCCTATCAGACTGTGGGCAGGATCTGGGTCAGACTCGAACCCAGGCCCTTCTTATGGGCACAGTGCAGAGCATACGGTAGGCACCTGGTAAATGCATCAAGACTGGAGACCCAAACTCTCTGGGGAGCCCTTGTGCTCTCCTCCAAGGTTCTTTCTTCTCAAAGTCCCTGCATTTTTAGATTCCTTATATATGGAAACCCATGGTGGGTCTGGGTCCTCTCTGGGGAAGTAGGGGTTGAGCTGAGAGGTCTGAATTCTGGAATATACTGCCTCACTGCCTAGGTAAGGGCCCCACTCCACACTCAGCCTTGCCTCTGTGCCTAGTCTCTTTCCTTGTTTCTCTTTTCGTGTTGGTGGAGGTGATGGGGGGGGGGGGGGGGGAAGAAACGATTGCTTTTGAGCTAGGGTTGATGCAGCCCTGGTTGAATTTGAAATAAAAGAGGAAAATCCCCATCTCTTAGTTTATGCTACACGGATCCCAGGATGCATTTGTCTTGTAGCCACATCCAGTGAATCTGCTAACTCTACCTTGGCTAGGGCTCTGGGGATCTTCTGTTTGCTGCCACCCACCCCATCCACTCTCTCCCCTCCTCTGTGCCCAGAAGCTGACATTGGTGGGTTATATCAGTGGGTACCTTTGGGCTCTGGCTTCCAGCTGGATTTGACCAATGCAACACTGGCTGGAGACTGGAAAGACAGGGAGGTGAGCAGTTAGGGGTGTTTATTCCCTTTTTGCTGAGCTGTGTCTGTGTCTCTCCACTGAAGGCCACAGCTCCTGCTGGGGAGCCTCTCCACATAGCCCCTGTCTCAGGTTCGGGCCCAGGAGTGCTGTCCACACGGCTGGCATGAGCTAAGGGTACACTGCTCTCCATTTGGGCTCGCCCAGACCCTGCTCATACTTCTGTGCAGTGTCCCTTTATTCAGTTTCCTCAGATTACCCAATTTGAGTGTGCTTCATTTCCTACAGGACCCTGGCTGATATATCTGGGGACTGTCAAACCTGATGGCGGAGAGCCAGATATTGGTCTTGGACTGCCACACATTAGCTTCACTAACTTGGGCAAGTCATGTAAGCTATCAAGCCTCAACTTTCTCATCTGCAACGTGGACACAATACCAGTTCTTCCTTCACAGAGCTGATGTGAGAAGGGAGTGAGGCTGTGGCTGTCGGCATGGCAGCTGGCACACACCAAGGCCCCCTTCAATAGTGGATGCTATTGTTTGGAGGACTAGAGCTTTGACTGTTAGAGGAGAGTGATTTACTCTTTTTCCATACCTACTTGATCCCATTTCACTTGAGATGAACGGCTGAAGAGCGCTTGCAGGATCGCAAGGCTGAAACAGGAGTAAAATAAAATTTAATTAGCACCTGATCCGCACTGGGGAGATTGTGAAAGGACGCAGGAGTCTGGGAAGATCTTCTCATCCTTAGGGAATTGGCTGTAGATTGGAGAAGTCAAGACAGACCCACAGAGGACCTGGGCATGAGAGGGTCTACTGAGCATGGATAACTGGAGTTGTGGCCACTCAGACACTTGAGCCTACTGCTGTGTGGCAGGGGTTTGGATGTATTCTCTATAGTTCAGGGGGCAGAGCTCGCATCAGGAAATGAATGTTCCTCCTAACTCTAGATCCTGTGAAACTCCCATTTGATAACAAGTGAGCCTCCTTCTGGTTTATCTTGGAGGCTGCCTGGGCTATAACAGGAAAAGCGTCAGCTTCGGAGGCTTCAGAGCCCTGGGTGTGACCTTGTGTTGCTCGCTGGCTGGGGACCAGGGCGAGACACATGACCTCTCTGAGCATCCATGTCCTCATCTGTGTTGAGCACACAGAGCAGCTTTATCAAAGGGGATAGTGGCCATTCAGACTTTTAAAAAGAAAATAAGCTAAGTATATAAGGCAAGGAGGAAAAGAGCTCTGGGAGGTCCCTGAGGGATCAGAGCCAGGGAGTTATGAGATGGGCTGAACGTTGAAGGCCAACAGATCTAATCAAATGTCTGGAGATGGGGAGTGTGTCAGGCTAGGGGGCTCAGGGAACCCAGCTGAGAGACCACCCTCAGCGGGTAGAGTATAGGTCATAGAGAATGACATTAGAGAAACTGCTTGTATCTGTCGCCCCTCACCCTGGCTTTCCTCCTGGGGTTTAGGGCTGGGGCAATGGGGAGGCATGGGTGAGCAGACAGGGGTGTAGATAAATGCTGGGGCCAAATGCCAATAACTAGGGGAGGGTTCCACACACCCACGCCTGCCATCATTTGCTCAGCAACATTCAAGGAGCATTTGTTGTTGCACGTGACATTCCAGACCTGTGTCAGATGTGGGGACACGGCAGGAAAGTGATCCAAGTGCTGGTCTCAAGGAGGTCACAGTCTTAGATGCCTTACTTGGTTACGCCAGGTCCATCTGAAGGCCCATAGCTCTCTTATGAGCTCTGTAATCTGGACCTTTCCCTCTTCTGAGCGGATAGCAACACCAGTTCCATGCAGGGTTGATTGGAGGAGTAACAGCCTGTGAGATTATGACACAAAAAATTTAGCATTCCCCAAGTGCCAGTACATGGCAGCTATTTGATTGACATGCATTCAGGGACACCTGCAACCTTAATAAGTAAATGAAAGTTTTCCTAGAAAACTACTTCTATATGTGTGCAAAGAGGCATTTATGCTGAATGGCCTGTAACAGCCAAATACTGAAAATTGTGTTAAGTGTCTTAGTCCATTCAGGCTGCTATAACAAAATACGTTAGACTGGGTAATTTTTTTTCTTTTCTATTCTTTTTTTTTTTTTTTTTTTTGAGATGAAGTCTCGCTCTGTTGCCAGGCTGGAGTGCAGTCGCATGATCTCGGCTCACTGCAACCTCCACCTCCTGGGTTCAAGTGATTCTCCTGTCTCAGTCTCCCAAATAGCTGGGACTACAGGAACACGCCACCATGCCCAGTTAATTTTTATATTTTTAGTAGAGACGGAGTTTCACCATGTTGGCCAGGATGGTGTTGAACTCCTGACCTCAGGTGATCCACCCACCGCTGCCTCACAAAGTGCTGGGGTTACAGGTGTGAGCCACTGCGCCCAGCCCATTTTAACCATTTTTACATGTACACTTCAGTGACATTAAGAATATTCACATTGTTATGCAACCATCACCACCACTATCCATCTCCAGAATGTTTTCATCATCCCAAATTGAAACTCCATACTCATTAAACAATAGCTTCCTGTTCCCTCCTCCCCACAGCCCCTGGTTACAACTGTTCTATCTCTATGAATTTTACTATTCTAGATACATCGTGTAAGTGGAATCATACAATATTTGTCCCTTTGCGTCTGGTTTATTTCACTTAGCATGTTTTCAAGTCCATCCATGTTGTGGCATGTATCAGAATTCTTTTGAAAGACAAAACATCCCAGTTTGTTGTATCACATTTTGTTTATCCATTCATTCGTCAATAAACATTTCGGTTGTTTCCATCTTTACTATTGTGAATAATACTGTTATGAACATGAGTATACAAATATCTGTTCAAGGCTTACACCTGTAATCCCAGCACTTTGGGAGGCTGAGGTGGGCAGATCACTTGAGGCTAAGAGTTCAAGACCAGCCTGGCCAACATGGCAAAACCCTGTCTCTATCAAAAATACAAAAATTAGCCGGGCATGGTGGTAGTGCACCTGTAGTCCCAGCTATTCCAGAGGCTGAGGCAGGAGAATCGCTTGAACCTGGGAGGCGGAGGTTGTAGTGAGCTAAGATTGCACCACTGTACCCTAGCCTGTGCAACAGAGTGAGACTCTGTCTCCAAAAAAAAAAAAAAAAAAAAAAGAAAGAAAAGAAAAGAAAAAAAAATCTGTTCAAGTCCCTGTTTTAATTCTTTTGTGTTTATACTTGGAAGTGTAATTGCTAGACCCTATGGTTATTCTGTTTAATTTTTTGAGAAACTGCCTACCGTTTTCCATGGAGGTTGCCTCATTTGACATTCCCACCGGCAATGCACAAGGGCACCAATTTCTCCACATCCATGCCAATAGCTGTTACTTGTTTTTTGATAATAGCTACCCTAATGAGTATGAAGTGGTATCTCATTGTGGTTTTGACTTGTATTTCTCTAATGATTAGTGGGTGAACATATTTTAATGTGCTTATTGGCCATTTGTATATCTTTTTTGGAAAAATGTCTACTCAAGTCCTTTTCTCAATTCTTGAATTGGGTTGTTTGGGTTTTTGTTGTTGTTACTGAGTTTTGGAGTTCTTTATATATCCTGGATTAATCCCTGATAAGATATATGATTTGCAAATACTATATCTCATTCTTAGGTGGCCTTTTCACTCTATTCATAGTGTCTTTTAATGTGCAAAGTTCTAACTTCTTATGAAGTTCTATTTATGTAAAGGAATTACTTTAAAAATATTTAAAATAAAAAAGAAGAAAAGTGCTGGGTGCATTTGCTCACACCTGTAGTTCCAGCAACTCAGGAGGTTGAGGCAGGAGGATTGCTTGAGCCTAGGAGTTCAAGGTTACAGTGAGCCATGGTTGTGCTGCTGCACTCTAGCCTGGGCAACAGAGGGAGACCCTTTCTCTAAGGAAAATGAAGGAAGGAAGGAAGGAAGGAAGGAAGGAAGAAAGAAAGAAAGGAAGGAAGGAAGAGAAAGAAAGAAAGAGAGAGAGAGAGAAAGAAAGAAAGAAAGAAAGAAAGAAAGAAAGAAAGAAAGAAAGAAAGAAAGAGAAAGAAAGAAAGAAAGAAAGAGAAAGAAAGGAAGGGGAGTGGGGGAGGCAAGGGAAAGGAAGGGAAGGGAGAGAGAAAAGAAAGAAAAGAAAAGAAAAAAGAAAAGAAAAAGGAAAAGAAAGAAACAAAGTGGAAAAAGAAAAAGGAAGAGGGGGCAGAGACATGTGTAACCAAAAGCAGGTTCTGTGGTCCTTGGCTCTTGTTCCTGGCTTGACGTCACCTGGCTCGGGCTGCCCCAGCCCAGGGGCACAGCATTGAGAGCAGATGGTAGAGGGTGGGTAAGCCGGTTAGCCCCACCCCAGGCTCACAGGCTGCCTGACTGGGAGTGGGTGTGTGTGTGGAGGGGGTGGGAGCCCTGGGGTTTCCCTGAGATCTGTAACCTGGGGACTAGTAGGTGGGCTCAAAGGCAGGAAGTTCTCAGTTAGGAAACCTGTGGGTGCACCCACCTGCCTCTCTCAGCCTCCTTAACTGCAGGTTAAATTACAGGGCCCAGAGCCACGGTTTCTAAAGAGCATCTGTCTCTCTCTCTTTCTCTCTCTCTCTGCCCTTTGCTCCCTGTAAATCACTCATCACATTTCTTTTGTTTTGTGAGTGGTTTTTTTTTTCTGATTCTAAAAATATTATGCTTATAGAAAACTGACCAAAGAATAGAGGGAAAAAACAAACCACAAGCCCACCATCCTGTGTAATAACAGTGACCATTCATTGGGTGGGAACCTTGTGGCAGGAACTGGGCTTCATACTTCCCTGACACCCCCCTCCAGACATCCCCCAGCCCCTCACAATCATACGGGCCCCGCCAAGGAAACTGAACCACTCGGTGAAGGGCTAATTCAAACACAGCTGGGCTCATCTCAGGTGTATCTGTTTCTAAAGCCCGTTTCCACTTTAGTCTCTGTTTTGCCACTGTTAATGTTTGGACTTATTTTTTTCTAGCCTTAAAAATAACTGTTGTACATTTCAAAGCCCCCCCTTGCAAATGTAGTCATTTGGTTATTTTAGGAATAGTAAGACATGCTATTTATAACATCATTTCATCGTAAAATGATCACATTGGGTGTTATTAAAAATTGTTTGACAGTATGGAAATTTATTAGGAAACTGAAAATAGTTTTAGTTCCAGCAATCTCACTACTGGGTATTTATCCAAGGAAAAGGAAAGAAAATCAGTGTATCAAAGGGATACCTGCACCCCCATGTTTATTGCAGCACTATTCACAATAGCAAAGTTATGGGATCAACATAAGGGTTCATCAAAGGATGAATGGATAAAGACAATGCTACACACACACACACACACACACACACACACACAATCAAATAGTATTCAGCCGTAAAAAAAGAATGAAATCTTTTCATTTGCAGTAACATGGATGGAGGTGGAGGTCCTTATGTAAAATGAAATAAGCCAGGCACAGAAAGACAGATACCAGAGGCTGGGAAGAATGTGTGTGTGAAGGTGGTATGGGATGAAGAGGGATTGTTTGATGCTATAAACACACAGTTAGATGGCAGGAATAAGCTCTAGTATTCAATAGCAGAGTAGGATGACTATCATTAGCAACAATATATTGTATATTTCAAAATAGCTAGAAGACTTGAAATGTTCTCAACACATAGAAATGATCAATGCACAAGATGATGGAGGTCCCAAATACCCTGACTTGATCATCACACATTCTATGCACGTAACAAAATAGCGTATGTAGCCATAAATATATGCAAATATTACGCATCAATAAAAAATGGTCTGAATCAAGATCATCATTTTTGTACTGCTTTTTTCACCTGCCCCAATCCCTGAATGCTGGGGCCATCTGGGCGTCTTTATATTTCCCATGACTTGTCGCAACAGAGCAGCTCAGCTCGGTTTGAAGGCTTACATGTTTTCTAGAGGCTTATCGTTAGGTAGAGTGTGCAAGGATTGTGTCCACAGCAGCCCCAGTTTCTACCACCTTCCGGAAAGAGGCAAAAACTATGGCTTCCTGAGAGGCTGCTGGGGAGGTACCCCACTGGTCTCTAGTAAGATCTATTGCCACCTCCAACTGCAAGACAAGGAAGGCCCCACAGCCAACCCAAACCCTCAGCGCTGGCCGTAGTTCTGTGCTGCCATCCCCACTTGTCACCTCAGGCTTAAAATGGGGGTACCTCACCCTAAGACTAAAGATGAGACCATGGTTTTTTTCTTGTTGTACAAATAGCATATGTTCAATGTTTCTCTTTTTTTAAAGGTAACAATGGAAAAACGAAAGTAAATTAAAATTGAGTTTGGGTGCAATGGCTCACGCCTGTCATCCCAACACTTTGGGAGGCCAAGGTGGATGGATTGCATGAGCCCAGGGGTTTGAGACCAGCCTGGGCAACATGGTGAAACCCTGTCTCCACAAAAACTACAAAAATTAGCTGGGTGTGGGGCATGCACCTGTAGTCTCAGCCACTCGGGAGGCTGAGGTGGGAGGATTGCTTGAGCCTGGGAGGTCAAGGCTGCAGTGAATCATGATTGCACTGAGCCATGATTGTACCACTGCACTCCAGCCAGGGGAACAGAGCAAAACCCTGTCTTAAATAAATCAATAAATAAAATTCATCTCCAATACCATGACCTAGAAAGAACCACTGATACATATCTTCTGTGGTACATACATGTGTGCATGGGTGGATGCATGCATCTGTTTTTAAATTTTAAAAAATGAAATCATACTACAGTTTTTTTTGAGTATGTGGAATAATTTGTTCTCTTGTGAAATCAACAAGTAAGGAAAGAATCAATATGGAAACAAAACTCGAATCAGTATTAGAAAAATAAACATTCTTTTCCACATTTTAGAAAGTATCGTAAGACTAATTGTGCTAAAATGAAGTATCTATTTACAAAAGTATATACCTAAAGTTACACAGATTAGTTACATGTACTATTTTCTTACACACTTTTTTCTGTTAACAATATGTCACAGGCATCTTACTAGCTGTGTGACCTTGCGCAAGTTCCCTGTGCCTCAATTTCCTCACATGTCTAATGAAGATGCTGTGAGGATTAAAGAAGTCGTTTTGTGAGAAGTGCTTAGAACTGGGCCTGCTACATAGTGTGCCCTCCATACATTTTATAATTACTTTTATTAGTATTCATCATTTTTAATGGCTGCCTAGAATTCCATCATCTACACCAATGGATTTGGCTCCCATTTCTAAAAAGAAAGAAAGAAAAACAAAATAAATAACAAAGTTCCTTGAAGGGACAGATGGAAACCCCACACAAAATACCACTGACTCTTAAACGTAGAAAGGTGCTCATCCACCTTCTAATAAGAGCAATGAGAATTCAAGCTACGCTGAGACTCCGTATTTCACCTGTCTGTTTGCAAAAGACCAAAATGTTTGCTAATGCTGTTGGCGAGTCAGGGAGGAGAAACTGGCCCAACATTCTGTGGAGGGCTTGGTGGCAACATCTAGTGAAAGGATAAAGGCCTGCACTCTTCTAGTTGGTACTGCTATATCTAGGAACTCATCCTACAGCTTGACAGGAAACAACCTAAATGTTCACTAAGATGGATCTGGCTAAATAAATTATGGGATGTCCACACACCAGAATACTATGCAGCTGTGGAAAAGTGTAAGGAGGGCCTCTGTATACTAATATGGCAGAATCTCAGGATAGCCTTAAGTAAAACAATGGTGCTGGGATTTTTTTTTTTCTATCATCACCCAAGGACTGTCTAGCTCTTCCTCCAAAGACCTGTCTGGGAGATCATAGCTTTTTTGGTCCCTAGCCCTGGAGCCCTCTCCAGACGGGTGCAGGCTCTGCAACTTGTTGCAACACCAGGTTTGCCCACAGAGCGAGGGACCTTTGGGGCGCCAGTGACAGGCCGCAGTGAGGTCCACCTGGGTTAGCTCTGTGGACAGCTGCTGCTCTGGAGGCACTGACTGGCCAGTCAACCCAGGCTCAAGCCCTCATCCCCCGGGGTTTTGGTCCTTCCTTAGTCTCCTATCCTGCAGATATAACTCTACAGGCCAAGCTCTCTCCCTCTAGGACTATCCCCACTGCACCTGACTTTTCCAAAATCCTGGCAGTGCTGTCTCAGGGAGCCCACACTGGGGCTCAAGTCTTCCAAGAGTGCCCGCCCTATGGCTCAGCTTCCTGGGGACTCTCCTTAACCCCCCTCCCACCGGTATCAAAAACTACTTTTTCTCAAGAGGCAGGGTCACCTGTGGCAGGGGTCTGGTGGTAAACTGCTTGGGTTCCAATCTTGGCCCCGGGGTTTCCCAGTATATGTGAGCTGCCAGAGTTACTTGCCCTCTCTCTTCTAAGAAATGGAGATGCTAATAGCCTTTCTCTTTAAGGTCTACTTAATAGCACTTGGCACAAAATCAAGAACCCAATAAATGTTGCTATTATTTTATGGACCACTGGGAAGCTAGCCTGAGTCAATCCATGGCATACTGAGAGGAAATTTATTTCCTCCGAGTTTCCCCCAACGGACTTTATGGGGAGAAAGTCATTTGGCAACGCTTTGCCCAGCAGCTTGGCAATTGTGATGGGGGAGTGGCCCTGTCAACCATGGCAGGCTTTGTGTTTTAAGAGGTGTGGTCCAGTAAGCACTGTCTGCCCCTAGTGTTAGCAAACCCTCTCAGGTTGGCAGGAAGGGTGGGACCCTTTCTCTGCTGAGGTCCATCTCTGGCTGGGATAAGGGATTCAGGAATGAGTAGGGCTGGTGCCTGGTGGAGTCCAAAGCAGTTTAAGTGACTCACTTAAGTCAGTGAGGCTTTTACTTCTAACCTGACAACTCACAGGTGAGAAGATCTGGGAGTCACAAAAGGGGCATGGGTGAGAGAGACCCCTCCCCTGTCCTCTCCTGGTGGTAGCTTCCTGGCAGAGCTTATGGACCCCTCCTCTCCTGTGGGCTTTTTCCTGTCCCCCTCCTTCCTCAGGCTCACAGCACATTCCCAACAAGTCCTAGTTCCAGACCCTTGCTAGAGGCTCAGCACTCAGCCATGTCACTCTGTTGCCAGACAGGACGCCCCCTCTGCCTGCCTCCTCTTTTTTCCTGACGTTCCTTCCCTGCCTGCCCTCCTCCTCCTATCTCCTCCCTGCCTTGCTTCCTCTCAGCCTCTCACAAAGGCTCAGGGAGATCCCCCCGCCCCTGCCTTTCGCAATTGGGCCACATGGCTCTATCATTCTAACATTCCCCAGATTTATGGCAATGTCGAGGAAGCGTCGGGTGCTCCCAGGCGTCCGCCTTGGCATGACGACACATCTGTGTGGAAAGCCGCTCTCTCTGGAAGCGGAGGATGGAAGCGTTGCCAGCAATTTTCCTTCTAAAAAACAGTGGCAAATGTGGCCCAGGGGCTTTGTGCTGCCAAGCAGTTTGCTGCTTCCTTAACTCTGAGAAGGTCTAATGGGGAAGAAGCCCGAAGGAGCACATTAAATTCCCCCAGGCAGGGATATTAACCAGGATTAACTAAAATTAACTGAGGACAATGTGAGCCCTGGGACGAGAACTCCTGCTGCTCTCAGGGCAGACAATGAGGGAGACAATGCCAGGCCTGAGTGTGGAGGGACAGCTTTGTCCATCCACTCAATGGGCTCACACTTGACACCGTATTTTCACATCACTGTGGGCACTTGCTGCCCAGCCCACAGGCCCTCGACCCACACGTGGATTCCACAGGCAGCAGTTTCCTCCCCTGCGCACACACCCAGTGCTCATCCATACGCCCCAAACAGAGTCACGAAGACAGCGATACTTCCCATCACAACCCCCAGAGCCGACACAGACTCACAGAATGACCACACAGAACCAGTTCCCATAGGCAGCAGGTAAGTTTCCACACACACCTCCCACTGCTTCCACTTCCACCTGCAGCGCACACGCACGGCAGATTCATAGATGCAAAGGGGACTCCCAGCCTGCCCTCCCCTCACACGCAGACACCTGCCCCCTCAGAGACTCAGCCCTGGCCCACGGAGTCCACAGGTGATTATCACAGTTCTCACGTTTCATACCCAGCAGGTTCATATCGGGCACTGCCTCTCATTTGGCCACTCATACGACCACTCACACATAGGCGTGTGCGCACACACACATACACCCATGAGATCTCTACACACACAGACACATGCATGCATACTCATGCCTAGATTCTTCTATCCCTCCTTCTCAGTACTTCCCCTCTAACCCCTGCAGGGGCGAGGGTGCTCTGGTTTCTAGGAAAGCAGCCCTGGGAGCAGACCCCATGCTTCCCGGAGGCAGGGGGATTCCCATCCCGACCTGGCATCCCAGGACTCCCACCCTACCACTCCTGCCTGTCCCAACGCACGCTCTGGAAACCTCTGGGAATAGGCGATCAAACTCATCCTGGTTGGCCGATGTCCTGAAACCCCTTCAGTCCTTATCAAACTGGGAAAGTTGGTCACTGTCTTGGGGAACCCAGTTTGGGCCTGGCGGGGTAGACAGAGCACCTGGCTATCAGCGTGTGCATCGAGGCAACTCAATTCCTCTGAGTTTACCCTTCTGTCTACAGGTCTATACAATGGAGCTGTGGCTTTTCCTTAAACATCCTTGGGCCCCGGGTGTTGTCCTCAGCCCCGGGCCATAGCCTCCTCTCTCCTGGGGCTTCCAGCCTGGAAGCAGGGAGATGTCCAGGCAATGCGATGCCAAAGCTGGCCTGGGCTTCTGAGTCCAGAGCTCCTAGCAAAAGCCTGGGGATGGGGGTGGTGGGCAAGGCAGGCTGGGCAGGTCAGGCCTGGCTCCAGGAATGGGAAACACTGCACCACAGATGTGTTTGGAAGGGGGAATTCAAGTAGGACCACCTGCCTGAAATGTCTTTCACTGCCAGTTATTTTGGCATTAACACTCTCATCCCTTGTCATCTGCCTGCTCAGATATCCTCTTACCTGCCTCCTGTAGGAGTCATCACATCCTACAAGACCTGCTCCTTGGGTCTTACATGATTGGCTTACACACACTGAAAAGCCAGGAAGTCGATCTGAATTTGGACAAAGACGGAAGCTCAGTAGATGTGATCCGGAATCCTCCTCTGTCTCTTAAACACACACACACACACACACACTCACACACACACCCTCTTCCACTCCTGTTTTCGAGGGTTCCACTCTTAGATTCTCACAATCGTGACCAAAATGGCGGAGCCCACCTCCAGACTCCATCCTACAGCTGAACAACAGCCATGTAAAGAGAGCTCCTTGTGCCCAGCCACAGTTCCAGCGTTGATTCGGATTGGCCAGGACTCGCTTTTGTGTGCCCTCCGGGTTCTGGAGAGTGGATTAGCCCTACTGAAGCACATATGACCAGAGTTGGGGCCCATGGTTCTCCCCCCAAAAAATATGATCAATTTTACCAGAAGAAGAAGGAATGGGTCCAAGACAGGCAAAACAATGTCCACTGAAGTGGGGTTTTTCAAACTTTAATGAGCACACTCACCTCTTGGGGATCTTGTCTAAACATGCAGATTCCGGTTCAGCTGGTTGGTGGGGCCTGAGAGTCTGCATTTTTGACAAGCTCCCATGGGATGCTGATGCAGCTCCGCTGGGAACCCCATCCTGGACAGCGGGGAACCCAAAGCACTAACACCTGGCCCCGAACAGACTTCATGTATGTGCAGTGTGGTAGGGGGACTGAGGTGTGGGCGGGCTTGGCGACCACCTCAGTCCTCCTTGCACCCCAGGGCCCAGATGCCCTCTTAGATGGCTCCTCACTGGCACCTGGCAGGGCAAGCAGGGCAAACCTTGTTTCTTATTCCTATTTTGCAGATGACAAAACCGAGGCTGAAATAAACTCTGTAGCTCTCCCAAGTCACACTAGGACAGGGGTTGAACTGGGTCCCAGCTGCTGTGAAGGACAGTGCAGTCCTCCTAAGCCAACTCCCTCCTCTTAAGGGACAAAGAGGGGTAAGTCAGAGCCCTCACTAGAACCCCTCCCACTCTTAGGAAGGTGTTGAAGGGCTGCCAGGGAAAAAAGAAAGAAAAACAGCCGCCTGACCTCTGTGTATCGGTCACACCACAGGACTGGAAATTCCCAGGCCACTGAGTCGAAAGCTGCGTCAACCATGAGGTTTTACAGCCAGCATAGACCCAGGTGATCTGCTGGTTGTGCTGCTTGTAAATCAAAGTTGCAAAGGGCAAAGGTCATGCGGGCAGCTCATGGGTTATTTTTAACCTCCTCTCCCTTATCAGTTTTCTCCTTCCTGCTCTCCAGGTGGTTATCGTTAACAGATACGTCTCACCCAGGGTGGGGCCCGTCACACCTGGGCTCCAAGGAAAGAAATGTGGGTGTCCCTGGTCCCTGGCACCACCCGACAGAGTGGGGCTGGGCATTTGCAAGAGATTTTAAGGAGGCTCCTTGGTGGATCTCCGGGCTGGCCCCAGAGGAAGATCATTCAGGGTAATCCAAATATAGAATGGGCTCCTGGAGAGGGAGGGAGTTCCCCATCTGCTATGGGTTGCATTGTGTGACCCTCAAATTCATATGTTGGAGCCCCAACCCCTGGTACTTCAGAATATGACCTTATTTGGAAATAGGGTCTTTGTAGATGTCATTAGTTGAGTAGGTTGGGTCCTTAATCCAATATGATGGGTGTTGCTATTTTAGAGAAGAAATGTGGACACAGGGAGAACAGCATTGAGGACAAAGGCAGGGTTGGAACCAGGGTGATGGAAAGCATCGCATTCATAACCCTTTTCGGCTGTAGAAGCCACAGATCCCAAAAGATGGCCAGCAAGCCTCCAGAAGCTAGAGGAGAGGCAGAGCCTTAGAAGGAACCAACACTCTGATTTTGGACTTCCAGCCAGAGATGATACATTTCCAGAACTGTGAGACAATAAATGTCCATTGTTAAAGCCACTCAATCTTTGGGGTTCTGTTGCAGCAGCCCTAACGAACCAATACACCGTCTCTAGAGATGTCTGCTGAGGCTGCACTGCTACTTGGCAGGGAGATTGTCCAATAGAGACATTATACAAGCCACATATGTAATTTAAAATTTTCTAGCCAGGCATGGTGGCGTGCACCTGTAGTCCCAGCTACATAGGAGGCTGAGGAGGGAGGATAACTTGAGCCCAGGAGTTCAAGGCCAGCTTGGGAAACATAGCATGACCTTGTCCCTAAAAAAGAAAAACAAATAATAAGTAAAATAAAAATGTCTAGTAGCTACATTTAAAAAGTAAAAAGAAACAAATGAAATTACAGTTGACCCTTGAACAATGAGGGGGTTAGGGGTGCCAACCCCTATGAGGTCAAAAATCCAAGAATAACATTGACTCCCCAAAAACTTGACTATAACTAGCCGGCTATTGACCAGAAGCCTTGCCATTAAACAAGAAAATGTTATTAAGAAAATCATAAGGAAGAGAAAATATATTTACTCTTCATTAAATGAAAGTGGTTCATCATAAAGGTCTCCATCCCTGGCAACTTCACATTGAATAGACTGAGGAGAAGGAAAAGAAGGGTTGTTCTTGTCTCAGGGACAGCAGAGGTGGAGGAAAATCTGTGTATAAGTGGACGCTCTCAATTCAAACCGTGTTGCTCAAAGGTTAACTGTAATTTTAATGATAGATTGTATTTCATCCAATATATCCAAAATGCTATTTCAACACATAATAAGTACTAAAAAGAGCTATAAATTAGATGTTTTATATAGTTTTCGTTTGTTTCTTACTAGGTCTGAAATCTGGTGTGTTGTTTATACATACAGTACAGCTCAGTTGGGACTGGCTACATCTCAAGAACTCAATAGACACATGGCTAGCAGCCCACATGTTGAAGGGTGCAGGTCGAATTTTTCTTCCCCTTTGTATCCACGTGTCTTCAGATAATTTACTGAGCCTGTTAGAGCTCCAGTTTCTTCACCATAAAATGGGACAGTTTCTTCACCCATAAAATCAGGTAATAATGGACATAGCTGTCTTCAGTGATTTCCTGGCATGGGGTCAACCTCCACAACCAAGCCCTGTAACTGTGGTACAGGCCTGTGGGCATCAGGCAGGATATTTACAAACCTTCCCACTCCAAAGGATCACACAATTGCCTCATTCCTCACTATGTTCATCTTGAACCCCCTTCACACTCAGACCTACCTCCAGCCTCCCCACTCAACCAGCTTGAGTCCACCTCCTCCAGGAAGCCTTCCTAAGGTCCCAGCCCCCATTTAAAATTCCTAGAGCACCTAGGGATAGTCTCTCAATTTAACACTTAGTCGTTCTGTGAATTGTGTTATTACTGTGAGTGAGGTTTTGAATTCCTTGAAGGCTGGGATGTGCCTCCTCTGTTTTCTCCTCTGACCTGGAGTCATGAGCCCGGTTCAGTTACTCAGCTGGGCAACACACCTTTAGTGAACACCCATCCCAAGTCAACCACTGGGCCCTGCTGGACTTAGAGTAGGTGCCAATTAATGGTGTGCAGGTTGATTTAGCTTTTTCTTTTCTTTTTCAGCCCAGCTCTTCTGAACTCCGTAGGTTGACTTATCGATGCATACCTCTCAGAAGCCCTGGGAGAGATATTCTCTGGGTACCAGGACTTGCGGCCCAAGCTAGAGTAGTCATACCTCTGAGCCAGGGCAATGGAGGTCCTGGAACCTTCCAGGAAAAAGATTTCAGAAGGTTTCAGCAGTGACCTTTTCCATTGTGCCTCACCCCAGGCAAAGAAAAGTTTTTCACTGCAGCCTGGGGATGGGCCTCGGGTAGGTGCTTTATGAAGCCCAGGAAGCCCAGGCTCAGGATGAGACAGCACCCTCCCCTCCCCATTTCCCTCTTGCCTGGATGGCAACTTGTGACTTGTTTACTACAAGTCACATCCTGATAGAGGCCCCACTGGCTGGAAGGAGCAATGAATCACCAGCGTCTCCATGGGAATCACAACCCAGCTAGCCCCGCCCCGCCCCTCCTAATCCACTGCCCTTACCCCACCCCCCAACACACACAAACAGTCATGTCCACTGGGTGAGCATGCCAAGGCTGAGCCTGGCACGGGACAAGGAAAGGCCTGCCCGAACGAGATGTCCCCGCCCACTTCTGCTTCCCTGAGCAGCAGCTCTCTCTTCTCCTGTCAGCTCTCGGACTGGACCACCCTCCATACAGATTACAGAGGGGGCGTTTTCCCCCAAGAGCCATCCCACACAATCTTCCCTGCCACCTCCTGTCTTACTGGAGGTAAAAAACAAAACAAACAAACAAAAACCAAAAACTTGGGTTTATACCTGACTCTGATATCTCTGTGTGGCTTTGATCAAGTTACTTAACCTCTCTGAACCTTAAATTTCTCAACCATAAAATGAGGATAGCAGTACTACCCAGACCACTGGGTTGGTTGTGAAGTTTAAATGAGACCATTCACATAGCATGCCTGGAAGTGAGTGGCACGCAGCAAGTGTGCGTGATAACTGATCCTGCATGATGGTGGTGATGAATATCATGGGCTTATGTAGCACGGCAGGAGGCTCATTTGGCCACCAGAATGCACATTGCATTCTATTGCAAAGCTAAGAAACATGATGTCAATCGTACCTGCATTTCCGGGATTTTGTTGAGGAATTCATACCGATACAAGGCAACTCATTCATTCTACAAATATGTACTGAGAACTCATTCATTCTACAAACATGTACTGTTAAGGAAGTGACGTGTTGTTGGCAGTCTCAAGAGCAGAACTGGGGGATGTGGATGAGAGGCTGTTCCTGGCAGCTTCCCAGACCTGTATCATTTGATTTGCAAAGGTTGCAAAGTTCCTTTCATGATTTGCTGAGGTGACGGCAGGTTCTTTGCCTATATATTGGGTGTAGTATGGACTGGAGGTGATGTCCGGGGAGGTGAGGCAGGAGGGGCCTGTGCCCAGGGTCTTGAAGCAGTGTTGGTTTGGGTCCCAGCTTCACCTGTTCCAAGTCTTGTGACCTTGGGAAAGTCAAGTAGCTTTACAGAACCCGGTCTCCTTCTCTGTTAAATGAGCATAATAACACCTAGTCTGTGACCTCACAGGTTTACTGCCAGCTCATATGTGTGAAAGATAGCCTCTTAATGACTGTATTTTCCATTCATTCATTCATTCATTCATTCAGCCCTTATCTATCCACCCAACCATCTAAGATTATTTTGATTATCTACTATCTTTCAGTTATAATAGGAGGAGCTGGGTACCAAGGGAAACCCAGAAGACGTGGGGAAGCGCTGGCCACCAGGATTCCATAGCAGAGACAGTCCATCTTCCAGCCCTCCAGATGTCAATGTTGGGCCAGCAGACAGGAGTCATCGAACAAGTTCTTGGGAGTAGACAACCCTTCTTCAGTCCAGCCTAGACCAAATGGTTCCTTTGGTCTAGGTGAGAAGCAGCCCATCCTCTGGACAGGTGCCCAGGGTGGACCGTCCCCCTTTCTTGGACCCCAGCCAGCCTACCCAGCCCTCCAGACTGAACTCTTGACCCTCTGTTTTTGCATTTTTTGGCAGGAGATGGGCTCTGAAAGAAGATACCTGGGTGGGCCCCAGAGTGTATATCCACACTTCAGGCAGGAAGTAGGAAGGACGGGGCCCAGCCATGCTGTCCCCTTCTTTCAGAAAAGCAATGCTTTTATGCGGGTCTCCCCCAGAGACCTCTGCTCAGTTCTCTTTGGACAGACCTGGAACATGTGCCCACTCCTCATTGCAAGAAAGCCTGGGAAGAAAGGAACACCTGTAATCCCAGCACTTTGGGAGGCCGAGGCAGGAGGATCACTTGAGACCAGGAGTTTGAGGGCAACATAGCAATGCCCTGTCTCTACACAAAAATAAAAATTAAACATTGAAATTTAAAAAATCTTCAATTACATACAATTTTCATGTGTCACAAAATATTATTTTTATATTTTCAACCATTTGAAACAAATGTTAAAAACCATTTTAGCTCATGTGCCATAAAAGAACAGGGGGCATTCAGATTTGGCACTCAGGCCGTAGTTTGTTGACCCTTGGCTTAGACCAATCATAGTCCATTGCTTGGAGCTGGGTTTGCTGTCGCTGTAAGGAAGGGTGTGTATGTGGCGGAAGGTGTAGCATAAGGAGGGCTGTGGGAGATGTATTACACAGGCAACTAACAGTATTCGTCAACGGCAGAATTTGAATCCAAACCATCCACTCAGCTAGTCATGGGGGTGCACGCTTCTATCCCACCTACTCAGGCGTCTAAGGCAGGAGGATCGCTCGAGACCAGGAGTCCAAGACCAGCCTGGGCAACAAAGAAAGACCCACATCTCAAAACAAAACTGAAACCCAAAAAAAGAAGACCCATTGACTCTTTGCCTCTATGTTCATGTTCTCTTCTCAGCAACCTCACTGTGCTGGGAAGGTGAGAGGGAGAAGGCATGCAATTAGGCATTGGGGTTATGGTGTCAGCTTTGCTATCAAGATGGCTCTGGCTGGGACACATGCCATGTCTCCTGAGGCATTCCAACAGCCTCTTCTCTCCAAGGCCCCAGATGGGAGATCATAGGAGGGGGATGCAGGGAGGGGTCCCCAGGTGGCAAAGGCTTCTCAGGAAGCCTGAGAGGGGCTGGAGGTCCTGCCTCCCTCCCTCCCCATGGTGCACATTCCTGAGGTGTGGAGCAAGGGGTGGGGGTTTACCTCTGGCCCTGGATGGAGCAGAATTTACCTTTCCCCTTGACATTGATAGGCCTGAAACTGGGTCTTACTCTTAAGACTGGAGAAGCAGGAACTCCCGTCATCCTCTGACTCCCTCCTTCCTGTGTTCTTCGCTTCCTGCCCACCCCAGCATGAGGGAGATTTGGGAAAGAATCAAATGGTGAGGGAGCACCCCAGCATGAGGGAATAGGAAAACTTAGGGATGTCATTCTTTTAGCCATTTAAAAAAATCTTGGTTTTAAGCTCTTACCATATGATTTGTTTTTTAAAAACTAATTCAGGCCAGGCGCGGTGGCTCACGCCTGTAATCCCAGCACTTTGGGAGGCCGAGGCGGGCGGATCACAAGGTCAGGAGATCGAGACCATGGTGAAACCCCGTCTCTACTAAAAAATAGAAAAAAATTAACCGGGCGCAGTGGCGGGCGCCTGTAGTCCCAGCTACTCGGGAGGCTGAGGCAGGAGAATGGCGTGAACCCGGGAGGCGGAGCTTGCAGTGAGCCGAGATTGCGCCACTGCACTCCAGCCTGGGCGACAGAGCGAGACTCCGTCTCAAAAAAAAAAAAAAAAAAAAAAAAAAAAAAAAAAAAAAAAACTAATTCAGTTTCCACCAAGCACGAGCCAGGTACTCCTCTAGGAATTTTACATTCTCTGACTCATGTGATCCTCCAACAATCCTGTGAGGTAGTGGTCTTAGACCCATTTCTCAAGGGTAGAAACTGAGGCCAAGAGTTTATATGATCAATGGGAGATCCAGGATTTTATCCAAGGCCGAGTAACTCCAGATAGAGTCGCTTCTCCAGGGCCAGTTGAAATGCTTAGGCACAAAAGTAAGGAGGTGCTGACTCTTAGGCTGGCGCAAGTGCCCTAGGTAACTTGCTTGCCTTACCCTGCCTGGCCGAGGCACACCCCGGTGTCACTCCCTCCTGTTAGGGTTCTCAAGGCCCCCAGCTACCATGGGCTGCCGTGCATTTGCTCACGTGGGTCCCATGCCTGAAGTATCCTCTCCACCACGTTCGCTGAGCACCCAACTTCTCCTTTTCCTTCAAGATTCAGCTCAAACACTGCCTCCTCTAACAAGCCTTCCCTGAACCTTCCTGGTCAGGATTGTTCCTCAGCTCACCACACCTGCTATCTCATATTCTGTACCTCAGGACTCCATCCTGTGAGAGCAGGAACGAAGGCTGAATTTGTCTTTGTTGCTGCAGCACAGAAATAAGATAATCGATGTAAAGTACTTAGCACAGTGTCTGGCTCCCAGTGAAGATGCCCTTGGTTGCTACAGCTTTGTGGAAACTTTACCCTAAATAGCTGCAGTCACACAGAATGTGTTGTGCTTTTTTGTTTTGTGTTTTTTGAGACAGAGTCTCGCTCTGTTGCCCAGGCTGGAGTGCAGTGGCACGATCTCAGCTCACTGCAGCCTCCACCTCCCAGGCTCAAGTGATACTTTCCACCTCAACCTCCCAAGTAGCTAGGACCACAGGTGTGTGCCACCACGCCTGGCTAATTAAAAAAACAAAACAAATTGTATAGATGGGTCTCACTATGTTTCCCAGGCTGGTCTCAAACGCCTGAGCTCAAACAGTTCTCCCGCCTTGGCCTCTCAAAGTGCTGGGATTACAGGCAAGAGCCACCGCACCCAGCCAGAATGTATTATCTCACCTAAGAAACGGGCTTCACGCACAGTGCTCCAGGGTTGGATAATTCACAGCTCAACAGCTTCCAGGTTCTTCCTACTCAGTCATCTTCAGAATGTAAGCTGCATTCTCAGGTGGATCCCCTCATGGTAAAAGAACGGCTGCCATAGACCCAGAGGCCACAAGCCCTCACACCAAGGCACGACAACATCTGGTAGAAAAAGGGAATATCTCTTGTGTGCCTCATTTTGAGAACCTTTCCCAGAACGCTACCCCCAACTCAGCTGACTCTTTCTTTCTTTGTTTTGTTTTGTTTTGTTTTGTTTGAGACAGAGTCTCGCTCTGTCACCCAGGCTGGAGTTCAGCGGCGCCATCTCGGCTCACTGCAAGCTCTGCCTCCCAGGTTCATGCCATTCTCTTGCCTCAGCCTCCCGAGCAGCTGGGACTACAGGCGCCCGCCACTGCGCCCGGCTAATTTTTTGTATTTTTACTAGAGATGGGGTTTCGCCGTGTTAACCAGGATGGTCTCGATCTCCTGTCCTCAGGCGATCCGCCTGTCTCCGCCTCCCAAAGTGCTGGGATTACAGGCGTGAACCACTGTGCCCGGCCTCTCAGCTGACTATTTCTAAAAACAGTTTGTCCAGGATGGCATCCCATGCCCACACCTACACCAGTCTCTGGCAAGGGAAATCGGATGTGCCTAATTGACCAGGTAGTCAGGCACCTGGCCCTATGGCAAAGGGAAGATTACCCAACCCAGTCAGGAAGGCAGAAAGGCTGTGAGGTTGACTGTATCTACACCTGGCTATCACATTAAAAATGTGCAATAAAGAGTAGCTACTAGCTTTAAATGTAGACAGACAGATGTGGTGTAGTAAAAAAAAAAAAGAAAAGCACTGGTTTAGGTGAATTCCTGAACAGGCTTCATGCCACAACTTAGGACTTGAAGACAGAGGGTCTTATATTATTCTCTACTCCTGTTTTTTGTGCCTGGTGAGGCTCTCTCCATCTCAAGCTTGGGCTTCTCCAGGGCCACATTTTCTGCCCTCCTGCTCCGACCCTGTCTACTGCAGGGCTGGGCACATAGTGGGCTCTCAAATATGCAGACGTTGTGGCTGGAGAACACAGACATGCCCCTCAACTGCCCAGCTTCCTGGAAATAAATTGTTCTGCCTTCCCAAGAAGCGCCCCAAAAAGTTACCCTCTACATCCTGTTCTGCTTGTCACTTTCAATCTGGGTAATTAAACTCAATACCTCCAGGGTGATTAAAAGTTAATTTGGCATTCAACAGGCCCGGAAATGAAATTCCATGGGAAACACTCCTGGTGAGCCTGGCTAGATGTAATTAGAACATAGTCCTGCTGGGGGAAGAAGAGTAAGTATGGCACTGGCGCAGCCACAGAGGTGACAGTAGGGAGGCGGGTGCCGAGGTTATATGGCAGCAAGCCTCTTCCCAGGCCTCTAATTACTTACTCAGCTGTTGCTGACAGTTGCATCACAAGAGCGGTTGGTTTACAATAAGAGTTTTTACTTCTAAATGGATAAGGATCCATAGGGACTGCTTCTGCCCAAGCCTGCTTGAGTCTCCACTCTGCTGTTTGTACAGTTCCTGCTTTCCCCTCACCCTGCTGCTGAGAGCCAAGGCCAAGGCCTTCTCTTCCCTCCCCCTCTGTCTTCCCATCTGCACTAGGCCCCATCCTGGCCCCTTCCACCCCCGTGCCTCTGGGTCTTCTGCCCCTGATGCCCCATTCCACTCCTCCCTTTGCTTCTGTTGCTGTCCTCCAAGGGTGGTCCCTGCTCGCGGGCTGGCCGCCCGCTGGGAGGTCTCCTAGTGCTCGTCTCCCAGGCAACAGTGCCATTGCTCGAGATGCCAGCCTGGAGCCTGGTATTCCAGGATGCCGCAAAAGGGCATTTCCTTTTTCCATCTCGGAAGCCACCAGGAGGCCTTCACACTTCCCAACCCATCCAACTTCCCCATCTGGTACCTTTGAACACTGTGGGAAGCAGGAAATATCTAGTTAACCCTCAAGGGCTAGAACGTCTCTTATCGAGGAGCTCAGGAGCCTGTGGGGAAACCGTGTTTCACTCAAGATGAGCCCGAGCCCTTACTGTGAACTGTTTTGAATGAGAACATACTGCCACAAGGTCAGAGGGCAAGTTCTGGGTTTTTGCTTGGCCCTCCGGAAGGACTAGGTCAATGCTATTCAATATGGTTGCCACTAGCTATATGTAGCTATTAAATTTAAATTAATTAAAGTTGAAGAAAATTTCAAATTCAGTTCCTTAGTTCCCTTGTGGCTGGTGGTGACCATACTGAACAGTGCAGATAGAACATTTCTGTCATCACTGAAAGTTCTGCGCTACAGCATGAGCTGTAAGCATGGGCTTGGAGGTCAGACCCACTCTCTGCTGTTGACTCTGTGGCCCTGGGCAACTTGCTCAACTTCCTGAGGCCTCCCTCATTTCTCCTCATTTCTATAATAGTAGCTGTCTCAGAGTGTCCTGGGGGCCAAAGGAGATGATCCAGGTACATGCTCAGCACAGCATCTGATAACAGAAAGGGCTGTTAGAAGAAGCTCCTGGTTCCTGGAGAGAGGCTGTCCCTTGGTGAAGTAGAAATACTTAGGATGAAGGGGACTGAACACTACCCTGCCTGTAAGTCCCATGCGAAGGCTGTGAGCTACATCACCCACATTAAAAAGAGTGAATCAGAATTAATCACAATATAATGGAAAACTCCAGCACAGATTTTTCTCTGGAGCCTGGGACCTAACATTCAATAGCCTGCTGAGCTGCCCAGTTCGATTCCTTCCAGGATCCATCAAGTCAAGAAACCCAAATGGCCGAGTACAGTGGCTCACGCCTATAATTCCAGCACTTTGGGCAGCCAAGGCAGGCGGATCACAAGGTCAGGAGATTGAGACCATCCTGGCTAACATGGTGAAACCCTGTGTCTACTAAAAATACAAAAAATTAGCCAGGTGTGGTGGCGGGCGCCTGTAGTCCCAGCTACTCGGGAGGCTGAGGCAGGAGAATGGCGTGAACCTGGGAGGTGGAGCTTGCAGTGAGCCGAGATAGCGCCACTGCACACTCCAGCCTGGATGACAGAGCAAGACTCCGTCTCAAAAAAAAAAAAGAAAAAAAAGAAAAAAAACCCCAAATGGAATGGACCCTCTTCCACACAAACCCCACCTACTCCCCCTGCATTTCCTAGCTCAGGAGTAGCATCTGGTCTCCAGAAAGCTCGAAACATAATTTATAACCCTATGATGTAATTGGAGTTATTATCACCATTGTACAGACAAGGAAATTGAAGCCCAGAGATATTATCTACCTTGCAAGTTAGTGGTAGAGTCAGGCTCTTAACCCACAGACTCTGCTTCCTCGATCCACCCTCAAAGTCACTTGACTCTACCTCCTCAAATCTGTGCACTTCTCTCCAACCCCATGGCCAACACACGACACTGGCTCCCCACCACAGTCCCCTTACCAGCCCTCTTGGTGGCTCAGTTCTGCAGTGTGCCTAAGGCAGTCACTCCTGAAAGCTCAACCTCGAGTCTTTTTCTTCAACCTTCCCAGTGATTCTGCAAGCCATTCAACACCCCATCACAAGACCTCTCCTGTTTAGAACGCAAGAGTGTTTCTCTTCTCAGTTGAATCTTAACTGATACCACTAGCTCAGAGCTAGGTGCATTGAGTTCTGAATAAATACTTAGGTCTATTGAAAAGCACATGTTTGGTGCCCATTTCCCAGGTGCTCTGTTGAGTTCTCAGGGTCATGCACAGGGTCTTTGTCCTCAGAGAGTTTGCTGCCTAGCAGAGATGCTTACCAGGAATTCAGAAAAGGGAAGAAACGTCAACAGGGGCTCGTGGACATCTTGCTTTGTGGTCAGCTTCCATTCACCCATGTCTAGTAATCATACCTCATTTGGTGAAGCCAGCTCCACCAGCAGCTCCCGAGAGCTGCAGGAGATTTAGGTCTAAGTTAATCCACTAACTCCATCCCCTGGACACATTGATTGGTTTGGGAATGGGAATCTGACCCAAGTTAGACCAGAGAGTGACAATACATCTCAATTCCAAGACGAAGTTTGAGGAGCTCTGGAGAAATAAGACTCACTCCTTCTGCTATCCCGAAAACTTGTAAGGACGTAAGTGCCGGAACTGCTGTGCCTTTTGCTACCCTGTACAGCCCGAAACCTCGGCCTTCATAAAAAAGGGTAGACCAAGATTTGGAGAGAAAGAAAATACTGATGACATTGTTTGAGCTCTGAATCCAACTGTAACTAAACAAGATCACCTGGGTTTTGGGGTTCCTTGAGTCCCAAACCCCCATTTTTTTCTTAAGTCTATTTGGGAGGGAGGTTTCTGTCACTTGCAATGAAAAGTGTCCTCACTGATTCAGAAGGTGTCCTGGAGGAGATGGAAGGAATGAGACTCTGAATGACTGACAATATCTAGAGGGAGAGATGGGAGGACATTCCAGGCAGAGAAACAGTCCATGGAAACCTGTGGAGCTGAGCTCCTGCTGGAACTTGAAGCCCGGGCATCAAATGCTGACTGTATGCCCTGGTAGCCTCCTAACTCTTACCCTGCCTCTGAGCCACAGGATACTCTTGAAATGGGCTTTATGCTTTAAGCCTCACGGGGCTGTGGGATGAAGATAATGCATGCCAGTGTGTGATGGTGCCTGACTCTCAACGCAGGACTGCTGAGCAAACAAGCCAGTCATTTCATAGGCGAAGAGAATGGAATTGGAAAGTAACATGTAGTAAGGTATGGAAAGCTGGGGAGGTTCATCTACCGAGCCCTGCCATGGGCTTTGTCCCTCTCATCCCTGCCCTCACAGCAAGCTGTGGGTATTGTCATTACTGCCCAGCAGAGATGCCTGCCAGGAGCGCAGTGATGCAGGAATTCAGAAAAGGGAAAAAATATCCAGATAAGAGCACTGAGGCTCAGAGAAGTGAAGTAACTTATCTAAAGTCACACAGCTAAGAAGCACAGAAACTGACGATTCAAACCCATATTTTCTCCACCATAATGACTATTCCCTGTGGGCTGGAGCTGAGACCTCTGCTGGCCTCCAGGGCAGGCTGAGCAGAATGGCCCCTCTCCTATAAGTCCAGGCAAGCTGCCTGGCCTGGGGCAAATATGGAAAGGAATCTTTCTAGTCGCTACCAGCTGATGAATAGGTGGACCTGAAAGGCCAAGCACGGTAGAGAGAAGACATTTCCCCCAGCCAGCTCTCTAGGACACTGATTCTGGTAGCAGGGGTGTGAGTACAGACACCTCCCTGGGAAGGAAGCAGAGGAAACCCAAATTTGGGGAGTAGAGGGTCTAACCTACCCAGAAGGGCTGGAGGAGGCCTGGGTCCCTGCAACCAAGACCATTCTGGAAAACACGCAATCCCTGCCCAAGGGACCTGCTATGTGGGCGGTAGGGAGAGGCTAGGGGAGGAAGTGTGGACGAGGCCTGGGGAGCTCTTCCCTAGTGCGGAGGAGGTGACTCCGCTTTCCCAGGCCTTGATTTGCATCTATGCCCTGGGCCTCTAGGAGGGGGTTGTTTGTGGAGAGGGTGGGTGTGTCTGTTGTTTGTGTGTTTTTCCTTCTGCCTTTAGCCCTGCCCCTTCCCCTCCTCAGTAACTAGTAGAACCTGCAAGGCTCGTGCCCAGCCTGGGTCCCTTCCTCTGACTCAGTGGAAGGGCAGGGGAGTGTCCCGGGGAGCTGCCCACATCCCTGGCTGAGTGCCTGAGTGCCTGAGTGCCTGAGTGCCTCGCCTCCAGGGCCTCCACGAGGAGCAGCTTCCACAGGGCGCCTGTGGGGCTCGTTCCTCTGGATGCTTTTCCTTTTGCTGCGAATGCCTCTGGGGCACAAATATATGGCCCCTGGGTCTAGGCCTTAGGGCCACCGGTGACCAGGATGGGAAGGTTGCAGGCCCTGCCCCGAGGGCGGCACATTAGCTTTTCCCCACTGCTTTCATCTACCCAGCTCACCAGATTCCCCCATCGACCAGAGGTGGGTGTATCACCCCCATTTCACAGAGGAAGAAAGCGAGGCCAGAAAAGGGAGAATGACTTGCTCCAAGTCATAATGCTAACAAGTGGCCTGGCAATTGGAATCTGCCTTTTTGGTCCCCATTCTGAAGTTCTTTCCATCACAGCCTGCTAATGTTCTGAAGCTCTTTCCATCACAGCCTGCTAATGTTCCCACACAGGGCACAGGGATGCTACGTTCCTCTCTGCTACAGAACCTCACTGGACTCGCTCCCCAAAGTCCGCCCAAGTCATCTCCGGAAGTCCCTCGGGTGTCTTGTAAGTGCCCGCGGCCAGCCTGCTAATGTGTCTTCCGCTTGACCTCTTTGTTGCTGTCCAGTGTGCACTGGGCAACTGAGGCAGGGCCTTGCCTGTCTCCCTGCCTGGGGTGCTCCATGAGGCCCCCGTTTCTCTACTTAAGTCACACTTAAGGGTGCGACCCCTGGTGCTGGCCAGTATGGCAGTCCTCAGTCCCCACCAGGGCAAAACGGTTTTGTGCTCTGAACTGAAAGAGGCAGAAAGCTCCTGTCCCTATTGTGTGTCCCAGTTTGTAACCTGGGCTCCAAAGAAGCCTTTTCAGCTTTTCCCTGCAGCCCCCTCTCTAAAGAGAGTAAGGGGCCAGTGTTTCCTGCTAGCCTGTCCCCATTTACTCACTTGCAATAAAAGCCTCAGCCCAGTTTATATGATTCCAGTGAAACTGCCCCCATCCCACCATGACCAGGCTCCCCATACACATCCCCTTCCCAGACACTCAGCTCTGGGAGGGGAGATTATGATCCTGCAGTCAGTACCCTCTACCCCTCTGCCACAGTTATTGGTTAAGGGATGGGTACATGACCAAAGGCAGGCAAATCAGAGCCAATGAAACTCAGTTCCAGAACTTTTGAACTAGTCCTTCACCCTGGTGAGATGATGTGAGGCCTGCAGCTTCTGCAGTCATCTTGCCCCCATGGGGTGGAACCAGCCAGTGATAGAGCTGTTACCTGGAGAAGAGAGAAGAGGTGAGCCAAAAGATAACAGAGAACATGATGTGTGGTGACATTTGGAGCCCTTGATTAAGTCTTGTCTGAAACCAGCCACACCCCTTGGACTTCCATTCTGAAGTCAATAAATTCCGTTTTTGCAGTAAGAAAAAAAAAATTGTTTTTTTTTCAGTCACATCCACCATTCCAGCAATACAGAGACTCAGACCCCTTGCTCCTCTGTACCCCACCCTTAACCTCTCACCAAACTTCCTCCTTAGAGGCCCATCTACCCTCATGCAAATTAACTCATACAAACAGATACCCAGGCTGCCCACTACTAACCTGTAGGTGCCTTTGCCTTTGTGCTATTTGGAACTGTTTGATCTACACAGAAAAAGTTGTCCCAGATACAGTCCCTACTTGGCTTGGTGAGGTAGGGGTGGGTGGGAGGAAAGAAAGGTGGGGAGAGAGAATAAGGCACAGTGGCCAACATTGGTTCTGCCTAAGCAGATGCTGAACCCCAAGTTCATCCTGTCGCTCTGAAGGGATGGCTTCTACCCCAGACTTGGCCCAGGGCTGGATGTGCAGTAGAACCCAAGAAACGCTGCCTGCCTTGGTCTTTGGAATTCCTCCTACCGCTCCCAGTTAGAAGGATGTGTTAAAAGAAAGAAGAGACTGTCAATCAAGTTGCTGGGTTTCGTAAACTGGCCCCCCTTCCCAGGAGGATTTATCCATGAGCTAGAGGCACCTCATTTCTCACTGCACCCTCTGGCCTGGCTCCAACCACACCCCCACCCGCAAATAAGTCCTTTTCCTTCTTAGAGCAGGAGCCTGAGAATGAGTCAGTGCCTCATTCTCTTCATTCTTCCCTCACTGGTCAGGCCTCACCCTTCCCTTGGCCATCCCCTCCTCTGGACAACCATCTGGATCATGTGTGGGCAAGGCTGTTCCCACATGGCCAGCTCGGAGGGTCCTCTGTGTCAGAGAGGAGTGGTCAGGGCTGACCTTCCAGCTCCTGGGGACTTGAGAGAGCGCTGGGGCCTCCAGGGATGGGCCGGAGCTACTGGGGTCTGTCCCAGTCCCTAAAGAAGGATATTTCCTGGGGCTGTCTTCCTCCTCGGGCATCAAGTTCATTTCTGTGTCTGTCCCAAAGAAGAGGAATGAAAACTCCTTTAGGGAATGCCTGCCACGCCCCAGACCCCACCACGAACTCTGAGTTCTCATGGCAATCCTCTATGTGGTGACCATCAGCCACTCTAGAATGGAGGGACAAGGCTGTCGGGAGGAGGCAGTTCTCACACCTGTGCCGTGAACACGCTACCTCCGCACGCTCAAGCCCGTGCTGCGCCACTCGTCAAGGGGCTGTAGCGTTCTGGGCCAGCACCCTTCTCTCTCTGCCTCCTTGCCTCAAGCAAGCTTTCTTCAGGCCCACGGCTGGCAGGCCCCAAGCTGAGAGTGGATTCTTTCCTACTCTCTGGTCTAAATCAAGCTGCATCAGGTGGCATTCCTGGTGATTTGCTGGCTTTGCTTGATTGGGAGCCTGATAATCTATCCTTCCTTCCTTCCTTCCTTCCTTCCTTCCTTCCTTCCTTCCTTCCTTCCTTTCTTCCTTCCTTTCTTTCTTCCTTTCTTTCCTTTCTTTCCTTCCTTCTTTCTTTCTCTTCCTTTCTTTCTCTCTTTCTTCTTTCTTTCTTTCCTTTCTCTCTTCCTTCCTTCCTTCCTCCCTCCCTCCCTTCTCTCTTTCTTTTCCTTCCTTCATTCCTTCCTCCCTCCCTTCCTTCCCTCCCTCCTTCCTTCCCTCTCTCTCTCTTTCTTTCTTTCTCTCTCTTTCCTTTCCTTTCCTTCCTTCCTTCCTTCCTTCCTTCCTTTCTTTCTTCCTTTCTTTCCTTCCTTCTTTCTTTCTCTTCCTTTCTTTCTCTCTTTCTTTCTTCTTTCTTTCCTTTCTCTCTTCCTTCCTTCCTCCCTCCCTCCCTTCTCTCTTTCTTTTCCTTCCTTCATTCCTTCCTCCCTCCCTTCCTTCCTTCCCTCCCTCCTTCCTTCCCTCTCTCTCTCTTTCTTTCTTTCTCTCTTTCCTTTCCCTTCCTTCCTTCCTTCCTTCCTTCCTTCCTTCCTTCCTTCCTTCCTTCCTTCCTTCCTCTCTCTCTCTCTCTCTCTCTCTCTCTTTCTCTCTTTCTCTCTTCTCTCTCTCTCTCTCTCTTTCTCTCTTTCTCTCTTTCTCTCTTTCTTTCTTTCTTTCTTTCTTTCTTTCTTTCTTTCTTTCTTTCGCAGTCTTGCTCAGTGGCCAGCAAAGTCTCTTGCCTTGTTTGCAAGAAGAGGAGGAAGCCAGATAAGAAACCATCCAGGCACCACGGGCCCTTCTTACAGGTCACCCCACAGGCATCATTCTCCACAGAGTGGGGAATCTGCTCCTAGAGGCCCCGAGCAACCTGTCAAAGGAAGAGAATAAAATGAAGGAGCTGCCTTATAGGGCCCTAGAGGAGGGCAAATATTTGCAAGTGGTAGTCATTTTCTCCCTGCAATGAAAGGAATTCCTTACTTTAAAACAAATGAAAATTAAAGGGAATGTGGGAGTCAGAGGGAGCCCCTGGGAATGTTATGGGGGGAGGGTAGTCTGTGAGGAGGGGGTTTACTGGGCCTGTTCAGTCAGAGCCCCGTCTGGAGCAAAGGTTGACCTCAGGCTCTGTTCTGGGTCTCCACAGTATTAAATCACCAAAGGAAGAGCTTCAGAAGCTCCCGATAGCCCTGGTGTCTACAAGGAACTAGAGAAAAGCAGCAGCCTTGGACCTTGGAGAATCTTCCAACATCACTTCCCAGCCCTGGCCGCACACTAGCATTACCCAAGGAGCTTTAAAAAATATTCACCCCAAGGCCGGATGCGGTGGCTCACGCCTGTAATCCCAGCGCTTTCGGAGGCCGAGACGGGAGGATCACCTGAGGTCAGGGGTTCGAGACCAGCCTGGCCAACATGGCGAAACCCTGTCTCTACTGAGCCGAGATCGCACCACTGCACTCCAGCCTGGGTGACAGAGTGAGACTCTGTCTCGAAAAAACAAAACAAAACAAAACAAAACAAAACAAAAAAAAACCCAGACCAAATGGATCATAATCTCTCTCAGAATGGGGGCTAGGCAGCTGTATTGTTTAATCTGTTCACACGATACTACTGAGCCATGCTTCTCAAATTTCCCTTGTGAGAAAAATCAGCTGGGGGGCACGTTTAGAAAAGGAAAATAAGGCCGGGCACAGTGGCTCACGCCTCTAATCCCAGCAGTTTAGGAGGCCGAGGCAGGCGGATCACAAGGTCAGGAGTTTAAGACCAGCCAGCCTGGCCAACATGGTGAAACCCTGTCTCTACTAAAAAAACAAAAATTAGCTGGTGTGGTGGCACATGCCTGTAATCCTAGCTACTGGGGAGGCTGAGGCAGGAGAATTGCTTGAACCCAGGAGGCAGAAGTTGCAGTGAGCCGAGATTGTACAACTACACTCCAGCCTAGGTGACTGAGCAAGACTCTATCTCAAAAAAAAATAAATAAATAAAAAGAAAGAAAGAAAGAAAGAAAAACAAAAACAAAAAGAATTATCAGGCTCCCAAGCAAGCAAAGCCAGCAAATCAGAATATCTGGAGGTGACTGGTGAAAAATCAGAACCTCTGGGGAATGAGGCCCAGGTCTTTTTTGCATTTCTACCAGGCTTCCCAGGGGACATCTATGCTGACTGAAATTGCAAAATCACATTCTAATCCTCTGATCTTTGCCCCAGCTCGCTCAGCTGGTTGCCCCTTTCACCCTCGGGCCTCCCTAGAGGCCTTCTCTGTGAACACACCATAGCATCTGTCTTCTTTCTAGCACTTACCAATATTTGTGGTTGTATATTTATTTCTGTGTTTCTTTAATACCAGTCTCCCACCTAGACAATAAACTCTGTGAGGGGCAAGAACCAGGTCTGTTTGGTTCCATGTAAGGTAGTGGTGAATTACCAGTGTAGGCTCTGAGGCTTGGACTGCCTGGCCTCATATCGCAGCTCTCCTACCCAGCTTTTGATCTTCAGCAAGTTGCTTCTCCTTCCTGTGCCTCAGTGTTCTCATGTGTAAAATGGATATTTAGATAGTAGTACCTGCCTCACATGGTTGATGGGAGGAATAAATGAGATTATATATGTAAAACACTTAGCATTGTCAATGGCACATTGGAAATTGTCAATAAACATTAATTATATTGATAACAAGCCACCATCACAACTTAACAGCTGAAAACTGCAACCATCTCATTGCTCACAATTTTGTGGGGTGACAGTTCGGTCAAGGCTCAGCAGGGTGGCTTGTCTCTGCTCCAGATGGTTTTGGCTGGGTTCACTCTTACATTTTTGGTCAAGTGGCTTGTTGGCTGGGACTGCATAGTCTAACTTGATGGGCTGCTGGTAGAGGCCGTCAGTGAGAGAGGTTCAGTTCTCCTCCATGTGGCCTCTCCAGCAGGCTAGCTGGGGCTTCCTTATGTGGTAACTGGGTTCCAAGAGGGTGAGAGCAAAAGTCAAGGGTCACTTTTGCAGCATTAGTCAAAGCAAGTTATGAGGTCATCCCAGAGTCAAAGGATGGAGAAGTAGCGCTAGTTTTTGTTAGGAGGAGGTGTAAAGACTTCCTGGACATTTTCAGTCCTCCACAGTTGCTTGTTCCTGAATCTAGCATGGTATACTCAGGTGCATGGCCCAGTATGCGTTTAATAGATATGTGTTGAAGAAATAACAAATGGATGTGCAGAGGAGAAAGAAACTAGAGACTCGAGAGGAAAATGGATTTGCTCAAGGTCACAAAGCATATGAGGGGCAGCACCAGGACCAGAAACTAGGTCCAAGTGCTCAGTCTTGCCTCTTCCCATTAAATCACTCTGCTCAGACAGCTGCCTGAGGTGGGGCTGAATTATCCAAATAATTGCCTCACTCCTCAGCTTCTGTTGAGTCGCCGGAGACATATCTAGAAGGTCAGGACTGTGCTTGCTTCCTGAAGAGCCTGGGGACGGAGAGAAGGGGCACTTTTTATTTCCCAGGGCATAACGCATTGTAGAAAATGATCAGAGAGCATCAGCAGTCCTCCTTGGGTTCTACTGTACGTGGCCAGCGGCCAGGGTGGGAGGTCAGAGACAAAGGCAGACTCCAGTATAGACGCTCTGCGGCCTGCTTCTCATGTACATGCTCTCACACATGTGTGCACACACACATACATGCACACACCTTCTCTCGCCTCTCTCTTTAAGGTCTGGAAGAAAGCTACTGTAAGTTTGAGTAGTTGGCCACATGGCTCTCATTTGGGCTCTCAACTGGACCAGCAATTTCAGGAGTTTTGAACAGCAATTTTTGAACAGTGAGTTTGGGGAACGGGAGCAGGGGAAAGTTGGGAGGCGCAGCAGGGGTTGTGAAATGTATGCTACAATTCCGTCATCAGCCCCTTCCTGTTGTTCTGGTACCTGGGGGAAACCAGAGCTAGCAGGACTGCGCTTCCTCCATCGAGAAGCTTTCCTCAGGCCTGCTGAGTCACCCACCTGCTGCGGGCAATGCACTTATTTTTAGCCTGAGGTAAATGAGCCCTGTAGTCACCCAGACCACATTCTCTTGTGTGTCTTTGTCACAGCTGGTGTGGCCGGATGGGGACCACATTGAAGAGACCCCACCCCCACCCCTAACAAGGTCCCTTCCTCTCCTTCCTCTGAGAAGCCTCACTGCAGGGCAGTGACTCACATAACCCCAGGAGAGAATGCGGCAGAGGGTGGCAGTGGGTGGTGTACCAAGCCGGTGGGGGGTGTGGCGGGGACAGAAGTTGTTTATCACTGACATTGATTAGAATTGCTGGTGCATCACTGTTAGTCAGTTTATTATTGTTTGCAATTTTTCTGTGGATGATATGACCTCTTATTGTACCCATGTGGCCCCGTCCTTGGGGACACCACTGCTTGGGAGGTAAGATGGTGGAGATCTGGTGCCCAGCAGCCTGACTGAAGGAGGCTTCACTACTTACTAACTGTTTGACTCAAGCAAGACCCTTTACCACTCTGAGACGCGACCTTGGAGCTCTTGGGCTAGTGCTCAGGTCACAAAGGCTGGTGATGGATTCTCAGGAGTGAGAGCAGGAAGGGCGCCAAGATGTCATCCCTTGCTCTATTGAGGTAAAAATGGAAGCAAAGAAAGGGGCAGACGCTTGCCTGTATCCGATGTCCAGAGACCCCTCTAAGACCTTGTTCAGGCAGAGCCACCTGTTAGGTAAAAGGTCGGTAAAAAGCAGGTGCTGATGACAAGGCCACTGTTGGTCAGAACTATTTCTACTTCAGTCTGTATCCAGCCCCTGCACCCAGTATCATGTAATAAAGTATTTCTCGGAGAAGGGTGTGTAGACCACCTGCATCAGAATTACCTGAATCCCCTGGGGTGCTCATTAAAAGGGTGAGTTTCTGATCCCCATCCCAGACTTGGGGGTTTGCTCCCAGAACTGTCACTCACTAGCTAGAGAACTTGGTCGGTGTCAAACTATTTGTGTACCACTTTCCTCACCTGTAAAATGAGGCTAAACCTCCTTGTGTGCATGTGAGGGACAAATGTATTTGCACGGGTGAGAGGTGCAGCCTGTCGCCTGGCACTTCGGAGCTGGGCAACTCGTGATTTGAGTTCTTCATGTTTGTTTCTTATCCCCAAGCAGCTCCTGAAAGGCTTCACTCTTCTGCCCTGGTGCAGAAGTGGGCCCTACCTCTTTCAGATCAGCCTGGAGCTGTCAGCTACCAGTGGCTTCCAGAACCAACCTGCAAATGTCTGCCAATCCGCGGCACTGCTCAGAGCAGAGCTCAGATAAGATGTTTTGCAGTCTGCTGAGAAAATCTTCCAACACAGTTGCGGGACACAGAAGTCACTCGCAGAAACACCGGTCTTATCACTTCTCCTTATCTCTCCTCCTGGTGAGGGAGCCCAATGCCTGCGAGATCTTTTTAAACAGAACCCTTTTTCCAAATAAGATTTGACCCGGCACAGGACCCCAGTGTATGCGAACAATAAAACTGCACTCCACTAATTTAAATGTATTTTCGAAGAAGTTCAAGTTTCCAACATGTCACTGTGCTACTTATGAAATCAGTGTGAACACAACTGAGGTGAGCTCCAGTGTGTGAAAATCACGTATCACTTCTAAATGTGCATGGTGCTGCTTATTACAAATACTCAAGTAGTTTAAAATACATTTTGGGCCAGGCACGGTGGCTCACACCTGTAATCCTAGCACTTTGGGAGGCCGAGGAGGGAGGATGGCTTGAGCCCAGGACCAGCCTGGGCAACATAGGGAGACCCCATCTCTACAAAAAAATTAAAAATTAGCTGGATGTGGTGGCATGCACCTATTGTCCCACCTACTCAGAAGGCTGAGGTGGGAGGATCACTTGAGCCTAGGAGTTTGAGGCTGTAGTGAGCCATGATCCATGCCACTGCACTCTAGCCTGGGCAACAGAGTGAGACCCTGTGTTAAAATAAAGAAGTAAAAATAAATAAAATACATTTTGGGAATTATATTTGAATTGAGTATTGACAAAAGCCATGAAGCTCCCTTGGAAAAGGCCAAGATTTTGTTCAGCATGGTTTGCAACCCCTGGAGGGTTCCAAACACATTTTATTGGGTAAGGAAACAGAGGCCCAGGTGGGAGAAGGGCTACGTCAATCCAGTAAGTGGCCACAGCTTTGAGAACCAAGGCCTACTGGGTCTCAAGCCAGGGTTCCCCCCACCTGCCCACATTCCCAGCCTGGCCTACCAAGTGGGACACTAACGGGTGGGGAGTCCTCTTAGGTGGCTCTGGCCATTGGCTGAATTGGTCTTGAGTGACAAAGACTATGGCTCTCAGTGTCTGTGGTTGAGCAGGGGGTTGCCTGGGACAAAGTCACGCCCCCAGGCTTGGGTGAGTAAGGTAGCGAGTGTGTGAGTCCCATTTGTGAGCAAGAGGGCTTCGGCTGGTCTTGACTTTGGCTGCAGAGCTCTTGGTCCAGGCAAATTCTCACTCTGCAAACAACATCTGAGTTTTTCCGTGCTTTGAGATCTGCAGATAAGAGGCTATAAAGAAGTGTAAATTATTATTATGCTGAAGACAATTTCCTCCCTGGCTGGCAGTCTGCAAGGCTGTGCCCAGTCCAATCTCTGCCCCCTAAGGGAGGACCTGAATGCAGGGGGAGAGAAATGATGCCCAGAGCCCTCTGGCCAAGGCCAAGCCCACAGTATCCTCACTGTTGGAGAAGCCAGGCCAGGCCAGGCTGTCTTCCCACCACATCCCACCCACTGTGCCCGGCACGTGCCAGCAAGGCTTTTTCCTCTGGAGGAGCAGCTGCTAAGGTGCTGAGTCACCACCTTGATGTCAGCTGGCGCTCTCCACCCTGAGAAGAGTGCCCAGCGAGGGTGCAGCGAATCACCCTGTGCCAACAAACCTGTGGTGACCAGCCTGCTTCGGGGAGGATTTATTTCCCCTAGGAGGGGGCACATGGTGAGCTGGGGGAATCTGTCCCTAACGCTCAGCCTGCGGTTCCTGCTGGGGACCACTTCATGGGGCCTCAGTGCACAAGTGGGCTCCTGCGTAGGTTACGAACCTACCAATTGTACGTTGCTTTTTGTTGTTCTTTTTTTGTATGTTTTTGTTTGTTTGTTTTTTGGAGACAGGATCTTGCTCCGTTGCTCAGGCTGGAGTGCAATGGCACGATCACAGCTCACTGCAGCCTTGACCTCCCAGGCTCAACGATCCTTTCACCTCAGCCCCCTGAGTAGCTGAGTCTTCAAGCACCCGCCACCATACCTGGCTAACTTTTTTTTGAGATGGCATTTCCCTCTTGTCGTCCAGGCTGGAGTGCAATGGCGCGATCTCGGCTCACTGCAACCTCTGCCTCCCAGGTTCAAGCGATTCTCCTGCCTCGACTTCCCGAGCAGTACACCCAGTTAATATTTAAATATTTATTTTGTAGAGATAAGGGTCTCAGCTTGTTGCCCAGGATGATCTTGAACTCCTGGGCTCAAGCCATCCTCCTGCCTTGGCCTCCTAAAGTGCTGGAATACAAGCATGAGTCACCACGCCCAGCCCCTTTGGTTGTATTTTTTTTAAAGGTAAATGCAAATAGTTTTTTAAAGTAAACAGAAACAATGCTTATACCTCCTCTGAGGTTTTTTATCCAGTTGCCCTGTCCCCCATCCCTGTCCCAAAGCAATTGCTCTTACCAGGTTGAGGATATCCTTCCAAAAAGATCTTCTAGGTATCTATATGTACATATATGTGTGTGTGTGTGGTTATCCTTTTATTTTTTAAATAAATAGGAACATTCTATGTAAATTTTACTGGAATTTTTTAAAATTTAATACCATCTTTTGGAGATTGGTTCATATTGGCAGCTGGGATCTATGACTTTCTTTTTTTTTTCACTTTTATTTTAAGTTCACGGGTACATGTGCAGGATGTGTACGTTTTCTTTTCTTTTCCTTTCCTTTTTTTTTTTTTTTTTTTTTTGTTGAGACGGAGTTTCGCTCTTTTGCCCAGGCTGGAGTGCAGTGGCATGATCTTGGCTCACTGCAACCTCTGCCTCCCAGGTTCAAGTGACTCTCCTGCCTCAGCTTCCTGAGTAGCTGGGACTACAGGTGCCTGCCACCACATCTGGCTAATTTTTGTATTTTTAGTAGAGATGGGGTTTCACCATATTGACCAGGCTGGTCTCGAACTCCTGACCTTGTTATCCATCCACCTTGGCCTCCTACAGTGCTGGGATTACAGGCGTGAGCCACTGTGCCCGGCTGTGCAGGTTTATTACATAGGTAAATGTGTGCCATGGTGGTTTACTGCACACTATGTCTTTCTTTCTAAGGAGTATTGGCAAGCCCTTAGACCTCCCATATGCTATTTAACCAGGCCTCTCCAGATAGACTTTTAAAGGGTCTCTAGTCTCTTACTTCTTTGATGAATATTCTTTTGAATATGTCTATTTTAACTGCTTCTCCTGCATTCGTGGGGTGCCCCGGTACACCCAGGGCACTGGGGAGGAGGCTGCAGGGGCCAAGTGGATCATTATGTGTGAACAAATGCCTGGCTTTCAAGTAGCCAAGGCAGCCCCAGTGGGACCTGAAGGAGGCCTCACGTGAATAGGCTACAGACGGGGTTCAAAGAGGAAGTGGGCAGGGCAGATGAATAAGATTAATTTCTGAAATTAACAAGTTCTTTTCTGATTACAAAGTAAAACATCCTCATTATAGGAAATTTGGAAAATACTGAACAGATGTGAAAATAAGTCACCTGGATCCCCCTCATCTGGAAGTAACCACTATTGATGTTTAGAATATTTCCTGCCTGCCTATTTTCTAGATACAAACGATTTCTAGTGGTCAAAGGGGCATGAAGGAAGGGAATTCAGGGAGGGTCCTCTCTCAGCAGAGATGGAACTGCAGGGAGCACCAGACTGTTTCAGAACACACAGAGAGGGGGTCAGACGCAAGAGGAGACAGGAAGAGATCACGGCAGACTGGGCAAGGGGCAGGGATGGGGGCTGACATTACAGGTGAGCCTGAGGGTGGCAGGGAAGGATTTGCCCCTCGATCAAGAGAGCAAAAGACCTGAGGAGTCTGGCTTGGAGATTTTAAAAGGATATCTAACAACAAATTTCATCAGGACTTTGGAAGAGCAAACCTGGCATTCCAAAGGGAGGTCCCCTCTGAAAACACTTACTTGAGAGTTGTAAAAAGAGATGTGGGGCTTGAGTGTGGCTGAGACTGCTAAGAAAAAGTTGTGGCTTCACAGCCAAAGTGCAGGCTTGAAAACAGCAAGATTTTATTCGAGTCCCAAAGATGCCACTTACCAACTGTGTAGGACTGAGCAATTGACTTATTTTCACTGCTTCTCAGTTTCTCTACTTGTAAAGCATGGATGACACTAATACACCTGTGTCAGAGGGTCAGCATGAGGATTACACAAGGTGATGCAGCCAAGAGCCTATCATGGCGCCAGGCACCCAGAGGCACTCATTAATGTTGAGAGAATACAGAATGAAAGCAAAGAAGGGACTGAGGCCAGAGCTGTGGTGGAAAGTGCTAGAAGGAAGACGTGCCATTAAAGGTCCCAGAAGAAAGCAGCCTTCTGGACAGGAAGAGTGTCCCCTGTGCAGAGCAGTGCCTCTGGGGTTCAGAGAAGATTTGGTGACAGTGCCAAACACTACCTGGGCCAAGGAAGGGCTCCAGGCCTAGAAGGTCTCTGGTGAGTGGCAACTTCAGAGCTGTTGCCATGGTGATGTGGATGGAAGCCAAAAGCCAGAGGTCAAGGGGTGATGGGAGATGAGGAAGTCCAGTGGGTGAATTTTATAAGATCTTCAAGAAGTTTGGCAGTGAAAGGAAAGGGGGAAGTCTTAGCTCAAGGGAAAGGTTGTAGGGAAGAAAGAGGTGTTTTGTTTTGTTTAGAGTGAAGGATATTTCGACATGTTTATAGACTGAAAAGAAAAAATCAATATAAGTTCTCAAAGAGAGGAAGTGACTAAGGATGTACTCCACCTCTCTTACACTTTGGTTTCTCATTTGAAAACTCAGAGTAAGAATAAAGGATCTGTGAGGCCCTGCTGGCTTTTCTAGTTCTTTCATCCATCTATCCGTCCGTCCGTCCGTCCGTCCGTCCGTCCATCCATCCATCCACCCACCCACCCACCCACCCGTCCGTCCATTCATCCATCCATCCATCCATCCATCCACCCATCCATCCATCCAGTCTTTTAATACACACATTCTGTAGACCTCTGGCCTGGGCTAAGTGCTAAAAGGGAGGCCACGGGCTGCAGGGAAGTAGGGAAGAAAAGTAGAAGCAAAGACTCCCTTCTCCAGGGGCCTGTGTTTAACAGAAACAGTAGAGAAGACAATCAGGCAATGACTTAACAACATCACAAAAGGACCTCTGCCATGCCCTTGTAACCGTCTGACATCACATTCTAGCACTTACCCAAACCCCTGCCTGCCTTATCCCTAGCTTGCTAACCTCCAGCCTTTGAGAACCTGCTCTTGTTGTATTAATCCCCCGAGTTCCCCGATGCCCGGCATTGCGCTGGCCCACGTAAGCAATCAGATAATTAGTACTTACTATGTCCATACATCCAAGTATTTACTGAGCATCCACAATGTACCGGGCACTGGGAGAGAATACTGAGCAAAACAGAGCTCTGCCTCCTTAAATTGTTTAATCTTGAACTGGATGGTTTTGGAAAGCAAGACCACCGAACAGTCAGATGTGAATTTAAAATTGCAGCTGTGACAAGAGGGAGCAGGCCTTTCCACCAGCAGGGGGATCTGAGAAGGCCTCTCAGAGGAAGTCATTTGGGATCCGAAAGGGGAGCAGAAGGTCACCAGGTGAACAGCACTCCAGGTGGGGACTGGGGCTCCACCTGTGCAAAAGCAAAAGGGAAAAGAGAGGAAGGGAGAGAAGAGAAGAGGTGGAGAAAGAGAGAGGACAGGAGCCTGAAAACAGACAGTGTGGCTGGGAGTGGGAGGCTCTAGACTGAAGCAGAGGCCGGCAGGGCCTGATAGCCAAGATCAGGAGTGTACTTTATCTGAGAATGGTAGGAAGCTGCGGGAGTAATTTAAACAAGGAAGGGACACCATCAGTTATTGTTTCAAAGAAATCTCCTTGAAGAAATGAGGTGCAGGTGAGCCTGTGTAGTTTGAGCTTATCCTATAATACGGTATGCCTGGGACTGGGATGGGGGCTGGTTTTCTTCCTCTACTTTAGATTTAGACATTTCTGCAGTCTTGTCTTTTCTTTTAAGAAATGGGTGCCAGGTGCGGTGGCTCACGTCTATAATCCCAACACTTTGGGAGGCTGAGGCAGGTGGATCCCTTGAGCCTAGGGGTTCTGACCAGTCCGGGTAACAGAGCAAAACCCCATCTCTAATAAAATTTTAAAAAATTAGCTTGGTGTGGTGGCGCCTACCTATAGTCCCAGCTACTTGGGAGACTGAGGTGGGAGGATCACTTGAGCTGGAAGGCAGAGGTTGCAGTGAGCCAAGATTGCCTCACTGCACTCCAGCCTGGGTGACAGAGTGACACCTTGTTTCAAAAAGAAAAAAGAAAAAAATAGGGTCTCTCACTATGTTGCCAAGGCTGGGCTCGAACTCCTGGGCTTACCACCTCAGTCTCCGAAGTAGCTGGGACTATAGTAGTGAACCACTGAGCCCAGATTGTAATATTTTTTAAACAGTTAACCTGTGTTGCTTTTATTAGGAAAAAACAATACTAAGAATTGGAAAATGACAGAACAGCTTGGGGAAGGGCAGGAGAGAAGACTGGAGAGCTCTGGCCAGCCCAGGGTGGTGTGAAACACCAAAACAGGCAGAATGGGTGGAGATGGGTGTTGGAGCTGAGGGTGAGCTGGGTTTGTCTGAGGGGCTCTGTCTTCCAGGAGCTCACCTTTTCAAAAGGTGTGAAGGAAGGAAGGAGGCCATAGGTCCAAGGAGCAGTTGACATTTCCTGACAACTGTTTCAAACACAAAGCCAGCAGGAGCTGCTCCCAGCGAGCCCTGCTTCTCCCCGAAATCTAGCCTTGGGTAACAGGCTTCTCTCGGGGGATCATTGTTCTCAGTCCCTGGCAAGAACTGGCCCCATGGGGAGTGCTTTGTTGACAGTGCCTGTGCCCAGCAACCAGGCTGGGTTTGGGAAGGAGGCTGGAGTCTTCAGGAGGAAAGTCCTGCCCAAGATGGTGCAGAGGGTGAGTGAATGGGGGAGCCCACGTGGGCCTTCTCTTAGCCCCAGCCCTTTAGGCTGCTCCAGAGGAGCCTTCGTCCCTTTCCCCAGAGCACAGGCTGATCTGCCAGCCAAGGAGTGGAAAGGAGAATATGGAGGTTCTTCCTGCCACTTGGATCCTATTCTGCTATGTGATCTTTGAGAAGTCACCAGGGTTGCCTACCCAAGGGTGCAGAGGCCACAGACCCACGTGCTCCAACCCTGTTGGAGGTGGGAGTCTGTCAGGCTTTCTGCAAGTCTGTGGGTGGAGGGGAGACAAAGCCTCCAGCAGCCTGGCTGGGGTTCTTCCAGTTTGGGCCCTCCTGGAAGAGGAGCTGGCGTCCTCATGGGAATGGTGCTCCTAGGGAGGGAGGTGGGCAGGGACACCTGGAAGGGCTGTTGGTTACCTCAGACCCCCAAACCTGGGAGCTGCACCCCAGATGTCATATTTTGGAAATCAGGGGAAGATGGATGGGGAGTTTTAGAAGTCTGACAGTTCTAGTTTCAAACCCAGATCTGCCTCAGTTTCCTCTTCTGGAAAATGGACATGATGCCGCCTCCATCTCCTAGCATGGATATTGGGATTGAATGGGAAATCCTGGCAGACAGCCAGGTGCATAGCTCTGCCGCCCCACCTCTGTGACCTATTCCCACCTCCCCACACCCATCCCCACTGCCCGTGTCCAGAAACCAGATTCTGACCCAGCGGCTAGGGGCAGACCCTGCGTGGGCCACTTCCCTCTCTGGGTTTCAGTTTCCTCGTTTTATGAAACTAGGAGCTCTGTGAAAAGGTCAAAGGCAAGAATCGTAATCATTTCTCATCCGCAAGCAGGTTTACCCTCATACGCGGTAAAGGCACAGCAAAGGCTCGGTCATGGGCTGAAACGAGGATGTGCACCATAAAATCCCAGTGGCTGAATTAGTTTCATCTTCCATGAGAACCAGTAGCAAAGTAAGGTTTCATGATTTCAGCCCCACACGAAACGTCCTGGTTGCCTTGGCCTAGCTGAGATTAGACATTTCCTGGGAGGAGTGGTGGGTTAGTGGAGGGAGGTAGGGGTAGTTACGGAAGCTGGAGAGGGTCATCTGGGAGGCGGGGGATAGGCCCCGGAGAGATGGCTGAGGAGTAAGCCCTGAGCTGTTTTCCTCATCTTCACTCTGTAGAAACCTACTTTCAACAGAATATTAGCACAAATGCAAAAGGATATATGTAAGAGCAAGACTAGCACAGGATTGCTTGTCTTGGTAAAAATGGAAGGCAACCCACAAAAACATGCACAGCACATTACCAGAAATATCTAGAGCAAACTGAAATGTGGTCCATGAGACACTATTGTATGAAAAAACAAGTCACAGAATTGAAAGTACAGTGTGATCTTATTTTATTACTATATATACCTTAAATCCATATACTGTAACTGAATATAATACTTGAACTAATTCTACACACACACACACACACACACACACACACACACACACACATTTATTTCATTTTTATTTTTTTGAGACAGGGTCTCACTCCGTCTCCCAGACTGGAGTGCAGTGGCACGATCTCGGCTCACTGCAACCTGCGTGTGCCTCCTAGGCTCAAGCCATCCTCCCACCTCAATCTTCTGAGAAGCTGGGACTGCAGGTGTGTGCCACCATGCCCAGGTGATTTTTATATGTTTAGTAGAGACAAGGTTTTGCCATGTTTCCCAAGCTGGTCTAGAACTCTTGGACTCAAGTGATCTGCCTGCCTCGGCCTCGCAAAGTGCTGTGATGACAGGTGTGAGCCGCTGTGCACGGTCCCCCACACACATTTAAAGCATAGAAAATAAAATCCTAGAAGGGTGCATGGCAAACTGTTAACAGTATTTACCTCTAAGGTAGAAAAACGATTTTAAATTTTTTCTTTTATACTTCTGCACTGTTTGAATCTCTTAAAATTAGCATATACTATATATGATGAACATCCCCTGCCAAATAAACATGAAAGGGGCTGGAAGGGGTCAGGTGGTCAACTCTCTCCAAGGTGCGACCAGAGGTAGCTGAGACTAATGTGACATAGGTTCCTGTTGGAGGACGGTGCCCCCAGTACAACCCAAATTAGTTGAGTGACACCATAAAAAAACAGAATAGGGAGGAGTGGGGAAGACCAGTCCCTTTCCTTGTGTCCAGGGATCGCACCCATCTACACCTCCATCCTCCAGTGCCCGGCTAAGACCCTGCTTAGTGCCTGGGCACAGACTGTGCTCTTCGGAGATGGCTCAAGTGGGCCATGTCCCTAGGGAGATGGGGCACATGACTGTTAACTACTTTAAAAGTCCTGAATGGGTTTGTTGTTGTTGAGATGGAGTTTTACTCTTGTTGCCCAGGCTGGAGTGCAATGGCGTGACCTCAACTCCCTGCAACATCCGCCTCCCAGGTTCAAGGGATTCTCCTGCCTCAGCCTCCCAAGTAGCTGGGATTACAGGTGCCTGCCACCATGCCCAGCTAATTTTTTATATTTTTAGTAGAGACAGAGTTTCACCATGTTGGTCAGGCTGGCCTCGAACTCCTGACCTCAGGTGATCCACCCTCCTCAGCCTTCCAAAGTGTTGGGATTACAGGCGTGAGCCACCACGCCCGACCCTGAATGTTTTTGAAGCATGATGTTTCTTCATTCTGAAATAGTCACTAAAAGAGTCCCTACTAATAATTAATCCAACATAATAATAATGCCCACCATTTGTCATTCTTTCCATGTGCTCTGTACATTACTAGTGCATCTCAGTTTATCCCAATCAGTAGGCGGTTCCATCCTTTAATTTCATTTTACAAATAAAGAAACCAAAGCTCACAGGGGATATGCAACTTGCTGAAGGTCACACAGCCACAGAGGGCAGAGGCTGAATTCAAACCACTCACTCTGACTCAGCATCCACCTCAGAGCAGCCATTCGGTGGCCTCTTGTGACACATAAAACAAGACGATACCAGTGAGTTTTTGGACCATGTCTTCTCGGTAAAGTTACCATTAGCCTGACCACAGATGTTTCTCAAGAAGCGGTGAAGGGTTTGGTTTGGTGATGTCAGTGGCTGGGGTCAGATGAGCCAAACCATTGCTAGGCTGTGCTGTCTGAGGCTGCCCATGAGCTGGTTATTACCCAGATTTAAAAGAAAGGTGGAAAAAATAATCCTAGTCTACCATATGGCTCAGCCGGCCATAGTGTTTACATAGTCAGAAAAGGTCAACACAGAATAGCGATATAATCAAAATTACCCTCTACGGTGTGGCTGTATTGGGAAGAGAGAGGCGGGGGTGGGTGTGAGGCAACAGGAGCTAAAAGAACTCCTCGTCTCCCAGGGCAGGAAATCAAGAAAAAACTCCTAAAACTACACAGATCAAGAAGAAACCATGTGAGATGTTATTTAGAGACATGAAAGTGAACATTGCAAAGAATCCATTTCAAGAGTTGAAAGTGGCCACCCTGGAGATGGGTCAGGGCTGCAGTTGTTCATGACTAACTTTGTAGACATTTCTGAGAAATCTATGCTTATGTGTAACTTTGCATAAAATAAAAAATCTAAGAAAATCCAAAGCAAAAACAAACAGAGCAATTCTGGCCCCATGTGGGGAGGGAGTGGGCTGTGATTACGAGAATGAGGGCCCGGGGGTGGGGATTCCTCTGTCAGGCATGCAGCAGGAAGCTGGTGGGGTCTTGGCAAGGCTTTGGTGGAGAGAAGTCATTGGAATGGTGACCTCACTCGGAACTGGTGAGGGCAGGAGAAGGTAGGAGGGGTTAAAAAAGAAGAAGAACCAAAGGAGAAAAGAAGGAAGCCTGGTCATTCCACAGCCAAGGTCATACTCCCAGGAGACCTATAGCCTTTTGTCAGGGTTACACAAATGTAAAACAAAGGTGTGGTCTCTCCACCAAATGGGGAAGTTTCCACCAGGAGGCCACTGTGTCTCTGAGTAATATGAATAGTGGAACCCATCCCTGACTGGTCAGGCCCACACATTCCACACCAGGACCCAGGGGCCTCAGCGGCAGAGGCAGGAAGGTAGCATTTGTCTATTGTGAGAACAAGTGGCTTATGTAGACATCAAAGGTCTCAGGATAGGGTATATTCTTCCAGATCTGTGAGGCCCAAACACGCACACGTGGAGGAGGATCCCAGGGTCTCAACCCGTCCCAGATCCTCAATACTCAGGCCTTGTCCCCTCTCCCATGGGGGTCCTATTGAAAGGAATCCAGAGACCCTGGGAGAATCTGAGTAGGAGGAGGGAACTGGCCAGGCCTGGGTCAGTACTGTGTCTCTCTGGAAAAGCCACTCCTTTGGGAACTGAGAAAGCCCAGAGCTTGGGCCCAGAGCAGCCCAGGCCTCGACTGGCCTCCCTGTTCCCTCCTCCTGCCTCCTCCAGGAAGCGTTTTCTTTTTTCTTTTCTTTTCTTTCTTCTCTCTTTCTTTCTTCTTTTCCTTCTCTTCTCTTCTCTTTTCCTTCTTTTTTTTCCTTCTCTTTTTTTCTCTTCTCTTCTCTTCTTTTCCTTCTCTTCTCTTCTCTTCTCTTCTCTTTTCGAGAAGGAGTTTCACTCTGTCACCCAGGCTGGAGTTCCGTGGTGCAATCTTGGCTCACCGCAACCTCTGCCTCCTGGGTTCAAGCGGTTCTCCTGCCTCAGCCTCCCAAGGAGCTAGGATTACAGGCATGTGCCGCTGCACTCGGCAAATTTTTTTTTTTTTTTGAGACGGAGTCTCGCTCTGTCACCTAGGCTGGAGTGCAGTGGCGCGATCTCGGCTCACTGCAAGCTCTGCCTCCCGGGTTCATGCCATTCTCCTGCCTCAGCCTCCTGAGTAGCTGGGACTACAGGCACCCACCACCATGCCCGGCTAGTTTTTTGTATTTTTAGTAGAGATGGGGTTTCACCGTGTTAGCCAGGATGGTCTTGATCTCCTGACCTCGTGATCCACCCGCCTTGGCCTCCCAAAGTGCTGGGATTACAGGCGTGAAAAATTTTTGTATTTTTTAGTAGAGACGGGGTTTCTCAGCATGTTGGTCAGGCTGATCTTGAACTCCTGACTTGAAGTGATCTGTCCACCGCAGCCTCCCAAAGTGCTGGGATTACAGGTGTGAGCCACCGCGCCCAGCCCAGGAAGCATTTTCTCTATGAGCTCACCAACTCACACCCTGCCTTTATACAACTAGTGTCTCAGTGTTCTGAGCTCCAGATATTTCGTCTATAGAGGACACCTCAGCCTGTCTGGGGAATGACTGATTTGATGGGGACAGGCCCAGCCCTTAGTGTTATGGGCCTGAGTTTGAACCACAGTTTTTCACCTGCTAGTTGTGTGGAGTCTTTGTTTTTGTTTTTGCTTTGTTTTGTTTTGTTTTTGAGACAGGGTCTTGTTCTTTCCCCAGGCTGGAGTATACTGGCAGGATCATGGCTCACTGCAGCCTCAGCCTCCTGGGCTCAAGTAATCCTCCCACCTCAGCCTCCCAGGTAGCTGGGATGACAGGTACATGCCACCACATTTGCCTAATTGTATTTTTTTTTGTAGACACAGGGTGTCACCATGTTGCCCAGGCTGGTCTTGAACTCCTGGGCTCAAGCAATCCTCCTGCCTCAGCCTCCCAAAGTGTTAGGATTACAGGCATGAGCCACTGTGCCTCGCCTGTGTGGACTCTTTGAGGCCAAATTTCCTCATCTGAGAACGTTAGGATGAAAACTCACTCCCAAGAGTTGCGAGGCTCAAAAGTGCTACCCTGGGTTAAGCACTGGCCCAAAGTGGAACTGGATTGGAAGAATGGTTAAGACTCAGGCTAGGATGGAGTTGGAGGGAGGCAGGGCCTTAGCAGCCCTCTCCCTTAGGAGAAGTGATTCTTATTAAGGCAGGAATTGGACTGGACACACTCATACCGTCACCTTCACGCTGGAGATGTGGCTGGCGCTGGCAAAACCTCTGTGAGATGCTGACTCAGGACAGGCGTCACTGAGGCCCTTTAGGAAACGGAATTCCACCCATTAGAACCCCTTCAAATGGGGAAGCAGCTAAGTTTGTAGTCCCGCTTCAGGTAGGTTTGGAGGGTTTCTCTTTCTCTTTCCATTTGAGTTCAGATGCAGATGCCTCCTGGGAACCGAAACCCCTCCTATGCTTGGCCTGGATCTTGTTTGGATACTGCTTTGTCTTGTAGCCATGACACTGGGGTCACTAGGCAGGGCACATCATGGTCACACAGCCTCCAGCTTCCCAGTTCTGACCCTTACCTACAAAGCCTTCCCTCTGTCCCCTGGGGCTCCCCAACACTGTTTCCCATCTCCCTTTTTCTTTCATCTTCACCACAGCCTGGGACAGATGTCAGGGAGGGACAATTATCTACATTTTAGAGAGGAACAAACTGATCCAGAGAAGTAGAGTGACTCACTGTTCTTGCCTGGCTGGGTCTAGTCATCTCCTAACCCAGCTACCATCTCTCTGATCCACCCAGCCCTCTGTCACCTGTCACCAGGGTTACCTTCTTAAAGCCAGATTGGCCTTGTATTGCCGCATTCAGACTTCTGGCTATTTTCCAATGACCACCCAGTAAAGAGTCCCCAGCTGCCCTCTCCTGCGTCATCACTCCCGTGTCCCTTTCTACACCCCATGCTGCAACACATCAGCCCACCTGCTGTTCCTACTATACGTTCTCCCCATCTGCCCTCACGCTGCACTCTCTGCCTGCTATTCTCTCCCTACCTTTTCTGAATGTCGAAGTTGAATTACTCTACCAGTGTCCAGCTCAAATGTTACCACCTCCTTTGGAGCCTCCCCCGCCAGTCCCCAGTAAGTCTGAATCTCTTTTTTTTCTGCACTTGCTGAGCACTTGGCTTTTACCTGCCCTGGTGCATCGATTTCATTCCACCCGGAGCTAGTGGTGTTTTGCACCATTTGCCTCCCCCGGGGTCTGTAAGCAACTTCAGACTCAGAACCCCGACTTAGTCATTGTGTTCTATGACCTTGGCCAGTAACTTGACCTTTTCTGGGCTATAAAATGGGGATGACACCAGCTTTACCAGGGTAGGATGAGGACTGAGCAAATCACCCAGGTCGGTGCTTGGTGAATAATGGGGGACAATGATTGTGAAGCCAGTCAGAGTCAGCTGTGACTGAGTCTCCTGAGCCTAGAAACTTCTTTCTGTTCACTTATTTCCTTCCCCAAAAAGGCATTAAACCCACCTGAGGAAATTAGACTGCTGTGATTGTTTTTTTGTTTGTTTGTTTTTGAGACAGAGTCTTGCTTTGTCACCCAGGCTCACTGCAACCTCTGCCTTGTGGGTTGAAGCTGTTCTCCTTCCTCGGCCTCCTGAGTAGCTGGGATTACAGGTGCCTATCACTACACTCAGCTAATTTTTGTTTTTTTCAGTAGAGACACAGTTTTACCATGGTGCCCAGGCTGGTTTTGAACTCCTGACTTGAAGTGATCCACCCACTTCGGCCTCCCAAAGTACTAGGATTACAGGTGTGAACCACTGTGCCCAGCCGAGACTGCTGTGATTCTTAAAGGCAGCTATACACTAGAATCATCGGCGACCTGTTGCATCAGAATCCCTTGAGGAACTGGCTGAAAACTTAGATTACTGGGCCCTACCCTAGACCTTCTGAATCAGATTTCCAGGGTGGGGCCCAGGAACCTGTATTTTTAACAAGCTTCCTAGGGGATTCTGCTGCAACAGTTCTGGCCACACTGGGCCATAGGAAAGACAGAGGGTAGCTGGGGTGGGACACGATGATCACACCTTCCCCTTTGCTTAGGTGATCATGGAAGTGACTTTGGGGAATAACAGTGCCCACAACCAGCCACCAGTACTCTTCACCTATCTCCTCTTTGAGCCCTAGTCCAAGGCTGGGTACAGGGCTGGTCAGTAGCCAGACTTGGTTACCAGATTCGCCACTGGCAAAGCACCTGACCCAGTCTGGGTGCTCGGCAAATATTTGTGGAACCAACTGAACTGCCCTGGTGCTGGCTCTGGCAGAAGACCTGTGACCCAGCCTGCTAGACCCCAGCCCCTGCTCCTCCTTCTGGACCTGGCTGCCTCCCCAAGGAGCCAGTAGGGAGAGGTTTGACTGGTTCCATGGGGAGGAAATCACTGGGGCTCAGCCCAGGGAGCCACACCCTGAGGAAGGAGAGCTGGGGCACGAGTAAACATCTGGAGACCCTGTCCTCCCACCAGCAGTAGAGGAGGACCTCCATCAGCAAGGATCTACTGAGCTGAGACCCAGTGAACTGAGTCTTAGGACTCACTCAGGGCCTCTCAATCCCAGTTGCACATACACTATTGGAAAATATTCAAAAAGTACCACTCTTGGGCCCACCTCCAGCCAATGGAATCAGAATCTCTGGGATGACGCCTGAGCATTGATATGTCTGGAAAGCAACGCAGGTGATTCTGTTGCACGGCTAGAACGGAAAAACTGCCCGGCCGGCTGGCCTTTTACTCCTTTTGCCCCCAGTGCTTTGTAGCCTGACGTTGCTCAGAAATTTAACAGTAAAAAATCACAACTCATAACTGGTGAGCCCTTCTGTGTGCCAGGGCCACACTGGTTACTGCAGATAGAGCAGTCAATGTGCCCCTGCCTTCACAGAAGCCACTAACAGAGAAGACTAGCAGAGAAGACAGGCTAGCAAACAAAGCATTAGAACAGAGTGTTCTGGGGGTGTCCGAGAGGAGCCCCCACCTCACAGCCTGAGGGTTGGTAGGGATGAGGGGAGGCTTTCTGGAGGAAGTGGAGCCTATGTGGAGGTCTGAGGACAGGTAGAACAGGTAGAGGTAAGCCTGGGGAAGGTGGGGTGGGAGGAGTGAGGCAGGCAGACGGAACAGCCTGTGCTAGCAAGAAGAGCCCCAAGCAAGAAGGAGCTGGATTCACGTTCAGATCTCAGATCAGCTGTAGCGTGGATGGAGGGATTCCCACGGGAGGGACTAGAGCTGGGAAAGGGGACAGGGCTAGATGGCACAGAGGTTTGTAAGCCAGTAAGGCAATTTTGATCCTAAAAATAAGAAGCCAGTGATGGATTTAAAAGATGGGAGGGTAGAGATTGACATGAGTGGAGCTGTGTATCTTCTGCGGCTAGGTGCAAAATGGATTGGAGAAGGGAAAGTGGAGGCAAGATACCAGCCAGGAGGAGAGCCGTCTGGCCTGGAAGATGAGGGCCACCTGGCTCAGGTGGCAATGAAAGGGCATGGACAAATTGAGGAGCAACAGAGGAAATAGCTTTAACAGGGCTTAGTGACTCACAGGAGAAGGGACAGGCAGGAGTGCCAAGTATTATGGGCTGAACTGCATACCCCCAGAATTCACTTTTTGAAACCCTAACCCCCAGTACCCCAAATGTGACGGTATTTGGATATATTAGTTTGGTGCAAAAGTAATTGCGTTTCTTGCCATTACTTTCAATTACTTTGCACCATAATAGAACCTTTGAAGAAGTGATTACATTAAAATGAGGCTGTTAGAGTGGACCTTAAACCAATCTGACTAGTGTCTTTATAAGAAGAGGAAATTTTTTTTTTTTTTTCTTTTTGAGATGTAGTTTCTGTCTTGTTGCCCAGCCTGGAGGGCAGTGGCACAATCTCAGCTCACTGCAACCTCTGCCTCCAGTTCAAGCGAGTTTCCTGCCTCAGCTAGGATTACAGCCGCCTGCCACCATGCCCAGCTAATTTTTGTATTTTTAGTAGAGACAGGGTTTCACCATCTCAGCCAGGCTGGTCTCAACCTCCTGACCTCAGGTGATCCACCTGCCTCGGCCTCCCAAAGTGCTGGGATTACAGGCGTGTGCCATCGCGCCCAGCTGAAAAGGAAATTTGGACACACAGGGAGACATCAGGGGTGCACATGCACAGAGGAAAGGCCATGTGAGGATGTGAGGACATTTGCAGCCAAGAAGAGAGGCCTTGGGAGAAAGCAACCCTACCAACACATTGATCTTAGACGTCCAGCTTCCAGAACAGTGAGAAAATACATTTCTGTTGTTCAGACCGCCCAGTCTGTGGTGTTTGTTACAGCAGCCCTAGCTGACTGATACACCCAGGATTAAGCTGAGGTTTCTAGTTTGCACAGCCAGGTGGGTGGGTACCATGTATTGAAGGGGGAGTGATATAGTTTGGATCTGTGCCCCTGCCCAGATCTCATATTGAATTGTAATACCCAGTATTGGAAATGGAGCCTGGTGGGAGTGATGGGATCATGGGTATGAATTTCTCATGAATGGTTTAGCACCTTCCCCTTGGTACTGCCCTCATGGTAGTGAGTGAGTGTGTTCTCAGGAGATCTGGTCCTTTAAAATTGTGTAGCACCTCCCCCCTCTCCCCACTCCTACTTGTGCCACATGATGTACAAGCTCCTGCTTTGCCTTCCACCATGACTGGAAGCTTCCTGAGGCCTCCCCAGCAGCAGATGCCAGTGCTATGTTTCCTGTACAGCCTACAGAACCATAAGCCAATTAAACCTCTTTTCTTTGTAAATTATCCAGTCTCAGGTATTTCTTTATAGCAATGCGAGAATGGCCTAATACAGGGCAGATGAGAGGTTGAGTTTGAAACCTGTTGTGTTAGAGGGGCTCAGTCACCAGTTGCACTGGCCACAGCTGCTCCTCTCCTGATGGCACAGAAAGGCAGCTACGTAGGTAGGTGATGGGAACAGGAGGTCTGGAGACCACGCTCTAGGTTTACCTGCACGCTGTGTGACAACGGACAAGCCCTGCACCTACTCGGGGGCCCTCCTGTAGCAGGAGAGATTGGTCTTCCGGGTCCCAACAGGCTGGGCCTCCGAGGCCTATTCCCAGCAAGGTGCTTCTGGAACAACTTCAGCACCTCTCCAGGGAAAGTGCTGTTGTTCTTGGTTCTCCCATCCAGGATGTTAACCAGGAAGGGGGCCAGTGCCCCAGGAGGCCATGAAGTGCAAACAAATCTGAGTTGGCAGCAGTGCCCTGTTCCTCCCGCAGAGCCTCCCTGCAGGAAGTTGGCTCCAATAGGTCCCCAGGCACCCTCACCTCAGACCCAAGAGGCCCAGAGAGGAGCTCACGGTGCCAGGGCTCAGAGAGAGCTGGCCCTACCAAGGCCTGTGCCTGCTCCTTCAAACACTTGGGCCTTCCCTCCTCGTCTCACACTCCAACACGCCTGAGAGATAGGACTGATAGATTCAGGGGGAAAAAACAAACAAACGAACAGGATGCCCAGTTAAATTTGAATTTCAGATAAACACCGAATAGTTTTTAATGGAAGTATTTTCCATGTAATATTTGGGACATACTTATTCTAAAATAGTACTTGGTGTTTATCTGAAATTCAAATTTAACAGGGTGTCCTATATTTTATCTGGCATTCCTACCTAGAGAAGACCCCAGGAGCCATCCAGTGATCCCTAAAGAGGAATGGGATGGTTCCTCTGCCCCCCAACTCAACCCACTTGCTTCAGCCAGAGGCTGATGACAACGTGTCATTTCCCAAATCCTTGTCAAGCTGCTCACCAGATGTTAGGGCTGGCTCTGGAGCCAAGGTATCTTTGGAAAGGTGCTGCATCTAATTAACCTAATAAGTAGGTTGCAAGCTCTGACCGGAAGTGGTGGAGGATTCACCCTGACAGATGGGGAGGAGTGGGTCACTCCTGCTGCAGGCACCTGCCCACAAGCTGCTGGCTGTGGCCTGTGGAAGGGCTAATGGGAGGCTTTGGTTTCACATGAGACACAGGGCAAGCAGAAGTTACACCAACATCATATTACCAGTGACAATAGCTGCCATTTACAGAGCCCTTACTATGCCAAGCATGGATCAAGCATTATCTCATTTAACTCTTACAACAATTCTAGCAGGCAGAAGCTGTTATTATCCCCATTTAATAGATGATCAAACTGAGGCCAAGAGGCTGAGTAACTTGCCCAAGGTCACATAGCTAGAAAGGGATAGAGACAGGAATTAAAACACAGTACTTCAGACTCTGGACTCTGTGCTTCTAGCCACTGACCCCTTGGTCCCTTCCTCCAACCCCAAATCATTTTTAAGACATTTGGTGAATAACGTATACAGTACATGGAGAGATAGAAGGAAATACCATTTATCATTCCATCAATTTTGATCAAGCCTTTTCTGTATGTGAGACATCCTCCCTTTCCTCTGACCTCACGGACATCATAGTCTGGTAGGAGACACAGACATCAATAAATTATTGTCTGAGAAACGAAACAAAAACAGTTCAATGAAATATAATTGCTATTAAGGGTACTGCTGTTAAGGAAGGCAATAGACTTGGTGATCAAAAGCCTGGGCCCTAGGGCCAGGCTGCTTGAACACAAAGTCTTCCTTTACTAGGTATGTGACTTTGGGTGGATTTCTTAGTTTATCTCTGCCTCAGTCTGCAAAATGGGTGCAATAATAATCACTTCACAATGTTGTAAAAATTAATTAAACTGATCCTTGAAAGGCACTTAGATAGTGTCTAATAGTAATGACTTCAGTCAACAAATACTTAGTGAGTACCTGCAATATGCCAAGCACTGCTCTAGGTTATTGGGATCCACTGGTGAACAAAATGGAAAAATACCTACCCTTGCAGAGTTTATATTGTTGCTTACATTTCAGTGATAGCCATTATTGTTATTATTATTATTATTATATATTTTTACTGCTCCTTGCAGAGCAGGGCTACCCTATAAGCAGTGAGCCCAGAATAACCAAACCATTATTTTAAAATGAATTATTATTATGTAAGTAATGTTAGTTCATATTTTTAAATTATTATTTTATTTATTCATTCATTTTTTTTTTTTAGAAACAGGGTCTCACTCTGTTACTCAGGCTGTAGTGCAGTGCGCAGTCATAGCTCACTGCAACCTTGAACTTCTGGGCTCACGTGATCCTCCTGCCTCAACCTCCCAAGTAGCTGGAACTATGGGCATGTGACACCATGCCCAGCTAGTTTATTTTTATTTTATTTTTGTAGAGATGGGATCTTGCCATCTTGCCCAGACCGGTAAAATTATTATTTTTAAGTGATTTGTTATTTAATAGATTTGCTCTTGGCCTTAAGAGGGCACAAAGCAGGAAGATATTTAACCCTCTGGGTTGGCACAAGAATATTTCCTATGGTTTTAAATTCCCACTGGGTTTGGGGATGGGAGTTGATACTACTGATAGCTGACCAGCTTTGAGGCAGAATGGGTTAAAAACTTGGGAGTGGGCCAGGCACAGTGGCTCACACCTATAATCCCAGTACTTTGGGAGGCCAAGGTGGGTGGATTACCTGAGGTCAGGAGTTCGAGACCAGCCTGGCCAACGTGGTGAAACCCTGTCTCTACTAAAAACACAAAAATTAGCCAGGTGTGATGGCACGCACCTGTAGTCCCAGCTACTCGGGAGGGAGGATGAGGCAGGAGAATTGCTTGAACCTGGGAGGTGGAGGTTGCAGTGAGGTGAGATCATGCCACGGCATTCCAGCTTGGGCAACAGGGTGAGACTCCGTCCCCCAACAAAAAAAATTGGGGGTGGACCGAGGAGCTACAGGAAGGAGTGTAGGGGGTCTGCCAGACTGGGGCTGAGAGGATGGTGCCTGTCTTTTTCTGAGAATCCTTTATGAAAATCTGATTCTAAGAGAAAGCCTGGCCCTGGGCAGGTGGCTAAAGTTCACAAAGGCTAACGTGGACAGTGAACCTGGCACTGGGGCAGGGAGGGAGGAGGTCAGCCGCAGCTTCTGGCAGCCCTAACTGCCAAAAACGGGGTTTCAGCTGTGAACCCATGACACCCCAGAGTCCCAAAGACTTCTAGGAACTTTACCCGCCCCACTCCCAGCTTGCCCCAGCCCTGGTCCACACCTGTTCATTAGAAAATGACTTTTAAAAAAGTTACTTATTTACTTTATAGAGATGGGGTCTCACTATATTGTCCAGGCTGGTCAGAAACTCCTGGGCTCAAGTGACCCTCCCACCCCAGCCTCCCAAAGTGCTGGGATTACAGTTATGAGTCACTGTGCCCAGCTGAGAAAATGACTTTTTATTTTCTTTATAAGAGATGGGATCTTGATATGTGGTCCAGGCTATTTTTGAACTCCTGGGTTCAAGCGATCTTCCCACCTTGGCCTCTCAAAGTGCTAGGATGACAGGTGTGAGCCACCATGCCCGGCCAAGAAAGTGACTTTTCATTTGTCACCTGTCATGCTGCCTGACTGCTTCAGAGGGCAGGAGGGACAGGGGGCCCATGGGAAAACTGAAGCTCTTGTGAAGATTAGAGAGGGGGCCTGAGGGGGAGAAGAAGGTGCCCTCCCAGGAATGCCTGGGAGACCCCCAGAACAGGTGCTGTGTTCTCACGTTCTCATTGTCCTGAGAGAGACCAAGCCTCTGACTGAATGCAGAGGAAGGTGACGCATCCAGCTGGGTGCCCCTCCCCCAGCCCCCATGCAAGGTGTGGCGGCTCACGGTACTGGTACTGCAGGGGGTTCAGTTTGTAGTCCACAAGGGACAGGGGGTCCTGGGGATTGATTTTGTTCAGCAAGACGCACAGTTTACACTTTCAGCTAACGGAAGGTGTTTTTGGTTTAGGGGAACAGGGATGAATTCTGGGCCCACCTGCACATGTGTAAGTACAGCCATGAGCCTGCACCCATAAGGGCACATCTGCTGTGTGTGTCTGGGTGCCTGTGTGTCTGCTCTCCATCTCTGGGCAGATCTATGGGTGCATATCTGGGCGCCTGCTGTATGTGAGTCTGTTTGTGTACAGATGTGAATACGGTTTGTGTATCTGTTTGGGTGGGCAGGAAAGAGCTTAATCAAATGAGTCAGGAAATGTGGATTCCCTGGGGTCTGCTCCCAGCTGGGCCTCTCATGCAGTGGGCCCTTTGATGTGTCCCTTCTGCTCTCCAGGCCTCCCCTGCCACAGAGCCTGTTGGCCAAGCTACATTGCTGATGCTAGTGCCCATGAACGGGCTGGGTTTTCAGTGCCTCGGCCTGGCATGGGGAGAGCATCTGGGACTCAGGGAGCCTCCGAGGGTTGGCAGCAGGGTCCTGGGATGCACCCCATGACTGGCTAATTGGTCCCTTAGCACCGAGCTCAGGTACCATCGCCCTGGTGCTGCTGCGCCTGCTCCTTGCCACGCCCTTCCAACTGGGCTGCACCGGGGACAGGAGGAGCCCCATCAAGCCTTGGGCCCACCCCTGCACAACCAGGCCTGGCGATAAATCAGCATGTAGTGCCCAGCCTCACCCCAGGCTACTGTGGTCACTTCATGTTGGAGGTGGCCCTAGGCTCCCTGACCTCAAAGTGAGAAAATGCTGCTTCCAGTGAACCTGCCCAGGATGACTGTTAACAGGGAGGAGGTTGAGGGCGGTGGCCATCCCTGAATCCAGTCAGCCCAACAGGGTCTACAAAAACAAACAAAACGTCCATGCTGCCCACCCTTCTGGGCTCAGGCTTCCTCCGCCCCGATCTCTCCCTCTCATTTCTGTCTCCCTCTCATTGTCCTATTGGAAAAACACTAGGGCAATGTTGACCAATGGAACTTTCTGTAATGATGCAAATATTCTCTATTTGTGCTGTCCAATATGGTGGACACCAGCCACATGCGGCTATTGAGTACTCGAAATGTGGCTCATGAGAATGAAGACTTGTGTTTGTTGGTTTTTGTTTGGTTGGCTTTTGTTTTTTGTTTTGTTTTGTTTTGTTTGTTGTTGTTGTTGTTTTTGAGATGGAGTCTTGCTCTGTCACCCAGGCTGGAGTGCAGTGATGTGATCTCGCCTCACTGCAACCTCTGACTCCCAGGTTCAACTGATTCTCCTGTTTCAGCTTCCCAAATACAGGCATGTACCTGGGACTACAGGCAAGCACCATCATGCCCGGCTAATTTTTGTATTTTTAGTGGAGACAGGGTTTCACCAAGTTGGCCAGGCTGGTCTTGAACTCCTGAACTCAGGTGATCCTTGGCCTCTCAAAGTTCTGAGATTATAGGCATAAGCCACCACACCCAACCTAGACTTGTGTTTTCATTTTTATTTTATTTTGGACAGCATAGCTCTAGTGAACCAATTCCTACTGAGAGGACCAAAAACGGTGTCATCATTGAGATGATCACACTTGATCCTATACCAGTGGCAAAGTTCTTTCACGTTTGTGGGTACTCACTGGAGCCTCCCAGCAACTCTCTAGGCCAAGGCAGGAACCACCGCACACAGGACGAGCTACTTGCCCAAGGTCTTCCAGTCAGCAGGCACAAGGGCTGAGACTAGAGCCCAGATCTTCTGATTCTAGAAGTGAGACTTGAGCTGAGCATGGTGGCTCATGCCTGTAATCCCAGCACTTTGGGAGGCTGGGACGGGAGGATCCCTTGATCCCAGGAATTTAAGATAAGTCTGGGCAACATGGTGAGACCCCCATCTCTATAAAAAGAGTAAAGTAAAAAATTTAGCCACGTGTGGTGGTACATGTCTGTAGTCCCAGTTACTCTGGAGGTTGAGGTGGGAGGATTGATTGAGGAAGTCAAGGCTGCAGTGATCCCTGATCATGCCACGGTACTCCAGCCTGGGAGACAGAGAGAGATCCTGTCTCCAAAAAAATAAAAAGAGAAGTGCAGCTCACTCCAACATCAGCCTCGCTCCAGCAGACCTGCAGGTGAGCGGAAGCGTAACCGAAAACAATGATTGATGCCAGAATTTCAGGCTCAGGCTGGACCTGTGGAGAAAAGGTTTTTGAGGTGGCCTATGGAGGGGGACATTGGAACCTAAAGTTGCTTACTCGATTTGTAGATAAGAGGGGTGAATGTGGCTATGTATGGGGACACTTATGCCAGGAACTGTGTTAGGCTCTTTACAGATGGGATTCCATTTACCTTCACAAGGTCGGGCATTATTCTCCCCACTTTACGGATAAGGAGATAGAGGCTCAGAGAGGTGACCTGACTTGTCCGAGGTCATACAGCAAACAAGTGGCAGAGCTGGGCTTTGGACCAGGCACTTTGGCTCCAAAGGGTTTGCCTCCGCTACCACCTCACTTGGGATGAAGGCCTGAATTGGAAGCTGACTTGTGTGCATCAGACAGCACTGGGCCTCTGCTACCTGCAGAACTCTCGCTGAAACGCTGCAAAGGCAAAAGAATACAGCTCTCTAGGCCCCTTCTCCTGGTGAACTTGCTGCCAGGGCTTGGGGAACAGACACATGTGAGTAATTAATGGTGGCTGAAGAAAGAAAAGTGATCAAAGTGACCTGGGTGAGCCAGGCTGGGCCTGATCCACCTAGAAAAGCTTCCCTGAGAAGGAAAAAAAGCATCTCAGTCAGTGGCTCACCAGGGTTTCATGTTTTCATTCATCCAGGATCTCCAAGGTCAATTTCCTTCCCAATTTCTGTTTCAAGTATCTATTGCTGGCCAAGCGTGGCAGCTCATACCTGTAATCCCAACACTTTGGGAGGCCGAGGCAGGAGGATCACTTGAGGCCAGGAGTTTGAGTCCAGACTGGGCAACACAGTGAAAACACCATCTCTATTAAAAGTAAAAAAATAAAAGTAAAAACAGTAGCTGGGTGTGGCAGCACGTGCCTGTACTCAGGAGGCTGAGGTGGGAGGATTGCTTGAGCCTAGGAGTTCAAGGCTGCAGTGAGCTATGATTATGCGTTACACTCCAGCCTAGGCAACAGAGGGAGGCCTTATCTCTAAAAATATGAAAATAAAAATAGATCTATTGCTGAGTTAAAACAAAACCCCAAAACTTAGTGGCTTAAAACAATTATTTGTTCATGACTCTGCAGTGTGGACTCAGCTTGGAGGGGTCAGCTCTTCTCTGCTTATATGGCAGTTTTTGTGCTTGTCTTGCTGGGGGTCACTCGTATGACTGCACTCAGCTGGCTAGTGGCTGGCAGAGGCCTGGGCTCAGCTGGAAGACAGGGATGGCTGGGCTTCTCTTCCTAGCCTTCAGGGCCACCCTGTCTCCACGTGGCCTCTCCAGCAAAGGAACTGGACTTTTTACCTGGAAGTTCAGGGCTCCTAAGATGCTCCAAGGCCTTAAGGAGCTCCTGAAAGAAATAAAACCAGTCCTTGGCCAGGCGCGGTGGCTCACGCTTGTAATTCCAGCAGTTTGGGAGGCCAAGGCGGACGGGTCACGAGGTCAGGAGATCGAGACCAGCCTGGCTAAAATGGTGAAACCCTGTCTCTACTAAAAATACAAAAAATTAGCCAGGTGTGATGGCGGCCGCCTGTAGTCCCAGCTACTCGGGAAGCTGAGGCAGGAGAATGGCGTGAACTCAGGAGGCAGAGCTTGCAGTGAGCCAAGATAGCACCACTGCACTCCAGCCTGGGCGACAGTGCAAGACTCCGTCTCAAGAAAGAAAGAAAGAAAGAAAGAAAGAAAGAGAGAGAGAGAGAGAGAGAGAGAGAGAGAGAGAGAGAGAGAGAGAGAGAGAAAGAAAGAAAGAAAGAAAGAAAGAAAGAAAGAAAGAAAGAAAGAAAGAAAGAAAGAAAGAAAGAAAGAAAACCATTCCTCGTCTCACAGGACATTTGGAGGGTGCAGCAACAGAATGGAGGTGCAGCACTTCTCCCAGGGCCTGGCCACCACTGTGACTCTCAGCTAGCTGTCACATCACTGCATCTAAAACACCAGTCTCAGCCTCTGCCACCCAGACAAGTGATAAAACCCTAATTCTCTATGCATGATACTTCTGGTTTTATCTTTCAAAGCTCCTCCCCTTTACACATCACTCTCTAACCTAAGCAAAGGGAGCGCCACAAAACACACCACGCCACTGTGCCTTCATACACTCTGCTCTTGTCCCCCAGTGTCCATCAGGCCAACATCTTCACCGGGGCTCCTCCACCCCCGGCCCTCCTGACCCTCCCCCTGAGCTGGCTTTCTCAGCTTTGAGAAAAGCTGTCCTTGAGCTGTTCACAGATGACCTTGGCCCACCTGGATGGTGGAGGCAGGGAGGACTTTTCTAAGAGGCCTTACAAAGCAGCCCTGTGGGAAACGCGGCTGTGAGAATGAAGGTGGATCCCAGTAGTCAAACACAAGGGCTCTGGAGCCAGGCTCCATGGTTCAGAGCCCACTTTTTGGTACCTCCATTTTCTCATCTGTAAAATGAGATGAGAAAGATGCTGATTATAGTACTTATATCCTAAGTGTGTTGTGAGAGTTAAATCAGACTATTACATGGAAAGCACCTGTGTCTGATGCATGGCGAATGCTCCCTCATTACTGCTCTTAACTGTTATCAAATATGTGCTCCTCCTGGGCCAGGCTTCTTCTTTTTTTTTTTCTTTTTTCTTTCTTTTTTTTTTTTTTTGAGATGGAGTCTCGCTTTGTCACCCAGGCTGGAGTGCCATGGCACGATCTCGGCTCACTGCAACCTCCACCTCCTGAGTTCAAGAGATTTTCCTGCCTCAGCCTCCCGCATAGCTGGGACTACAGGCACCTGCCACCACGACCAGCTAATTTTTGTATTTTTAGTAGAGACGGGGTTTCACCATGTTGGCCAGGCTGGTCTCAACCTCCTGACCTCAGATGATCCACCCGCCTCGGCCTCCCAAAGTGCTGGGATTACAAGCATGAGCCACTGTGCCCGGCCAGGCCAACCTTCCTTATGGACATGTGACTCCCTCCAGGAGCTGGGACTCTACCTCCACACTGGGGAACAAAGGCAGACCTGCTGTGACCTTTGGCCCACTCCTCCCTTCCTCTCTCAGCCCAGAGCCCTGGGCGGTCCTCCAACAGCCTTCAGGCTTTACTGCCTTCCCAGCCCCCACTGTGTGCTACGGGGAAGAAAGCGCAGCAGCTGTGGGAACAAAGTCAGTCCCTAAGGTCAGCTGGCAAGAAGAGACCATCCTGGGTCTGGTGCCCCACTCCTAGCTGGGCGCTGCTCTTCCGTCCCTCCCAGGAGGCCTGGCAAGAGGCTACCGAATAGAGTTGGGTCAGCGATTCTTTCCAAAGTCTGCCTAGGAGCTTGGTACCAAGCTCGCACCTCTTGTCACAGAGAGCCCTGAGAACACGTGAAGTTAGGGAGGGTCCACCTGAGAGAATGGGGTGGGCCAGTCTAGTTAGGCCAGAAGGCATTTTTGTTGTCCATTCCCTTCTTCGCTCCACAAAGACTTCCTGAGCACCTACTATGCGCCAGGCGCTGTCCTCATCTCTGAGAACACAGAGAGAGCAGGACTGGCAAAAGTGGACCCTGGGAGAAGGGTGTCTGTGCCTGTGAGTGGGCAGCCACTTGGTGGCCCAGGCTCTAGGTGTCCTGTCTGGTGTCCTCCCTCACGTCTACCTGTGCCCAACGTAGTAAAATATAAGCGCTGGACTACGCAGGTGATGCCAGTCCTGACTCTGCCGTTGCCTCCCCGAAGGGCAAGGTGGCTTGCCTCTCAGAGTCTCAGAGTCCCTCATCTACAAAGCGGGGGTGCAGCCGGGAGGCCCCAGCAAGTAACGCCTGCCAAGGACCGAGCAATGTGGCCAGTGCTTCCCGGCACACAACAAATGGACTTCGTCCACCCTCTGCCATCATCTGCCATCACCACAGCCCCCACCTCCTTGGACTGGAGTCCTGCCCTTCTTTCTGGCTTCCTGGAGCTGGTCACAGCTTGACAATAGCCAAGTCGCCTCTGGTCCCAGATGATACTGGAGAGCTTTCCTGTAAGCCATTTGCTCTCTGACGCTGGGGTCACAGAGGTCTTAAAGCCTCAACTCCCAGAAAGAAGAGGGGGAGGTGACAGGGGCTGTATATCAGGGGCCTGTCTTAGCTGTTGGCAGAGATTCCTTCCCAGCCAGGGACAGATGGCCTCAGTCTCCCAGGGTCTGGATTGCCTGAGCACCTGGGGTGGGCGCCAACACCAAGGGTGAGGAATTTGTATGACCCTGTCACCTCCAGTCAGGGGACTCCCACACTCTTCTTCCTGTAGCTGGGAACAAAGTGACAGGTCACTCTGAGGGGCAACTGATGACAGGTCCTTCTGTAACATTTATTTAGAACTGGCAGCCCCTCCTCCTTCCAAAAGGGCCTAAGGGAATGCACTGACCATTTATGGAAGGCCTATCGTGTGCCCAGGCCTTTCTGCATTGACATTGCCACTGAGTCCCCACAAGAATGAGGAAACTGAGGCTCAGCAAGGTAAAGTAACTTCCTGACATCTCTCCACTAGTCCAAGGCAGAGGAGCATTAGAAAATGAGTTCCTTGACCAGGCACAGTGGTTCATGCCTGTATTCCTAGCACTTTAGGAGGCCAAGGTGGGTGGATCACTTGAGTACAGGAGTTTGAGATCAGCCTGGGCAACACAGTGAGACCTGTCTCTATGAAAGTTTTTTTAAATTAACCAGGCATGGTGGTGCATGCCTGTGGTCCCAAGCTACTCTGGAGACTGAGATGGGAGGATTGCTTGTGCCTAGGAGGTTGAGGCTGCAGTGAGCTATGATTGCACCGCTTCACTCCAGCATGCCTGGGCAACAGAGTGAGACCTCATCTCTAAAAAAACAAAAAACAGGAAAATAAAGAAAGAAGGAAGGAAGGAAAGAAAAAAAAGAAAGAAAGAAAGAGAAAGCAGTTTCCTCCTACTGTCATTTTTTAACATGCAGATCAACAGGGCAAAAAGCATAAAAACAGACAATCAACCATAGAGAGAGCAATAGTTCTTAACCACCGGGAGAAGCTTTTAAGAATAGGATGTACATCATGTATTTATAATGCTGATAAATGCACTAAGCATTTTCTAGAGGGATATATAAGAAACCTTTATGGAAGAGAAACGGAAGTGGGGAGGGAGCAGTGAGAGAATTTTGATTCTCATTTTGTATCTTTCTAGAACATGAATTGTTTTCCATATGCATTTAACAAGTGAAAACAAGGGGTTATCTGGGCAGTAGGATTACGGGTCATTTTAATTTTCTTCTTGACTTTTTTCTGAACTAAAAAAGAAAAATATGATTAAAAAAAAAAACTTATGAAGCTAATGAAAGCTATGGACCTAATCCCAATAAAATTTTACAAATATATTAATTCATATAATTAACAACCCTTTATAGAAAAGATGGGAGGGAACAATAATATTTAAAAACCAGGCTAAAATAAGATTTTCATGACTAGAAGGATACAGTTCTCTGACATCTATACGGAAGCTACTGTCATTAATAATTAAAAATGGAAAACAAAAACCTAGGCTAATGTGGTTTCTGGAACCAAGCATTTAATTTTACTTTGAGCCCCGTGCCTTATACAGAGCTTGAACAGAGGAGATGCTAAAAAAATCCATTGGTTAGTGGACATTTTGTGCTCACTGGATCCCAAAGCAGGTAGCCAGTCAACACTTGTTAACAGAAACCAGTAGTCAAATGCTATTGATCCCAACCACTGTCCCTGGACCCCAGCTGGGACCCTCATCCAGGTAGGTAGGAGTCGGAGGAGTGTACCAGCCTTCAGCTGGGTTGTGAGATCCTCTCCCTTGCAACAGGGTGAGGATAAGGAGAGCACTGACCACTGTTACTACCGAGTGTCTGGGATTGGTGGACACAAGCAGGGCCTTCCTTTCCTGACTGCCCTTTTAATACAGTATGCAGAGGATGTGTGAACTCAGCCTCATTAAATATTTACTGCCTGTCCCTCAGCCCTCACCTGGCGCTCTTGTCCAGTCTGTAGTATCAGTCATCTTGTGTGGTCCATAGAGATTCTATCTTCCCAGTTCCTTGAGGGTAAGGAGAGGGCATGTTGCAATTCTCACTTATCTCCCCCAGTAGCCTGTTGCCAGAGGAAGCCGGAAGTAGCCAGAGGGAGCCAGAGGGACTAGTGAGACCGGACCAGTGAGGCAACCACAGGAAGGGACACAGAGTCAGCTGGGGGTAGGCTCTGCCTTGCTGGAAAAGGCCCTACACGGACTTGTTGGGCCCTGCAAGGTAAGAAAGGATGGTCCCAAGATTCAGCCTCTGCCTGCCCCTTCCACAAAGCTCCTGGCACCCTGGTCTCCTCGTTCCAATCCCAGGGCATCTGTGCCAAGAATTGTGTGTTCCCATGTTGCTGCAGGGCCAGATTCCTGTCTCACAGCAGGCGCTGCCCGAGTCACTTCCTCTTTGAGGCCTTCCCTGACCACTCTGTCCAATTTGTTGCCATTTCTCTTCCCCTCTCTCTAGAGTCTCTCTCTCAGCATTGCCTTGTCTTATTTTTCTTCTTAATACTTACCAGTTTCCAAAGATATGACTTGATTCCTCAACCGTTGTCACTCACCACCCCAATTAAAACATAAGTCTCACTAGACACATCTCCCTTGTTCACCTCTGAACCCCAGGTCCTCACACAGGCCTGACACAGAGTAAGCCTCTGATAAATATTTATTGAATGAAAGAATGTATGGCCAGGGGTAGTAGCTCACGCCTGTAATCCCAGCACTTTGAAAGGCTGAGGCAGGAGGATTACTTGAGCCAGGAGTTGGAGACCAGCCTAGGCAACATAGTGAGATCCCTATCTTATTTAAAAAAAAAAAAAAAAAAAAGAATGCATAAAGGACCAAATGAATGACTCTTGTTTGTTGCAGACCAATGCAGCCACACATGGGCCTGCACTTCTCCTGCCCTTCTTTGGCTGGAAAAGACCATCTGTGCCCACAGACAACTGCAACAAAGAACCTCATCCAAATGAGTGCTTTTGTCAAGATGCCAAAGAGGCCCTGTGGGCAGATCTGGAGAGGTCAGGAAATAGGGACTAGGGATAAGAGTGGTCTTGGTCCCCAGAAATTCCCGCTTAAGTGGAGATGAGCTGCAGAAACCCCTTTTTGATTTTAATCTTGATGCAAATCTTTAAAATGTGTACATCATTTTTACCACTGTAGTAGGCAAAATAGCTTAATGTAGGCATAATTGCCTTAACCAACTGTTTTCTTACTGAGCTCTCACATGAACCCTAAAAGGTAACCAGAAATCTGTTTTTAATGGAAGACATAGTTGAGGTTCAAAGATATTAAACTACTTGCCAAAAATTACTCAGTTCTGAATTTTGTCCTAGACCAGAACATTACTGAATGATGTTTGACCTCCTCACTCATATTGCAATGACATCTTTTGTACAGAAGAGACCCTAAGTAGCGGTTGGAGAATATTGTTAATATCTAACACTTATTGACTTATTTCTATGTGTCAGGCACTTTTCTGAGACACTTAAATGTAGAAACTAATTTAATCCTGGCAGTGTCCCTATAAGAAATGAACTCTTGTATGGGGTGGGACTGTACACGGTGGAGCAGCAACAGAGGTGAGGGCTCAGTTGGGGGTCACAAGCTAGGGCTGTGGGAGCTGGGCCATTGAGGTTGGGGCTGACTGAACTCATGGACCTGATACTTTTCTCCAGAAACAAACCAGCTCAAAAGAAAAATGGCATTTGTTGCAACACAAGGAGCCATGGTGGTTGACCAAACCACTCTGATGAAAAAGTACCTTCAGTTTGTGGTAACTCTCACAGATGTAAATATAACTGATGAAACAAAGTTAAAAATAATGCAAGAAAGTATTTGCAACCTCATGGTGACCTCAAACCAAGAAACATACAATGGATACACAAAAAATAAAAAGTAAGAAACTAAATCATATCGCCAGAGAAAATCACCTTCACTAGAAGAAGACAGGAAGGAAACAAAAAAGAGAAAACCAGAAAACAACCAGAAAGCAAATAACAAAATGGCAGGAGTAAGTCCCTACTTTCAATAATAACATTGAATGTAAATGGACTAAACTCTCCAATCAAAAGACCTAGACTGCCGGAATGGATGAGAAAACAAGACCCATTGATCTAGTGCCTGCAAGAAACACACTTCACCTATAAAGACACACATAGACTGAAAATAAAGGGATGGAAAAAGATATTCCATGCCAATGGAAACCAAAAAGAGCAGGAGTCACTATACTTACATCAGACAAAAACTATAAAAGACAAAGAAGACCACTACATAATGATAAAGGGGTCAATTCAGCAAGAGGATACAACAATTTAAAACATATATGCACCCAACCCTGGAGTACCTAAACATATAAAGGAAATATTATTAGAGCTAAAAACAGAGATAGACCCCAATACAATAAGAGCTGGAGACTTCAACACCACTTTCAGCATTGAACAGATCTTCCAGACAGAAAATCAACAAAGAAAAATCAGACTTAATCTGCACTATAGACCGACCAAATGAATCTAAGAGATATTTACAGAACATTTTATCCAAGAGCTGCAGAATATACATTCTTTTCCTCAGCACATGGATCATTCTCAAGGATAGACCATATGTTAGGTCACAAAATAAGTCTTAAAACATTCAAAAAAGTTAAAATAATATCAAGCATCTACTCTGACCACAGTGGAATAAAACTAGAAATTAATAACAAAAGGAACTTTGGAAACTATACAAATACATGGAAATTAAACAATCTGCTGCTGAATGACCAGCGTGTCAATGAAGAAATTAAGAAGGAAATTGGGCCGGGTATAGTGGCTCACATCTGTAATTCTAGCACTCCGGGAGGCCTACGTGGGCCAATCCCTTGATCTCAGGAGTTCAAGACCAGCCTGGGCAACATGACAAAACCCTGTCACTACAAAAAATACAAAACTTAGCTGGGTGTGATGGCACGTGTCTGTATTTCCTCCTGTATTCCCAGGAGGCTGAGGTGGGATGTCAAGGTTGTAGTGAGTTGAGATTACACCACCACACTCCAGCCTGGGTGGCAGAGCCAGACCCTATCTCAAAATAAAAAAATAAAATAAAATAAAATAAAAAGAAAGAAAGAAAGAAGAAGAAGAAAGAAAGAAGGAAGGAAGGAAGGAAAAAAGAAGGAAATGAAAAAACTTATTGAAGCTAATGATAATGAAAAAAAAAAAAACATGCCAAAACCTCTGGGATACAGCAAAAGCAGTACCAAGAAGGAAGTTTATAACTAAAAGTGCCTACATCAAAAAAGAGAAAAAACTTCAAATGAACAATCTAACAATGCAGTTTAAAAAACTAGAAAAGCAAGAGCAAACCAAACCCAAAATTAGTAGAAGAAAAGAAATAATAAAGATCAGAATGCCAATGAATGAAATTGAAATAAAAAAGATACAAAAGATCAATGAAACAAAAAGTTGGTTTTTCAAAATGTTAAACAAAATTGAGACTAGTGAACAACACAGTCAAGATGGATAAAGGTGACCCCAAGAAACCAAAGAGCAGATGTCTGCTTATGCGTTTTTGTGTAGACGTGCAGAGAAGAACATAAAAAGAAAAACCCAGAGGTCCCTGTCAATTTTGCAGAATTTTCCAAGAAGTACTCTGAAGGGTGGAAGACAACGTATGGGAAAGATAAGTCTAAATTTGATGAAATGGCAAAGGTGGATAAAGTGCACTATGATCAGGAAAAGCAGCATTATGGACCAGCTAAGGGAGGCAAGAAGAAAAAGGATCCTAATGCCCCCAAAATGCCACCGCCTGGATTCTTCCTGTTCTGTTCAGAATTCCGCTCCAAGATCATATCCACAAACCCTGGCATCTCTATTGGAGACGTGGCCAAAAAAAAAGGCGGAATGAGATGTAGAGTAGCTTAAATGACAGTGAAAAGCAGCCTTACATCACTCAGGAGGCAAAGCTGAAGGAGAAGTATGAGAAGGATGTTGCTGACTCTAAGTCGAAAGGAAAGTTTGATGGCACAAAGGGTCCTGCTAAAGTTGCCCGGAAAAATGTGGAAGAGGAAGGTTAAGAAGACAAGGAGGGAGAGGAGGAAGAGAAGGAGGAGGATGAATTAAAAACAAACAAACAAACAAACAAACAAACAAAAAATACCTGTTTATCTGTCTCCTTGTGAATACCTTAGAGTAGGGGAGGGCCGTGATTGACACATTTCTTATTTGAGAAGTGTCTGTTGCCCTCATTAGGTTTAATTACAAAATTTGATCATGATCATATTGTAGTCTCTCAAAGTGCTCTAGAAATTGTCAGTGGTTTACATGAAGTGGCCATGGGTGTCCAGATCACCCTGAAACTGTATCAAAGTTGTACATATTTCCAAACATTTCTAAAATGAAAAGGCACTCTTGTGTTCTCCTCACTCTGTGTGCTTTGCAGTTGGTGTGACAAGGCATTTAAAGATGTTTCTGGCATTTTTTTTTTTTTTTAATTTGTAAGGTGGTCTTAACTATATGGTAATTGGCTGGAAAACCTAAGTTATCAACTGTATATGTCTATAGTTGGTAAAAAGAACAAAACAACCAGGACAAACTCTTGATGCTCTTTGCTTGGCGTTGAGGCTGTGGGGAAGATGCCTTTTGGAGGGGCCACAGCTCAGGGCGTGCACTGAGGCTGGACCTATTGACTCTGCAGTGGGCATCCATTTAGTTTCAGGTTGTGTGGTTTCTATATATTGTGACATAGCATTTTGCTGCTATCTTAGCTGTGGACAAAGTGGGGTTCAGCATGAGAAGCTGTTTGTTTGTTTGTTTTTCCCGAGACGGAGTCTTGCTCTGTCACCCAGCCTGGAATACAGTGGCGCGATCTCTCAGCTCACTGCAACCTCCGCCTCCCAGGTTCAAGTGATTCTCCTGCCTCAGCTTCCAGAGTAGCTGGGACTACTTTTTAAATAAACTGTAGAACTCTTCATTGTCAGCAAAGTGAAGAGCCACTGCATCAGTGAAAGTTCTAGAGCTTTCTGTACTTAAACACGATTTGAAACATTTTTTGTATGTTTAGAATGCTAAAGTGTTTTTGAAGTTAAATAAACAGTGTTACATTTAAAAAAAGAAAGAAAGAAAAGTTAAACAAAACTGACAAATCTTTAACTAGACTAAGAAAAAAAGAGAGAAGATACAAATAAATAAAATCAGAAATGAAAAAGGAGACATTACAACTGATACTTCAGAAATTCAAAGGATCATTAGTGGCTACAATGAGCAAGTATATGCCAATAAATGGGAAAAATCTAGAATAAATGGACAAACTCCTAGATACACACAATCTACCAAGATTACATTGGGAAGAAATTCAAAACCTGAACAGACCAATAACGAGTAACGAGATCAAAGCCATAATAAAAAGTCTCCCATTAACCCATTTATGCCGGAAGCTGCAAATTTTGTGTGTGTGAAAAATCAGACCTTGACGATGACCTTGAGCAGTAGGATATAAATAACTGCCACAAACATAGTGTTACAATAATGGAACACTAGGCATAAATTGGTTGTTGAAGAAAAGCCTGGGACTTGATGGTTTCACTACTCAATTCTACCAAACACTTAAAGAACTAATACTAATCCTACTCAAAGTATTCATAAAAATAGAGGAGGAGGGAATACTTCCAAACTCATTCTATTTTACCTTTTATCAGGCCAGTATTACCCTGATACTAAAACCAGACACAGACACATCAAAAACAGAAAAGTACAGGCCAATATCTCTGATGAATATTGATGCAAAACCCTCAGTAAAATACTAGTAAACCTAATTCAACAATACATTAGAAAAAAGTCATTCCTCATGACCAAGTGAGATTATCTCTGGGATGCAAGGATGGTTCAGCATATGCAGATCAATCCATGTGATACATCATATCACAAAATGAAGGATAAAAACAATATGATCAGCTTGGTGTGGTGGCTCACGCCTGTAATCCCTGCACTTTGGGAGGCTGAGGCAGGCAGATCACGAGGTCAGGAGATTGAGACCATTCTAGCTAACATGGTGAAACCCCGTCTCTACTAAAAATACAAAAAAATTAGCTGGGCATGGTGGTGGGCACCTGTAGTCCCAGCTACTCCAGAGGCTGAGGCAGGAGAATGGCATGAACCCGAGAGGTGGAGGTTGCAGTGAGCTGAGATTGCACCACTGCACTCCAGCCTGGGCAACAGAGCAAGACTCTGTCTCAAAAAAAAAAACAAAAAAAACCAACAACAAACAAACAAAACCCTATGACCATCTCAATTGATGCTGAAAAAGCATTTGATAAAATTCAACATCTCTTCAGGATAAAAGCCCTCAGAAAACTGGGGATAGAAGGAACATACCTCAACACAATAACAGCCGTATATGACAGACCCACAGCTAGTCTCATACTGAATGGGGAAAAACTGAAAGTCTTTCCTCTAAGATCTGGAACATGGATAAAGAAAATGTGGTACATATACATGATGGAGTACTATTCAGCTATTAAATAAGAATAAGATCCAGTCATTTGCAACAACATGAATGGAACTGGAGATCATTATGTTAAGTGAAATAAGCTAGGCACAGAAGACAAACATCACGTTCTCAGTTACTTGTGGGATCTAAAAATCAAACCGTGATGGCATTAGGTGGGGCAAGAAAAAAAAAAATTTAAATTTGAATCAAAATGATTGAACTCATGGACCCAGAGAGTAGAAAGGTGGTTACTGGAGGTTGGGAAGGATAGTGGGAGACTGAGGGAAGTTGGAGATGGTTAATGCTACAAAAAAAGTGAATAAAACCTACAACTTGATAGCACAAGAGGGTGACTATAGTCAATAATAACTTAATTGTACATTTTAAAATAACTTAAAGAATATAGCTGGATTGTTTGTAACTCAAAGGGTAAATGCTTGAGGGGATAGACACCCCCATGCCCCATGGTGTGCTTATTTCACATTACATGCCTGTATCAAAAGATCTCATGTACCCCATAAATGTATACAGCTATTGTGTACCCACAAAAAAGATTTACATTTTTTTAAAAAGAAAATATTTTTAAAAAAAACTATTGTAATCCTCCGTTAACAGATGGGGATCTAACGCGGTGGCTCAGGCCTGTAATCCCAGCACTTTGGGAGGCCGAGGCGGGTGGATCACCTGAAGTCAAAAGTTCGAGACCAGCCTGGCCAACATGGTCAAACCCTATCTCTACTAAAATATATAAAATTAGCCAGGCGTGGAGGCAGATGCCTGTAATCCTGGCTACTCGAGAGGCTGAGGCAGGAGAATTGCTTGAACCCAGGAGGTGGAGGTTACAGTGAGCCGAGATTGCACCACTGCACTCTAGCCTGAGAAACAAAAGTGAAACTTCATCTCAAAACAAAAACAAACAAAAAAGGGGAAACTGAGTGCAGGCAAAGTGGTTCATGCCTGTAATCCCAGCACTTTGGGAAGCCTAGGCAGGAGGATCACTTGAAGCCAGGAATTTGAGGCCAGCCTGGGCAACATAGTGAGACAGCCCTTCAAAAAACAAAAAAAATTAACAAGGCTAGTAGCCCTAGCTACTCAGAAGGCTAGGGTAGGGGGATCACTTGAGCCCAGGAGGTTGAGGCTGCAGTAAGCTACAATCATGCCAGTGCATTCCAGCCTGGATGACAGAGCAAGACTCTGTCCATAAAAACAAAAACAGATGGGGAAATGAAGACACAGAGAGGTTAAGTATCTTGCCACAGACACACAGCTAGTGAATGAGTGTGGCAGCAGTGATAATTTTCTTTGACTATTCCATATGCTTTCCTTCATACCTACCCATTTCCTGGGAGGCTGGGCTATGACTAGTTCTAGCCAATGAAATATGAACAGAAATAATGTCTGTCACTTCCAAATTGAGGCAGTGAAAAGTCTCCAGGCACAATTCTCCAGTCTTTTCTGCCCCCTGGCATGGAACCTGTGGAGATGTGCAGGCAGTGCAGTTGCACGATAATGGTGCCTCCAACCACCTAGATCCCTAAGTGACCGTGTGGAGCAGAGCCCCCACTGTCCTGCATGGGGCATGTGGCATGGGGGAGAAATAAATGGTTACTGTGTTAATCACAATTTTTAGGGTTGTCTATCACCACAAGTCTACTAGCTTAACCTGACTAACACATTAGTGGAATTGAGGCTCAAACCCCACTCTGTCTTAACTGTAGATTCTAAGGTTCAACCTTTAGAGCTTCTGGATATGTATCTCACCTAGTAATGGTCACAAATATCATCAGGACAAATCGGGCCTCTTCTCTCCTTCCCCAGCACCCTCAAGCACGGAAGGGATATATCTCATGGAGCCCTTGGATATCTTTAAGCCTTTATTAGCATTCCTACTCTCTGTCCATTTGGTTCTGGTGAAGCCCATGACCCAGCCTGGCCAATCAGAGAACTGAATCCTTCTAACCTCAGTAACCGGTCCCAAGACTCTAGTTGGTGCAGACAGGGCAAGTCCTGGGACTTGTGTAGGATTTACCAGGAAAAGAAGGGCGGTCTCTTCTGCTTATCCTTAAGAGGGTATGAACTGATGGCCATTCTGCCATCCTGTGGGAACTAAACCTGAAACCAATATAAGGTGAGCTAAAAGACCAAGAGTAGATAGAACCATTTGAACCACTGGATTTAGCTGTGTCTGAACCTAGCTCTACTCAAAAAAATCTGTTATTGATCAAGGCAGTCTGAATAGGACTTTTCTGTCACTTGCAACCAAAAGAATTCAGAGTGGTCTCCCACTGTACCTTCTGTCTGCTGTGTTCCAGATGGAGGCAGAAGAGAGACAGCTTGGCACCTGGGTAACCAGGAGCAGGGGGCACCATGCATAGTCACAGAGAAGTATGGAAGAGATGGTGGGCTTGGACACAGCAGGGCTGAGGTGCTGGCAGGGTGCCCACGTGGAGCTGCTCAGCAGGCTGGCAGGAAGTGTGTGTGCAAGTCTGGAGGCTGCAGGATCCTCTGACCCAGACACAGGAGGTGGCAGCTGAGTGTGTGGGAGGACATGATATCATGGAGGGGTGACCAGAAAGAGGACAGAGAATGGAGGTCAGAACCTTGGTGAGCAGGAATCTTGCCACAATGGGAGAGTTAGGCGTGAAGGGCATTCAAGGGGCGGAAGATGTGTGTGGCCTGGGGAAAGCTCCTGAGCCACTCTCCCTCAGTTTCCTTCCCTGTGAAATGGGTTCACAGTGTATACCTGTGCTGTGTTGTGGTGAAGATGGAGAACACATATCAAGCTCTTATCTGAGTTCCCAGAGCTCAACAAACATAAACTGGTATTAGCTAATGGGAGAAGAGAGAGAGAATGCCCAGGGTGGATGTGGAAGAGAGGAGTTCTTGGAGTTGCTTCCTTCCTAAAATTCTCCAGCCACTGCACTCACGGTGTGCTGTGCTGAAACTGCTAGTTGCCACCTTGCTCTCTCCACACCCTGGCAGCTCCTTGAATAGGAGCTGGGACTCATTCCCTTTGTATCCAGGAGCCTGGCACAGTGCCTGGCACAGAGCATGCACTGCATAAGTGCTTGTCGATCATTAGAGGAAGGCAAGGACTCCCCCAGTGCAGACATCTGCAGCGGTGGAGGAAGAGAGGCCTGAGAAAGGATTATTGGATTTGTTCATCAGAAGTCCCTGGTGACTGTTGGCAGTTGGGCATTGAGGGGTTAACAGGGATTCAGAGCCGCTCCAGGTGTCCCTGTCTCCTCCACAAGTCACTCCCCACCACCATCTGCCCCCCAGCAAGTGAAAGAAATTGGAGGACAGGGAGGATCGGGCTGATTCCTCAATGAGTTTTCTAATGGATAGGCTCCCTCTCTTTCTCTCAGGCCCAGACTCGCTACCTCTGCCACCCCCTGAATTTGGTAGGGACTCTTATCTCAGAAGCTGCTGGAAGAATTTGGCATTTTGACCCTCTTTCATCACTCCTAGGGCAGTCTGGCAGACAAAGATGGTGCACACAGCAGCTGAGCTCATTCACAGAAGCACCACACACATACAAGGCTCCTCCAAAGTGAGTTCCCCTCCCCCAGGGACCTGCATCTTTATGACACCTGCACAGGCCTAAGGCACATGCTGCAGGGTGGATCTGACATGAGTTGGGGGTGGAGGGCCGGACTAGAACTCTGCCTCTCCTGGATCCTGGCCTTGCACGACTTCACTTGCCCTGAGGCCTGACATTGCATCCTCAGGGTTTAAGTCACCTGCACTGGGAGTCCTCAGTTGAGATGAAAATTCCCCCAGGGTGGAACACAGTTACTGTAGGGAAAAAAAAAAGAGCTGAATCCCTTTGAACCCACAGGACTGGGATTTGCTGGAGGGCGAGATGCAGAAAGGGAAGGGAGTGGAAAAGTACTGCAGAAACCCTTCCTTCCTTCACACTTTGGAGTTCCACCTTTCTTTTCTTTGGTAAACATTTACTGGGTGCCAATTCCACACCAGTTGCTGAGCCAGGTGCCAGGGGCACCTAGTCTGTTCAATCCAGTCCCTTGAGGTGAGAGTGATGTAAGACTGTGTATGCATGCCTGAGAACTACAGAGGTTGGAAAGCAGTCACGGGGAAGCTGAGGGACTGGAGGGTCCTTCCCCGGCCTTCCTAACCTCCAGCCCCAGCCTTGCTAGCCCAGCCTCCATCTCAATGGTGAGGAGAAGGGCCGGGTGTGGTGGCTCACACCTGCAATCCCAGCACTTTGGGAGGCTGAGGCAGGCAGATTTCTTGAGTCCAGGAGTTCAAGACCAGTCTGGGCAACATGGTAAAACCCTATCTCTAAAAAAGAAAAAAGAAATTCTGTCTCTACCAAAATTACAAAAAATTAGCCAGACATGGTTGCACACACCTATAGTTCCAGCTATGCAGGAGGCTGAGGTGGGAGAATCACCTGAGCCCAGGAGGTTGAGGCTGCAGTGAGCTGTGATCACACCACTGCACTCCAGCTTGGGCAACAGAGTGAGACCCTGTCTCTAAGAAAAAAAAAAAAATGGTAAGGGGTGAGGAGAGGCTGAGGGGGCACAGCAGATCAGAGCTCAGAGTCCCAGGAAACAACTGGTGGGAGGGACTTGGAAGGACCTGCTCACACCTCTTAACCCTCCAGTCCCTGAGGAGTGGGAGGTGATGAGGGGTCCCCCGGGTACCTTCTCATTGAGACAATCGCAGTCTTCCAGTGCAAAGCATCTCATCAGCCTTACTCCTAAGAGAAGGATTTTCCCTCTTCCCTATCCCCAGGTGGTTCCCACGGATGCTCCTCTGCTCACCTCCACACAGGAGAGGAATGAACCTTGTTCCCAGCTGGAACCCCTCTCCAGAGTCCAGGTGAACCTCGGAAGGCACAGTTAATGCCCTTTACCTAGATCAGTGGTTCTCAAAGTGAGGTGGGAGGATCCATCATATCAGATACCTGGACCCTCATTAGAAAAGCAAATCTTAGAAAAGTGAAGGGGTGGTCCAACATGCCATTCCAACCAGCCCCCAGATGATTCTGATGCCATCCGTCTGGGAACCACTGGTCGGGAGAACAATTCAGCTAGAATTTTCTGGGTGCCCGGATGTGGAGTGGGGAGAGGGGAAAAGGAGCATCCCAGCAGCCTGGCTGGTGGCAGCAGCTGGGCTTCTCCGGAAGAAGGAGCTGGTCTGCTTCCGGGCCAGGGGTCTGCCCCTCCCTCAGGCTGGGGATTCTTGTGGTGAGCAGGTGCACTGGGGAGAGATAGACCGTGGTTTTCAGGAACTTCTTGAAGGGATCTGAAACTCCCAGAACATCAAGAGCCTTTCTTTGAAAAGATTTTAATTTAACACACAATTATCATTTGAATCCACTTTCATTGGAAACATTCAAGCCACACTAACACAGAGGTAGCAACAAGGAAAAGTCCTTCCTTGATGCCCTCAACGCTAGATCCTGTCCAGAAGCAGCCACTGATACCTAATGTTTACCCTTCGGGATCTTTAGTGACATTTATTTGTACACACAGAAGGACAGAGTCTGGGTGCCTTTACATAAAGAGGATAATGGGAAGAGGTTATGTTGGGCAACTCCCTCCTCCCTCCCTTTAATAACACGTCTTAGAACCTCTGCTTTAAACGCCTGGAGATCCAGCATCAGGCTCTCTCTGGGCCTCTTTTCAACAATATCTGGAGGGCGGTGGCTACAGAGGCAAGAAAAAAAACCATTTTAACACCACAGCAGAGCACCCCACCCTTTTCCTGAATACCTCCACCATCCGCTGTCCATGCCTACCCTGTGACTGCACACACACACTGACACTGGTCTGGTTTAAGGAAACCCTTCCCAGTCCTCGCCCAGCGTGGCAACCCCTGACCTCACAGGCAGCACAGCGCTGAGGCACTGGGGCCTCCTTTTGCTCCAGACAGAAATTCCTTGGCCCGGAGAAGGCCCTCTCTGGAGTCCCAGGACAAACAGGCATCGGAAGGGCTGTGTCACCACTGAGAGTTGTGCGTGTTTGCATGTACATTTACCCTGGGTGGGAGTTCAGAGCTTTCCTTTTGATTCCCAAAGGCCTCTGGTACTCTATACAGGATGAAAACCAAGCTGTACGTTGATTGCCTCTTAATGGGTTTTCTAATTTACAGTCGAATGCTTGGGAGTCAGCTAGCTCTTGGGAAAATGGCGGCCTCCCCCTCCCTGAAAGCTCAGGCCTGGGTACAGGGCGTCCTCTCTCTAAATGGCAGAGCAAGAGGGAGGAAAAGCTGAAGATGAGAGAAAGAGTGAGGCAGATGGGCAACCCAAGTGTCCTGGGTGGAACAGTATCCCCCCAACATTCATGTCCTTCCCCAAACCTCAGAATGTGACCTTATATGGAAATAGGGCATTGCAGATGTGATTAATTTGAGGTTATACTGGGTGGGGTGGGCCTTTAATCCAGTATGACTGTAGTCCTTATAAGAAGAGAGGAGAGGCTGGGCACGGAGGCTCATGCCTGTAATCCCAGCACTTTGGGGGGCCAAGGTGGGCGTATCACGAGGTCAGGAGATGGAGACCATCCTGGCTAACATGGTGAAACCTCATCTCTACTAAAAATATAAAAACTTAGGCTGGGCGCGGTGGCTCATACCTGTAATCCCAGCACTTTGGGAGGCTGAGGCAGGCAGATCACGAGGTCAGGAGATCGAGACCATCCTGGCTAATATGGTGAAACCCCATCTCTACTAAAAATACACACACACAAAATTAGCCAGCCATGGTGGTGGGTGCCTGTAGTCCCAGCTACTAGGGAGGCTGAGGCAGGAGAATGGTGTGAACCCGGGAAGTGGAGCTTGCAGTGAGCTGAGTTCACACCACTGCACTCCAGCCTGGGCAACAGAGCAAGACTCCATCTCAAAAAAAAAAAAAAAAAAATTAGCTGGGCATGGTGGCGGGCGCCTGTAGTCCCAACTACTTGGGAGGTCGAGTCAGGAGAATCATTTGAACCCGGGAGGCAGAGGTTGCAGTGAGCTGAGATTTCACCACTGCACTCCAGCCTGGGCAACGAAGTGAGACTCCATCTAAAAAAAAAAAAAAAAAGAGAGAGAGAGAGGAGAATAGATGCAGAAGACACTGAGGGGAGAACGCCATGTGAAGATGGAGGCAGACACAGGAGTGATACCTCTACAAGCAGGGAACGTACAGGGTTGCTGGCAACCACCAGAAGCCAGGAGCGCGGCCTGGAGCAGACCCTCCACCAGGACCTCCGGCGGGAGCCTTGCTGACACCTTGAGTTCAATGCTGGCCCCAGAACTGTGAGAGAAGACATCTCTGTTTAAAGCCACTCACTTGGTTAGTGGTACTTTGTCACAGGAGCCCCAGGAAATGCATATACCAAGGTAGGGGGGGCAAAAAAGCAGAGCTCAGTCATGACTTCTGGGGAGACCCTGAAGCCCCCACAGAGTCCCCAGCATTCAGCGCCTGAAAGGGCCGGGCCCCTTTGGGTCAAAGAGTCTGCCCTGTGCTCACTCAGTTGTGCAGGCAGCTCCCAGCCCGGAGAGAGAGTTCCCTAATAAACACGCAAACCAAACCCATGTTCCCTCCAGGCCCGCGAGTCACCTGCCACTTGGCAATGAGAGGACGTCAGCCCAGTTCCTGGCTGGCGGCTCTGACAGGCGCCCATCTGCTCCGGAAGTGTCCGGCCTGGATAAACAGAGCCAGGCTCTGCCTCCCACGGCCGACCCAGCCAGGTCAAGCGGAAGCCCAGGGCCTCAGGCCTCAGGTCTCCCAGGGGTCACTTTCCACCCTGACCTGATCACAGCTGGCTACCCCAGCAGGAACAGGCATCCCTGGAAAACGGCAGTGAAGACACGGGAAAGGAAGAGTTGGGGACCTACCTCCCAGGCCACTTCCCTGGATATCTGCTGGGCCCAGGGTCACTGCCCCTCCCATCTGCCCCCCTCCTCACTCACGCCCACATAAAGCCATCTGCCACCCTCGCCCCCTGGCAGGCACCACAGCCTCATGACTCAGCACCCAGCCCAGAGCTGCTCTGTGGGTGGCCACTCCGGAACCTTGCAGAGAGGGAGGTGCTAGGAAGGGGGTTTGAGCGGGGGTGGGTGGAGGCAGAATACACGTGCAGACCCCAGGTGGCTGTTCAAAGAGCGCCAAACCCTGACAGCACTGCCTTCATCCGGTTTTGCAGGCAACCACCTTTCCAGCAGAGGTGTTGCCTAAAATATCATGGCCTAATTGAAATGCACCTGATCAGTTCCGCTTTCCCTCCAGGCTTCCCCTCCAGGCTTCCCCACGCGTTCTCGAGGTCCTGATCCCAGGCCATGCTGGGACCCTTTCTCCAGTTCCATCCTTGCTTCTTTTTGTGCCTTCCCCACCTCCTTGCAGCCCCTGGAACACATCCCTGGAACAGCTAATTCACCCCCACACACCCTTGAGTAGATAAAGGCCCACAAATGTATTGGAGACTTCATGTCATCCTTTGAGCAAGGGGCTTGACCCCAAGTGCCCACCCCAAAACACTTGTGGTAATGGTGACACCGTAGGTGCCATTCTGGGGAGGAGAGAGAGTGAGGGTGGAGGATGTCATCCCCACAGTGGCAGGGCAAGAGACAGGTCCCCGCCCCAGGAATCTTGGGCAGGTGGCTCCAGGTTCCGTTCTGAGTCAGGCATTCTTTATACCTGTTGCTTTCGCTCATGGTGGCTTGGCCCTTGGAAGATCAGGATTTGAGGCCAAGCCCCAACCCTGAGGGTGAGGATAGGGCCCGAGCGGGAGCTGTGTTTCCTCTGCTGTTGCTGAGACCCATCCACAGGGTCACTGCCCCTCTATAGCCTCTCAGGCCAGAAGGGAGATGTAGCCACTTGGCCTCATAGCTGAAGACAGGTCCTCAGGATTTGGCCCTGGTTCTGTACCTTCCCAGGTAGCCCCCTGTGGGGTCAGATTCTCCTGGAGTGCCAGGCAAGGGTGCCCCTACTTCTTCCCAGCCCTGTTCCCTCCTAACCAAGTCTGCGGTCTCCTTTCATTTCTTAATGGTTGTTTTAACTGCTGGGAACCTCAAGGAAACAGGCATTGCCTAACAAAAATAAAGAATCCTGGGAAATTTCAAGAAACTTCAAAACTGTAGCCGGAAGAGCCCAACCGCACTTGAATCCCAGCTCTGCAGCTATGTGTGAACCTGAGCAAGACACCCTCTCCGTGGCTGGGTTTCCTCAATTCTATGAACAGGATAACAAGGGCACCTGCCTCAAAGGACTGTTATGATGCTGAAATGAGGCAGAGAATTGTGAAAAGACACAATTTGAGACAGTCTGGTTCCTTTGTAGAAATGGACACAGTTCAGTAATAGCAATAATTAATAATAATCACGGCGACTGTTCCTTTACATGTTCTGTGTTGACATGAGCGTCAAGCATTGTGTGGAGGGTTTCAGCTGCACTAACCTTCCTAAGATCTGTGTACTTTGTTCCAGTCTTTCTTCCCACACTCTTTTTTAGGAGACAGTTCAACTCTCCCAGAGTCACCCCTTTCCCGCATTTACACCCCCCCTTTCCCCCTAGGCACTGGGCTATTTTCCAGGCCACCCCCTGCCCCCCACCCCAGGGAGAGTCTCCCAGGAATTTGCCCTGCTTCCCAGAACAGGAAGGTGGGCAGAAAACAACCCAGCTGGAAAATCAGAGTACATGTTTCCGTACAACTTCTTCAGAATGGTAGACTTCTAGAACAAACAAAAAGCTCCATTCAGGAGCCGCTCTCTATTTTGCCCTGGTACTCCCAGCCTGCCCCACTGCACAGCTGCAGAAAATGTGATGTTCCTGAGGCCACACAGAGAGTAAGCAGCAAAGATTCCAGCAACATGTGGCACTTGCAATGCATGTACTGCATCCATTCACTTAGTAAACACCCGTGGTGCTGACGTCATGCTCCACGGTGATCAATACCTAAAAGGCCCATGTGCTCAGTGCATTGACATTCCACGAAGAGGGCTCAGAGCCCAAACAAATCAACAAGGCAATTGCCAAGACGAACAAATGCCGTGAAGAAAATGCATTCTGGTGGTGTGGGACGGAGGGATAGGTGGATTCAGGGGAGGGAGACTTCTCTTTACCTGGAGTAGTCAGAGAGACCTCTCTGAAAGGTGACACTGAGCCGAGAACTGAACAATGAGACACAGCTCAGGAAGGTCTTGGGGAACAGGCGTCATACTCGGGGAACAGCGAATGCAGGGGTCCTGGTGCAGGAATGTGTTCGTTCTCTTTCAGGAACAGGACAATCAGTATAGTTGGAGCAGAGCACATGAGGAGAGGTAGGAGAGGCAAGGAAGACAGCCTCATAGCCACTGTAATGGGCTTGGATTGGATCCTAACAGTGACAGGCTAGGAGGGTTTTAAGTAGGGCAATGACCATTATGCCTTATGGCCTAGAAAGATCACTCTGGTGGCTGTGAATGGCTCAAAAAGGGCAAGAAGTTCCAAGGAAGCTGTGGTGGCCTGGACCACGGTGCTAGCTGTGAGGTGCAGGCAGGTGAGAGGCAAAGACCTTCATCCTAACATACCTGAAGTGCTTAGTTAGCACTGAGCCTGGCAGCCAGTGAATTATGAGTGATGGCCCCTCCAGAGATGGGGGCCTGAGGAGGAGGTGCTGGGGGCTAGATGTGGCTACAGGTAGCAGTGACAGGGGCTGGGGAGACTGCCTTTCCTGGGCTTAAGACTACTGGCAGCCTCCAGAGGTAACAAGTGTCACTGACTCTGTGGAGCCCACATCCTACTTTGGTTCTCTGAAGCCTGTGTCATCTTCCCATTCTTCAAAGGTCATTCTCAGAGCTACTCTCTGTGACATAGAAGCATTCTAGAAATAAAAACCTGCCAGTAATTAGAATGGAAGTAGCTTACATATTTTTTATATTCCAAAATTGTGTTTACATTATACAAACGCATAAAAATTTCAAGTGCAAGAGCATACAGTGAAAAATAATTCTCCCTCCACCTCTGTCCTCCCTCCCTGGAAAAAAATTCTCTGTTTTCTACTCTTTCTTTTTCCAGAAAAATTCTCAGCACACACACACATACAAAATTACATCCTATTTTTAAACATAAAGATAAGATCGCATACATACTGTTTTGTACCCTTTTTCACACACATGCAAATATTTCTTGAAGATCATTTCTTATCAGTCCATGGATCATAATCTCAATCTTTTTTAGTGGGTACATAGTATACCATAGAATAGCTGTGTTAGAGAGGAAAGTGGACATTTAGATGGTTTTGGGATTTAACTACTCTAAGGAATGTCACAAAAAAATTCCCCATATGTAGTCTTTAGTATTTTCATTGCACAAATTCCATTTGAACCATGGTTCAAAAGATAAATTACAGTTTTTGTTTTCACAAATACTGACAAATTGCCCTTGGGAACAGTTGGATTAATTCACCCTGACCCCCACTGCCAGCTGACTCCGAGGGCATGCCCTTCACAATGTCAACGTAGGCATGGTCCAAATGTTTCATGACACCTTACAATATAATTTTTTTTTGAGACAGAGTCTTGCTCTGTCACCCAAGCTGAAGTACAGTGGCTTGATGTTAGCTCACTTCAGCCTCCCATTCCTGGGTTCAAGTGATCCTCCTGCCTTAGCCTCCCAAGTAGCTGGAACGACAGGCACACGTCCCCATGCCTTGTTAATTCTTTTTTTTGTATTTTTGGTAGAGACGGGATTTCGCCATGTTGCCCAGGTTGGTCTCAAACTTCTGAGCTCAAGCAATCCTCCCACCTTAGCCTCCCAAGGGATTGCAGGCATTAGCCACTACACCTGGCCTGTAACTGTACTTTTTAAGGGTAAGCACACCTGTATAGGCGTTGTGGGTGTTATCACCCCCATTTTGTAGACCAGGAAGCACATGACGCCCACCCCAGGGCACAAAGCCAGTGGGGTGGAAAGCAGGGGCCAGGTGGGGGAGTGGCTGCCTCCACAGATACTAGGACTCTGGCAGTCAAGACACAGTACACAGGTCGGAAGCCAAGAGACAGGGCAATGGTCAGGTCCGTAAACCCACTCCACCGGGACCAGGGACACAGAACTGCCTATTCTGTACTCCTGCCTATGCCAGCCTGAGGCCTGGACGTGGGTGTCGATTAGCCATACTAGGGCAATGGGAAGTAGGCCACTTGCTGGAGGAGTAGGGAGTTTAGGAGTAGAGATAAGAAGTTTCCTTTCTTCCCACCATGAACAGGTTGGCGGCTGCAAAACAGGAAAATGCAGGCTCCATTAAAAGGAGAGAGAGAAAAAGAGAGGCCCCTGTCAATAAACCGCAGTAGCCAAATGAACCTAAGTTTAGCATCACTCTCTAACCCTGTATGAGAGCCTCTTGACTGCCGATTCTTCTAATGGGCTCCACTTCCGTGAGCTCAAAGGTAATGGAATGAGTTTCAGCAAAAACTATGCTCTAAATAAAGCAATACAATCAGAGCTGCTGACCTTCGACAGAAAACTCTTCTTACAGGCTTTGGACTTGAAAAGAAGTAAAGAATGTGCTCTTTGTGAGGGTGCATTTGTGTGTGTGTGTGTATGTGTGTGTGTAGACTAAATTTCAGGCATGGATGAAAACAGTAAAAAAAAAAGTTTCTATCATGTTACTAGGACTTGCTTGTTTGAAATAATAAAAAAAAAAAACTTAAAGAAAAATGTCAGTATAAAGAGGGCAGGGAAACATGGCTGTTTGAAACCAGCATCAGGGCCCATATGGGTGTAGGACTTATTATTCATAGATAGGATTTCCGTGGGTTTTCAAGGCTGGCCTCCAAGGCTCATGCAACCTGCCCCTCCTGGGTTCAAGTGATCCTCCTACCTCAGCCTCTCAAGTAGCTGGAACTACAGGCACAAGTCCCCACGCCTGGTTATTATTATTATTATTATCATCATCATCATTATTATTATTTTGTGTTTTTGGTAGAGATGGGGTTTCACCATATTGCCCGGGATGGTCTCAAAATCCTGATTTCCTGATTTTTGGCATCAAGAAAGTCTCCTACAGAGTGCTGCAGCAGAGCTAGGCATGAGGCCCCTAAAACAGGCACATACTAGAAGCTTGTGTCCAGACAGGGCTTGCTGAGCACTGTGGGTCACAACCAAGGGGCCATGAAGGCCCCCAGGGGCCCCAGATGATTGGATCAAAGAAGCCCAGAGCCTATGGCCATCACTGCCAGTCTGAGATGCTGGAGTTTCAGTCATTCATCTTTCTGAGTGAAGATGGTGTCTGTGCTCTCCAACTTTCTGATTGTCTTACATGCCACCTACACGTAACTCCATCCATTCCACTGTCTCAGGCAGTCAATAAATAAATAATCTTTGAGCCCATTACAAATCAGGGGCACTAGTGGTGGTGAGAGGTTGGTGATGGGGACTTTTACAGGGATGGTGGGGAGTATAAGTGGCTTTGGAAAACAACTGGGCATTATCTTGTAACACTGAAGTTGCACATACCAATGACCCAGCAATTACTTCCACTCCTAAAATGATGCCTTGGAAACTCTTGCACATGTATGAAAAGCCTCACAAGGATCTTCAAAGAAGCATTGTTCATAATCGTGAAATTATGAAAATTCCAGATGTCCTCTGACTGGAGAAGGAATGAATTGAGATCTCTTCCCACAATGTAATATTATGCAGTAGTGAGAAATGAATGCACTAGAGTTACAATGAATCAGATGGATGATGGCCGGGCGTGGTGGCTCACGCCTGTAATCCCAACACTTTGGGAGGCCGAGGCAGATGGATCACTTGAGCCCAGGAATTTGAGACCAGCCTGGCCAACATGGTGAAACCCTGTCTCTACAAAAACTATGAAAATTAGGCCAGGCGCGGTGGCTCATGCCTGTAATCCAGCACTTTGGGAGGCCAAGGCGGGCAGAACACTTGAGGTTAGGAATTCAAGACCAGCCTGACCAACATGGTGAAACCTCATCTCTACTAAAAATACAAAAATTAGCCAGGCGTGGTGGCACCTGTAATCCTAGCTACTCAGGAGGCTGAGGCAAGAGAATCGCTTGAATCCAGGAGGTGGAGGTTGCAGTGAGCTGAGATCGCGCCACTACACTCCAGCCTAGGTGACAGGGCAAGACTCTGTTTCAAAAAAGCAAGCAAACAAACAACAACAGCAGCAACAACAACAACAAACAAATAAAACAAAAAACCCCCAGAAACTTAGAAGTGCTGGATCCTTGGGTTTTTTTATAATTAAAAAAATTTTTTTTAAAGATGAATGAATCTTGAAACAAATGATGCATAAAAAAAGAGTTTCAGAAGACTACAATACACTATAAAATAAAAATACACTTTATTTTTCTAAAGCTTAAAAATAAGCAAAGATAAACCTTTTCTAAATAAATCATATAAACGTCTTAAAACTTTTTTACAGCAAGAGATTTTGAGCATCAAATTTAGGACAGTTGTTACCCCAGAGGGGCAAACAGATATGGCATGAGGAGGTGCCCACAGGTAGGGTCAATGGTTTCAGTCACATTCTAGTTGTTGTGCCACATAGTAGGTTACAAGTCTTTGTTTCATTATGTTTTATTAATTACAAGTATTCTTTTATAAAAAAAAAAAAACAAAAAACTTTTTTTTTTGAGACGGAGTCTCGCTCCTTCACCCAGGCTGGAGTACAGTGGCGCGGTCTCGGCTCACTGCAAGCTCTGCCTCCCGGGTTCACGCCATTCTCTTGCCTCAGTCTCCCTAGTAGCTGGGACTACAGGCTCCCACCACCACGTCTGGCTAATTTTTTGTATTTTTAGTAGAGACGGGGTTTCACCCCGTTAGCCAGGATGGTCTCAATCTCTTGACCTCGTGATCCGCCTGCCTCGACCTCCCAAAGTGCTGGGATTACAGGCGTGAGCCACTGCACCTGACCAAAAAGCAATATTTTAAAAGAAAGAAATACTGCATTACTCCTGCTATGAAGGAGAAGGCTATTTATTTGAGAAGCCAGATGCACAAACCAACAAAAAGCATTTTGTATGTCAAACTACAAGACAAGCTCTCTATGAATGTCGATACATGTTTGGATTCTGGTTTTTTTAGACATTTGCAACATTTAATGTGAAATTATAATTGTTTCATATTGTTTCCTGAAGATATTGATACAGTATAGGTCAAATGAAACACCACAAGTAGAATAGAAGAGGCAGTATATGTATATCCTTTAGTATAGCCTATACCTTTAGAAGCTTTCAAAAATTTTTTTTTTGAGACGGAGTCTCTGTCACCCAGGCTGGAGTGTGGTGGTGTGATCTCAGCTCACTGCAAGCTCTGCCTCCTGGGTTCACGCCATTCTGCCTCAGCCTCCTGAGTAGCTGGGACTACAGGCGCCCGCCACCATGCCTGGCTAACTTTTTGTATTTTTAGTAGAGACGGGGTTTCACCGTGTTAGCCAGGATGGTCTCGATCTTCGCACCTCATGATCCGCCCACCTCAGCCTCCCAAAGTGCTGGGATTACAGGCATGAGCCACCGCACCCAGCCTTTTCCCTCCCTCCCTCCCTCCCTTCCCTTCCTTCCTCCCTCCCTCCCTCTCTCTCTCTCTCTCTCTCTCTCTCTCTCTTTCTTTCTTTCTTTTCTTTCTTTCTTTCTTTTTCTAATATACTTTAAGTTCTAGGGTACATGTGCACAGCGTGCAGCTTTGATACATAGGTATACATGTGCCATGTTGGTTTGCTGCACCCATTAACTCGTCATTTACATTTGGTATTTCTCCTAATGCTATTCCTCCCCCAGACTCCCACCCCCTGACAGGCCCTGGTGTGTGATCTTCCCTGCCCTGTGTCCAAGTGATCTCATCGTCCTATTCCCACCTATGAGTAAGAACATGCAGTGTTTGTTTTTCTGTCCTTGTGATAGTTTGCTCAGAATGATGGTTTCCAGCTTCATCCATGTCCCTGCAAAGGACAGGAACTCATCCTTTTTTATGGCTGCATAGTATTCCATGGTGTATATGTGCCACGTTTTCTTAATCCAGTCTATAATTGATGGACATTTGAGTTGGTTCCAAGTCTTTGCTATTGTGAATAGTGCCGCAATAAACATACGTGTGCATGTGACTTTATGGTAGCATGATTTATAATCCTTTGGGTATATACCCAGTAATGGGATTGCTGAGTCAAATGGTAATTCTAGTTCTAGATCCTTGAGGAATCGCCACACTGTCTTCCACAATGGTTGGACTAATTTACACTCCCACCAACAGTGTAAAAGCGTTCCTATTTCTCCACATCCTCTCCAGCATCTGTTGTTTCCTGACTTTTTAATGATTGCCATTCTAACTGGTATGAGATGGTATCTCATTGGTGGTTTTGATTTACATTTCTCTGATGACCAGTGATGATGAGCATTTTTTTATGTGTCTGTTGGCTGCATATATGTCTTCTTTTGAGAAGCGTCTGTTCATATCCTTTGCCTACTTTTTGATGGGGTTGTTTTTTTCTTATAAATTTGTTTGAGTTCTTTGTGGATTCTGGATATTAGCCCCTTGTCAGATGGGTAGATTGCAAAAATTTTCTCCCATTCTGTAGGTTGCCTGTTCACTCTGATGGTAGTTTCTTTTGCTGTGCAGAAGCTCTTTAGTTTCATTAGATCCCATTTATCTATTTTGGCTTTTATTGCCATTGCTTTTGGTGTTTTAGTCATGAAGTCCTTGCCCATGCCTATGACCTGAATGGCATTGCCTAGGTTTTCTTCTAGGGTTTTTATGGTTTTAAGTCTAACATTTATTTATTTATTTTTATTTTATTTTTTTTGAGATGGAGTCTCACCCTGTCACTCAGGCTAGAATACAGTGGCACAGTGGCGTAATCTCAGCTCACCGCAACCTCCACCTCCCGAGTTCAAGCAATTCCCCTGCCTCAGCCTCCCAAGTAGCTGGGATTACAGGTGCCTGCCACCATGCCAGGCTAATTTTTATTTTTTTATTTTTTTATTTTTATGGAGTCTCGCTCTATCACCCAGGTTGGAGTGCAGTGGCGTGATCTCGGCTCACTGTAAGCTCCACCTCCCAGGTTCATGCTATTCTCCTGCCTCAGCCTCCTGAGTGGCTGGGACTACAGGCACCTGCCACGACGTCTGGCTAATTTTTTGTATTTTTAGTAGAGACGAGGTTTCACTGTGTTAGCCAGGAAGGTCTCCATCTCCTGACCTTGTGATCCACCTGCTGTGGCCTCCCAAAGTGCTGGGATTACAGGCGTGAGCCATGGTGCCTGGCCAGGTCTAACATTTAAGTCTTTAATCCATCTTGAATTAATTTTTGTATAAGGTGTAAGGAAGGGATCCAGTTTCAGCTTTCTACATATGGCTAGCCAGTTTTTCCAGCACCATTTATTAAAAAGGAATCCTTCCCCCATTTCTTGTTTTTGTCAGGTTTGTCAAAGATCAGATGGTTGTAGATGTGTGGTGTTATTTCTGAGGTCTCTGTTCTGTTCCATTGGTCTATATCTCTGTTTTGGTACCAGTACCATGCTGTTTTGGTTACTGTAGCCTTGTAGTATACTTTGAAGTCAGGTAACGTGATGCCTCCAGCTTTATTCTTTTTGCTTAGGATTGTCTTGGCAATGCGGGCTCTTTTCTGGTTCCACATGAACTTTAAAGTAGTTTTTTCCAATTCTGTGAAGAAAGTCATTGGTAGCTTGATGGGAATGGCATTGAAACTATAAATTACTTTGGGCAGTATGGCCATTTTCACAATATTGATTCTTCCTGTCCATGAGCATGAAATATTCTTCCATTTTTCTTCCTATCCATGAGCATGAAATATTCTTCCATTTGTTTGTGTCCTCTTTTGTTTTGTTGAGCAGTGGTTTGTAGTTCTCCTTGAAGAGGTCCTGTGAAGTTGGAGTCCTAGGTATTTTATTCTCTTTGTAGCAATTGTGAATGGGAGTTCACTCATGATTTGGCTCTCTGTTTGTCTGTTAATGATGTATAGGAATGCTTGTGATTTTTGCACATTGATTTTGTATGCTGAGACTTTGCTGAAGTTGCTTATCAGCTTAGGGAGATTTTGGGCTGAGACGATGGGGTTTTCTAAATATACAATCATGTCATCTGCAAACAGGGACAATTTGACTTCTTCATTTCCTAATTGAATACGCTTTATTTCTTTATCTTGCCTGATTGCCCTGACCAGAACTTCTAACACTATGTTAAATAGGAGTGGTGGGAGAGGGCATCCTTGTCTTGTGCCAGTTTTCAAAGGGAATGCTTCCAGGTTTTGCCCATTTAGTATGATATTGGCTGTGGGTTTGTCATAAATAGCTCTTATTATTTTGAGATATGTTCCATCAATACCTAGTTTATTGAGAGTTTTTAGCATGAAGGGCTGTTGAATTTTGTCAAAGGCCTTTTCTGCATCTATTGAGATAATCATGTGGTTTTCATCATTAGTTCTGTTTATGTGATGGATTACGTTTATTGATTTGCGTATGTTGAACCAGCCTTGCATCCCAGGGATGAACCGACTTGATCATGGTGGATAAGCTTTTTGATGTGCTGCTGGATTCGGGTTGCCAGTATTTTATTGAGGATTTTTGCATCAATGTTCTTCACGGATATTGGTCTAAAATTCTCTTTTTATGTTGCATCTCTGCCAGGCTTTGGTATCAGGATGATGCTGGCCTCATAAAATGAGTTAGGGAGGATTCCTCTCTTTCTATTGATTGGAATCGCTTCAAAAGGAATGGTATCAGCTCCTCTTTGTACCTCTGGTAGAATTCGGCTGTGAATTCATCTGGCCCTGGACTTTTTTTGGTTGGCAGGCTGTTAATTATTGCCTCAATTTCAGAGCCTGCTATTGGTCTATTCAGAGATTCAACTTCTTCCTGGTTTAGTCTTGGGAGGGTGTATGGTCCAGGAATGTATCCATTTCTTCTAGATTTTCTAGTTTATTTGATTAGAGGTGTTTATAGTGTTCTCTGATGGTACTTTGTATTTCTGTGGGATTGTTGGTGATATCCCCTTTATCATTTTTTATTGCGTCTATTTGATTCTTCTCTCTTTTCTTCTTTATTAGTCTTGCTAGCGGTCTATTTTGTTGATCTTTTCAGAAAACCAGCTCCTGGATTCACTGATTTTTTTGAAGGGTGTTTGTGTCTCTATCTCTTTCAGTTCTGCTCTGATTTTAGTTATTTCTTGCCTTCTGCTAGCTTTTGAATGTGTTTGCTCTTGCTTCTCTGGTTCTTTTAATTGTGATGTTAGGGTGTGGATTTTAGAACTTTCCTGCTTTCTCTTATGGGCATTTAGTGCTATAAATTTCCCTCTACACACTGCTTTTAATGTGTCCCAGAGATTCTGGTACTTTGTGTCTTTGTTCTCATTGGTTTCAAAGAATATCTTTATTTCTGCCTTCATTTCGTTATTTACCCAGTAGTCATTCAGGAGCAAGTTGTTCAGTTTCCATGTAGTTGTGTGTTTTTAAGTGAGTTTTTAAATCCTGAGTTCTAATTTGATTGTACTGTGGTCTGAGAGACAGTTTGTTGTGATTTCTGTTCTTTTACATTTGCTGAGGAGTGTTTTACTTCCAATTATGTCGTCAATTTTAGAATAAGTGCGATGTGGTGCTGAGAAGAATGTATAGTCTGTTGACTTGGGGTGGACAGTTCTGTAGATGTCTATTAGGTCTGCTTGTTGCAGAACTGAGTTCAGGTCCTGGATATCCTTGTTAACCTTCTGTCTCGTTGATCTGTCTAATATTGATAGTGGGGTGTTAAAGTCTCCCATTATTAATGTGTGGGAGTCTAAGTCTCTTTGTAGGTCTTTAAGGACTTGCTTTATGAATCTGGGTGCTCCTGTATTTGGTGCATATATATTTAGGATAGTTAGCTCTTCTTGTTGAATTGATCCCTTTACCATTATGTAATGGCCTTCTTTGTCTCTTTTGATCTTTGTTGGTTTAAAGTCTGTTTTATCGGAGACCAGGATTGCAACCCCTGCTTTTTTTTTTGCTTTCCATTTGTTTGGTAGATCTTCCTCCATCCCTTTATTTTTGAGCCTATGTGCGTCTTTGTGTGTGAGATGGGTCTCTTGAATACAGCACACTGATGGGTCTTGACTCTACCCAATTTGCCAGTCTGTGTCTTTTAATTGGGGCATTTAGCCCATCTACATTTAAGGTTAATATTATGTGTGAATTTGATCCTGTCATTATGATGTTTGCTGGTTATTTTGCCCATTAATTGATGCAGTTTCTTCATAGCATCAATTGTCTTTACCATTTGGCATGCTTTTGCAGTGGTTGATACTGGTTGTTTCTTTCCATATTTAGTGTTTCCTTCAGGAGCTCTTGTAAGGCAGGCCTGGTGGTGACAAAATCTCTCAGCATTTGCTTGTCTGTAAAGGATTTCATTTCTCCTTCACTTATGAAGCTTAGTTTAGCTGGCTATGAAATTCTGGGTTGAATATTATTTTCTTTAAGAATGTTGACTATTGGCCCCCACTCTCTTCTGGCTTGTAGAGTTTCTGCCGAGAGATCTGCTGTTAATCTGATGGGTTTCCCTTTGTGGGTAACTCGACCTTTCTCTCTGGCTGCCCTTAACATTTTTTCCTTCATTTCAACCTTGGTGAATCTGACAATTATGTGTCTTTGGGTTGCTCTTCTCGAGGAGTATCTTTGTGGTGTTCTCTGTATTTCCTGAATTTGAATGTTGGCCTGCCTTGCTAGGTTGGGGAAGTTCTCCTGGATAATATCCTGAAAAGTGTTTTCCAACTTGATTCCAGTCTCCCCATCACTTTCAGGTACACTAATCAAATGTAGATTTGGTCTTTTCACATAGTCCCATATTTCTTGGAGACTTTGTTTGTTTCTTTTTATTCTTTTTTCTCTAACCTTGTCTTCTCACTTTATTTCATTAATTTGATCTTCAATCACTGATACCCTTTCTTCCACTTGATTGAATCAGCTATTGAAGCTTTTGTATGTATCACGAAGTTCTCATGCCATGGTTTTCAGCTCCATCAGGTCATTTAAGGCCTTCTGCATACTGTTTATTCTACTTAGCCATTCGTCTAATCTTTTTTCAAGGGTTTTAGTGTCCTTGTGATGGGTTTGAACATCCTCCTTTAGCTCAGGGAAGTTTGTTATTACCAACCTTCTGAAGCCTACTTCTGTCAACTTGTCAAAGTCATTCTCCATCCAGCTTTGCTCCGTTGCTGGCGAGGAGCTGCAATCCTTTGGAGGAGAAGAGACACTCTGATTTTTAGAATTTTCAGCTTTTCTGCTCTAGTTTCTCACCATCTTTGTGGTTTTATCTACCTCTGGTCTTTGATATTAGTGACCTACAGATGGGGTTTTGGTGTAGATGACCTTTTTGTTGATGTTGATGCTATTCCTTTCTGTTTATTAGTTTTCCTTCTAACAGTCAGGTCCCTCAGCTGCAGGTCTGTTGCAGTTTGCTGGAGGTTCGTTCCAGACACTGGATCACCAGCAGAGGCTGCAGAACAGCAAATATTGCAGAACAGTAAATATTGCTGCCTGATCCTTCCTCTGGAAGCTTTGTCCCAGAGGGGCAGCCATATATATGAGGTGTCTGTCAGCCCCTACTGGGAAGTGTCTCCCAGTTAGGCTACACAGGGGTCAGAGACCCACTTGTGGAGACAGTCTGTCCATTCTCAGATCTCAAATGCCATGCTGGGAGAACCACTGCTCTCTTCAGAGCTGTCAGACAGGGACATTTAAGTCTGCAGAAGTTGTCTGCTGCCTTTTGTTTGGCTATATTCTGCCCACAGAGGTGGAGTCTAGAGGCAGTAGGCCTTGTTGAGCTGTGATGGGCTCTGCCCAGTTTGAGCTTCCCAGCTGCTTTGTTTACCTACTCAAGTCTCAGCAATGGCTGTCACCCCTCCTACAGCGAGGCTTCCCCCTCGCAGATCGATCTCAGACTTCTGTGCTAGCAGTGAGCAAGGCTCCGCAGGCGTGGGACCTGCTGAGCCAGGCACAGGAGAGAATCACCTTGTCTGCCAGCTGCTAAGACCTTGGGAAAAGTGCAGTATTTGGGCAGGAGTGCCCCATTTTTCCAGGTACAGTCTGTCATGGCTTCCCTTGGCTAGGAAAGGGAAATCCCCTGACTCCTTGTGCTTCCTGGGTGAGGCGACACCCTGCCCTGCTTCAGCTCACCCTCTGTGGGCTGCACCCACTGTCCAACCAGTCCCAATGAGATTAACCAAGTACCTCAGTTGGAAATGCAGAAGTCACCCATCTTCTGCATTGATCTTGCTGGGAGCTGCAGACTAGAGCTGTTGCTTTTCGGCCATCTTGGAGCACTTTTTTTTTTTAGAGACAGAGTCTCACTCTGTCGCCCAGGCTAGAGTGCAGTGGCACAATCTCAGCTCACTGCAACCTCTGCCTCCCAGGTTCAAGCAATTCTCATGCCTGTGTCTTCCAAGTAGCTGGGATTACAGTGCACCACCACGCCTAATTTTTGTATTTTTAGTAGATATGGGGTTTCTTTATGTTGGTCAGGCTGGTCTTGAACTCCTGGCTCCAAGTAATCCACCTGCCTCGGCCGCCCAAAATGCTGGGATTACAGGCATGAGCCACTGCGCCCAGACTAGAAAGATTTTTTAAAAAATATTAACTGTAATTTAAAAACTAAAGTTTGCAGTTTGCTCCAATATACCTCAAAGTCAAACTGGCAGGAACAGACTTATACAAACCTAATACACATACCTAACTTGGAAGGCTTATATTCTTATGCCATATTTTATCATCTGACTACTTAAAAAAGGGACTGAATTACAAGAATCCATCTCAACATGCTTCTCCAATACATCAGTAGTGACATAATGCAAACATCAGAATGTTTAATAAAGTAACAAGCCAAATCAATTTCGTTCAATAAATTAACCCATTTATTATAGGCCAGTGATGTCTCAAAGAGTAGAGGAGCCTCTACTGGTCTTGCAATTCCTTCAGTCTTCTGATGGCAGACTTTACCCTGGCTTTGGAAGTGGTATTGTAGGTCCAGGCACTGCTAGGTACTGTCTTCATGCAGGAACCACAGTGCCAGATCTTCACAACTCAATTCTTCATCTTGTTTTTGCCAGAGAAAGAGCAAGTATACTTGGTGTGCTGGCTGATTTCAATTTTCTTCACCATTTTCTGGAGGGAGGCCCCAAAGCGGGTCCCATATTTACTGATGATTCCAACTTTCTTGGTGCGTTTAGCCAGGTCGCTGTGAACTAGGTCCAAACCCAGGAAGACATGTTTGGACTCTTAATTGCAAGTGATCGAAACCAAATTCAAACTAGTTTGAGTAAAAGTAGCCAGTAAGTAAATAATAGGTAAGTAAATAAATAAACTGACTCATTAGTTTAGGTGGGGCTGGTGTCAAGGTCTCTAAAAACTGAAATAATGAGCAGATCACTTCCTTATTCTCTCTGCTTCTCTCTGTGTATTGGCTTCACTTTCTCCCACTTCAGATAGGTAGCCTCTATCTAGAAAGAGGAAGAGAAGCAGGAATGCAGGTAGCTCCAGCCTGGCTTCCATCAAGCCAGCTTAGCAAACCCAAACCAAAGAGTTTTTCTTTTTTTCTCCATATGCTCCATATAAAAAAAAATCCCAGGGAAGGATTGTGATTGGCCTGCTTTGGGTCACATGCCTAACCCTGGACCAACCACCCTGGCCAGGAGAAAAGGTATTGTGTGAATGGCAGCCCCAACTACTCTCAGAAAGTGGAGGAGGGGCTATTCCCAGAGGAAAAGGAGTGCAGTTCACAGAGGAAGGAGGGGAAGGGATGCTGGAAGACAAACATGGCAGATGTCCCCTCCAGTGGCTCAGTCAGCACGAGGGAACAGGAGCTCAGGGAAGTGGGGACAGCAGTGAGGCTCTTTGGAAGAGAAGATCTTGCCAGTGTGAACTGAAGGAGGAGCAGAACTTGGAGTCTTTCAGGAGAGAGAAAGAAAGGCAGCTCCTGCCAGACCCTGGAGACTGGAGATTGTGTAATGCAGGAATGACTCCAGAAGCCTCTGAGGGAGCCATTGCAATTGTTCTGTGGGCTGGTCCAGAGTGTAAAAACCAACCCTGATGGGAGGGATTCCCTGGAAATGGAAAATAGGTATGCAGAAGGCAGAACACAGGATGTTGCGGAAGCCCAGGGGCCGCCCCCACACAGGCCCAGGGCTGACTCAAGCAGACGTCTGGGGTCATGGAGCAGGCAGACTGGAGGCAAGTTGGGAACAGAACACAGTTCTGGACCAGGAACTCTTCCTTCTAGAAGGAGTTACCTAGAAGGATGGTTTCCATCTGTGATCTGTGCTGATCCGGCTCACCACGCCCAGACTGTAGCTCTCAGCAATCCTATGCTCAGAGGATGTGCCGGAGGGGCGCCCTCAGCACGGGACCAGTGCCCAGCAGGCACTCTTTTACAGTCTAAGGGGAGGCTGTGACCTCCAGATCCAAGTGTTCCTGCATTAGAGAAAAGTAGGATGGGGGATACGGGGTACCAAACTCCATTAGATCAATAACGCCACGTGTCATATAAGAGCCCAGCACTCTAGAGGTCGCCCTGGATTAGAATCCCTGTTCTGCCGCCTAACAAATAAGTGACTTGAGCAACTTGCCTCAACTCTCTAAGTCTCAGCATCCCAATTAGTAAAATGCCCCTAATACAGTAGGAGCACCTACCTGAGAAGTGATTGTGCGGCTCAGGTGAGACAAGGTTATGGTTGGCATGACATTCTCCATTGAGGTTTGCCATAGTTATGGCCATGATTTCATCATTTAAAGAGTCTCTGAGGTCACAGTCATGAGCCCTCAGACAGCGCAGACGGCCACCCAGAGGCTAGATGATCTCTTGTTAAGAACACTGTAGAGCAAGGGTGTCCAATCTTTTGGCTTCCCTGGACCACACTGGAAGAAGAATTGCCTTGGGCCACACATAAAATACACTAACACTAATGATAGCTGATGAACTAAAAAAAAAAAAAAGAAAGAAAACCACAAAAAGTTCTTTTTTTTTTTTTTTTTTTTGAGATGGAGTTTTGCTCTTGTTGCCCAGGCTGGAGTGCAATGGCATGATCTTGGCTCACTGCAAACTCCGCCTCCCAGGTTCAAGTGATTCTCCTGCCTCAGCTTCCCTAGTAGCTGGGATTACAGGCGTGCACCACCATGCCACCTAATTTTGTATTTTTAGTAGAGATGGGATTTCACATGCTGGTCAGGCTGGTCTTGAACTCCTGACCTCAGGTGATTCGCCTGCCTCAGCCTCCCAAAGTGCTGGGATTACAGGCGTGAGCCACTGTGCCTGGCAAAAATCTCATAATTTTTAAGAAAGTTTTTGAATTTGTGTTGGGCCATGTTCAAAGCTGTCCTGGGCTTCATGCAACCCATGGGCCATGGGTTGGATAAGTAGCTGGGACTGTAAGCATGAGCCACCATGACCAGCTCCATTACCCTTTTATGTTCTTCCTCTCTCTCTCTCTCTCTCTTTTTTTTTTTTTCCCTTGAGATAGAGTCTCACTCTGTCACCCAAGCTGGAATGCAGGGATGTGATCATGGCTCACTGTAGCCTTGACACCCTGGGCTCAATCAGTCCTCCCACCTCAGCCTCCTGAGTAGCTGGGACTAAAGGAGAGCGTCACCATGCCTGGCTAATTTTGTGTGTGTGTGTGTGTGTGTGTGTGTGTGTGTGTGTGTGTGAGATACAGTTTCACCATATTGCCCAGGCTGGTCTCAAACCCCTGGACTCAGCGATCTACCTGCTTTGGCCTCCCAAAATGTTGGGATTACAGCCATGAGCCATAGCTGCTCCTGGACTATGGTCTTCCTCTCATTACTCTCTGATATTAATTAATGTATATACCTTATTGACTGATCCCTCTCTGGAGTATAAGCTCACTGAGTACAGAGACCTGTCTCACCATGGTCTCCCTAGCCTAGCCTGGCACATGACAGAGGCTGAAATATTAATGGGATGAACAAATGAAGAATGATCTGTAACACTCAGGCTTTGCATTTCATCTGAGGCTCAAAGAGATGGAGTTTTTGCATCTCTTTGCAGGCTCTGAGCTCTCACATCTTCCATGACCTTATTTCCATCTGGTTTCTTTGGGGTCCTGGGTGTGAAGTCCTAGCTCAAGTCAAGACATGAAGATATCAGAGCTGGGTACCACCTCTTGTGCCCTCATTGTACCCTAGCCCTCTTTGGGGTTCCTGCAGTCCTTCCAGAACCTCTGTGTGGAACTGAGGCTAGGCAGCTGGTGCTTGGCTAGAAAAGCTATCAGTGGATCAATGAATATTTGCAGAGAGCCTCCTGCAGGATCACCCCAGGCCTAAAGTGAAGGCAGAATGCCTTGAAATCTGCTGCTGGTGAGTGTCCTGGGAGGACCTGGTAGAGACCAAGCCTGTTGAATTCCCCAGCTGTCCTGAAGCCTCCTCCATGACACTTACTGGGTAGTATAAAGTCTAACCCTGAATGACAGTTTGTGATTTCACACTGAAAAATGTCAATGACACACAGTGTGACATTCCAGTTTGATGGTTAGCATGACGCTTTCTCCCTGATGGCCAGGGTTTTTCAAGGCATGGTCTGTAGACCCTCTGCAATAAACCATGACATGTTTGTAAAACAACAAAGCAGATTCATAGCCAGCCCAGACTTGCTGGTTTGGAATCTCTGCAGTGAGTCTTGAAATATGCATTTATCTCAACAGTATATCACCGGTACGACATCACACAACCAGTAATTGGCAGAGAAAGATTCAGCCCAGACAGTTGGGCTCCAGAGCCTGTCCTCTTAGCTTTTACTCAGTGGTGCCTCTCAGTTCATCACAGGCTCACAGCCACCTGTCCCACTGGGAATGTCTGAAACAATCACCTCTCTAGTTTCCATTTGCACCCTTCCAACAAGCAGGTCCAATGCCCTTCTGGTAGCCACCTTTTTACTTTGGTTATGTGTTACGAAATTTGGTTATGTGTTGCGAAATTGTGAATATGCAGGTATGTATGTCTCTCCCATAAGTTCAGAGGGCAGGAAGTTATTCGGTTCACTTCTGCATCGCCGGAAGCCAGGGCAAGGCCTGGCCCAGACCAACGTCAGTCCCTGTGGGTTGCAAGAAGTCTATATTCATCCAACCAATACTTCTTGTACTTATGACCTGCCAGGTCCTTCCTAGGCACTTGGAATTCAGCATTGTAAAACCAAACAAAAATCTCTTCCCTTAAGGAGCTTATATTCTATGGGGGAAACATATCATATGAAATAATGGTTTCTGCGAGGTCTGCTAGGAAGTAAGCGAAACAGATTGTAAGTGTATAGAGAAAGGTAAGAGCGCTGTGGACCGAAGCAATCAGGGAGGGATTCCTGCAAGACGCTTCATTGGCATTGCCTTATCTTGTTGAAATCAACTACAAAGCCTCTTAAATTATTTTCTCCCTCTCACTCCCATGGCCAATGCCGAGGCCCTAGTGCATCAGGCACTATTTGTATGTTCACAGCACCTTGACCAGGGTCAGCAGGGAAGGTGTGGGAGTAGAGAAACAAGCCAGGAGGTGCAGAGAAACAAGCCAGGAGGTGCAGAGAAACAAGCCAGGAGGTGTAGAGAAACAAGCCAGGAGGTGCAGAGAGACAATTATTAGTAGTGGTGTTATTTCAAGCAAAACCGTTGTTCTGGAATTCGGTCCTGATCTGCTTTTCTCATGTTGCATTATCTTAAGCAAATTAATTAATCCTTTGAGCCACAGCACCTATATCTGTAAAATGAAGAAAAAAAAAAAAAAAAACTAACAAACAATGAGGTTGGTGTGAAGATTAAATGTGTAGCTCAGGCAAAGCGGGACAGGTCAATGAATGGAAGGCATTGTTGCTATTTTGGTTAAAAAAACAAACAAACAAAAAACATTCTCAAATAGTCCTCAGCCAAGATGGGGGCATGGCAGAAAGAGCAGCACGCTGGGGACATCTAAAGCTCATTCACACTTGGTGGACTCCTGGATCTTCAGTTCCCTGCAGGCGTTATTTCATTATTTTTATTTTTTATTTTTTGTTTTTTATTTGAGACAAAGTCTGGCTCTATCGCCCAGGCTCTAGTGCAGTGGTGTAGTCTCGGCTCACTGCAACCTCCACCTCCTGGGCTCAAGCCATCCTCCCACCTCAGCCTCTTGAGTAGCTGGAACTACAAGCGCACACCACCATGCCCAGCTAATTTTTGTATTTTTTGTAAAGACGGGATTTTGCCATGTTGCCCAGGCTGGTCTTGAACTCGTGAGCTCAGGCAATCTGCCTGACTTGACCTCTCAAAGTGCTGGGATTACAGGCATGAGCCACTGTGCCAGCCATCCTGCTGGTGTTATCATAAAGAAGTAATCGGATTCCTCTGACCCTCAGTTTACCTATTCATAAATGGGGCTTACAGCTCCCTGCCAGTGTTATTGCAAGGTTTAAAACCACAGATAAAAAGTCTCCTTTTTGGTGCTTGGGACTTAGTAGGAGCTAAATAAACATAATAAACATTTCCAGTCCCTCTTCCATTTTCCTTCCCACCTAGCCTGGAGGCATCTGAGATAGCCTGATGGGAGTGTCCCTCAGGGTGACAGGGTCTTTGGACTTTCACTCAGGAGTAGGTCCAGCTTAGGCCCCACCCAAGTGCCTTGGGCCAAGCTAAAGATTCTCTACTTAGGAGAGAAAGGCCGGCTGCCAAAGTTTGCCTGTATCAGGCAGAGAGGACAGGAACTAATCACCGGCCCTGCAGCTCACTCTGGGCCCTGAGGTGATTCGAAACCTCTCAGATTTAAGTTCCAACTGTAGGCTGAATGCTCCAAGGGTTCCAGTGCCAGCCTCTACCCTGGGATCTGGCCAGTACAGCCTGCCTGCTGCCCACCTGTCTTTCCACCTGGATGTCCTTAAGGCCAGTGTGTCCATTTCCTATTGCTTCCGTAACAAATGACCACAAACTTAGTGGCTTACAACCACACAAATGCATGATTTCACAGTTCTGGAGGTAAGAAGTCCTAATTGGGTTTTATTTGGGCTAAAAGCAAGGTATCAGCAAGATTGTGTCCCTTTCAGAGTCTTGATGGGAGAAACCATTTCCTTACCTTTCCCAGTTCCTAGAGAATGCCTTAATTCCTCACCTCGGGGTTCCCTTCCTTCACCTTCAAAGCCAGTTCAAAGCGATGGTGAGTTGATTCCTTCTTACACAGAAGCACACTGACTCTCCTGCCTCCCTTTTTCATTTATAAGGCCCCTTGTGTTTACATTGAGCCCTCCAGGACAATTTCCCATCTCAAAATTCTTGACTGAATCAGATTTGGCATGTGAGGTCATATATTCACATGTGCCATCTTTCAAGGATATTATTTGACTCAAGGAGTACACCAGAATGCTTGATTTTGCCACCCAAACCTGTTCTTCCTCTATCTTCCCCATCTCAAAAAATGACACCCCCATCTACCTAATCCAAACCAGGGTGTCCTTCGTGATTCCTCTTTCCCTCATGCCCCACCCCTGCCATATCCACTACATCTGAAGGTCTTGTCTGTCTACATCTCTCAGCTTCCTCTTCCACGATCTTTGTCCAAGACCCCATCACCTGTCACCACGACCATGGCAGTAATTTCCTAAGTGGTCTCTCCTTCCACTCTGTCCTCCCTACAGTCCATTCTCCAAGCAGCTGGGGATCTTTCATCATCACCCTGCATAAAACCCTCCACTGATTCCCCATCTCAGTTAGAAACAACTCTAATCTCTTCACCATGGTCTGTGAGGAAGGCCCTGCATAATCTGGCCTTGCCAACATCTCCCAGCTCATCTCTGACCTCTCTCTCTTGCCCGCTAAGTTCCAGCCATAGTAGCATCTGTGAATCCTCAAACAGGCCACAGTGGTCCTGGTCTCAGGATTGGAATGCCCTTTCCCTGATTCAGACACAGCTCGCTCATTTTGATCAATCCGTTGTCAGTTCAGATGACGCCTTCTCAGAGAGGCCCCTCTGGCCTCCCGTTCTAATTGTTCTCCATCTTCCCCAGCCATCACAGAGGCTGGCTTTGCTAAGAGTCTGTATGTCTTCCCCACTAGAAGGAAGCCCTAGAGAGCAGGGAACTCACTTAGCTTGTTTACCACAGAATCCCTAATACCTGAGCCAGTGCCTGGCACATAGTAGATGCTCAATAAATTAAACACCAATGAATGTAATTTAGAGAAAAAAATTATGGTCCTTGGTTTATATTCGCAGAAGTCTGAGATCTGAATGCATATAAATCAGCCCTCCTTGAATTTATTGAGCCTACTATGTGCTGCTATAGGGAAGACAGATGGTAAGAAGCCAGCCTTACTACTTCCAGGACCTCACAGTCCGGGAAGAAAGAACAGGTCAAAAAGAAGGTAAAGTTGAGAATGCAAATACAAGTCCTTTCTAATAAGCTCCACAGGGCAGGGGGCTTAGAACCCTGGGTGCTAGCAGGGTGCAGTGGTTCATGCCTGTAATCTCAGCACTTTGCAAGGCTAAGACGGGAGGACTGCTTGAGGCCAGGAGTTCAAGACCAGACTGGGTAATGTCTGGTCCATAGTGAGACCTTGTATCTAAAAAAAATAATAAAAAAATAACTTAGCTGGGCATGGTGGTGCACACCTGTGGTCCCAGTTACTCGGGGAGATGGCCTAAGTCTGGGAATTCGAGGCTGTGGTGAGCTATGATCATGCCACTGCACTTCAGCCTGGGTGAATGCAAGACCCCATCTCTTTAAAGAAAGTCCTTGATTGCCTAGTGGGTTAGGAAATAAATAAATGAATAAAAAAGAAGAATGCCAGGCACAGTGGCTCACACCTGTAACCCCAGCACTTTGGGTGGATTACTTGAGCCCAGGACTTTGAGACCAGCCTGGGCAACATGGTGAAACACCATCTCTACTGAAAAAGAAAAAAAGAAAATTAGCTGGGCATGGTGGCAGGCACCTCTAATCCCAGCTATTCGAGAGGCCAAGGCATGAGAATTGCTTGAACCTGGGAGGCGGAGGTTGCAATGAGCCAAGATTGCACCACTGCACTCCAGCCTGGGCGACAGACAGAAACTCTGTCTCAAACAAACAAACAAACAAACAAACAAGCAACAACAACAAAAACAAAACAAAACAAAAAAACCCTGGGAGCTCACTGAGCTCCCCTCTGGAAGAGAAAGATACTGTTTAAGGGAGTTGGGAATCCGCAGACCAGGGAGAAGGGTCCAGAAAGAGCTCTCGTGACTGAGAAGCAACCCCAGTTATTTCAATAAAATTCTGTCTGAGGAACACAAGCAGCCTAAGATCCAACTTTTACCCCAAGTAGTTTGTAATCTAGCTGTGGGGACCAGCAGCAGAAAGCACAGCAGGGTGTCCGAAGGGAGGTGGTGCCGGAAACTGCTGAAGAGCTTGAGTTTGGGGTCAGGCAAGCCTAGGTCTGTGTCCCAGCTCTACCAATGACTGCTGTGTCTCAGTTTCCCTATAAAACTCTTCCTCCTTGATGGGGCGTGGTGGCTTATGCCTGTAATCCCAACACTTTGGGAGGCTGAGGGGGGCGGATCACGAGGTCAGGAGTTCTAGACCATCCTGGCCAACATGGTGAAACCCCGTCTCTACTAAAAATACAAAAATTAGCTGGGCATGGTGGCGCGTGCCTGTAATCCCAGCAACTTGGGAGACTGAGGCAGGAGAATCGCTTGAACCAGGGAGTCGGAGGTTGCGGTGAGCCAAGATCATGCCACAGCACTCCAGCCTGGCAACACAGAGAGATCCCATCTCAAAACAACAACAACAATGACAACAACAACAAAAAACCTTCCTCCTTTGCCAGGTTGTTGTGAGACTTTTTCTTTTGTTTTTGTTGTTCTTTTTTGTAGAGATGGGGGTCTTGCTTTGCTGCCCAGGATGGTCTCAAACTCCTGGCTTCAAGTGATCCTCCTGCTTCAGCCTCAAAGTGTTGGGATTACAGGCATGAGCTACTATACCCAGCCTGTTGGGAGACTTATAAATGTAAAGTGTTCAGCACAGAGTTTTGCACTCAGTAAATGCTCAATAAAAAGCAGCTATTGTGATTAAAATAAATAGATGGGACACTGCATGGGGCTCTTAGTGTTTTTAAGATTCTAGGGGCTGGAGGGGAGCTCAGTGTGGTCAAAATGTGTCTCAGTTATAGATAGGCCACAGGGCCAGTGAGTCACCTGGTGGAGTCCCAAACAGATCACCCCGGGAGACTGAGGCAGAGAGTCTATTGTGTGACCCAGATATATGTTTAACAAGCTTCCCCAGTGATAGGCCACTCAAGGCTGAGAACCACTGACTTCATGTGGCCATGCCTGGCAGGCCAGCCACCCCTGGTTTTTGCCTTTCAAAGCAGCAGCATTTGGACACCTTTCTCTTGGAAGCACCACACTAGGATAGATGCCTGAAGCCTGCCTTCCGTTTCCTGGAGCAGGGCTTTGCAAGGTGCAGAGAAACACCTGGTTTGCAGGTCCCAGGAGCTGTGTAATATGCAGATTCTTGGATGGGATCCAGGTCTTCTGAATGATAATCTACAAGAATGTAAGGCTGGGTACAGTGGATCATATCTGTAATCCTAGCACTTTGGGAGGCTGAGGCCAGGGGATTGCTTGAGCCCAGGAGTTCAAGATCAGCCTGGTCAACATGGTGAAACCCCATCTCTACCAAAAAAATACAAAAATTAGCCAGGCATGGTGGCGCGTGCCTGTAGTCCCAGCTACCTGGGAGGCTGAGGTGGGAAGATCACTTGAGCCTAGGAGGTGCAGTGAGCCAAGTTAGTACTATTACACTCCAGCCTAGGCGACAGAGCCAGACGACACATATATACACACACACACACATAGTGTATATAAAGAATATATACACATACATAAAAATTATATGTACATATACATAAAGAAAACATATACATACATAAGTGTGTGTGTGTGTGTGTATATATATAAAAGAATCTAGAAGGATGTGGTCCAGAAATCTGCAGAGGTGAGCTCCTGAGAACACTGGCTGTCTGCTCTTTGCTTGGATGCCTTTCCCTCATAATTTCATCACCTGCACTCTTTTATCCTCCAAGGCCTAAACGCCACCTCTTCTGTGCCACTGGCTGCCATGGCTGAGCCAGTCCTTTTGCCCAGTGGCCCCCTCTGTAACTGCACTTATGTCACCAAATGGTGGGATGTGTGCATATGCCATCTCCTCCCAGCACGTCCTCTCTTCCTTACCTGCTTACATTCATTCCCCCTCTAATCTCAGCATGTGCTCCGTGAATGTTGGCGGTTATCAATCTGGGGGTTAATCTTTCCTCTCCTGTCCTTCATTACATCAAAACTTCTTAGAAGGTGACTCTCATCTGTAATCCCAGCACTTTGGGAGGCTGAGGCAGGTAGATGACTTGAGGTCAGGAGTTTGAGATCAGCCTGGCTAACATGATGAAACCCCGTCTCTACTTAAAATATAAAAATTAGCCGGGCGTGGTGGTGACCGCCTGTAGTTGCATATACCTGGGAGGCTGAGACAGGAGAATTGCTTGAACCCAGGAGGCAGAGGTTACAACGAGCCGAGATTGTGCCATTGTACTCCAGCCTGGGTGACACAGTGAGACTCCGTCCAAAAAAAAAAAAAAATTCCTAGAAGGCAAAGTCTACATCCCAAACACTAACCTTGCACTTCAACCAGCCTTAAGGAAACATTGGTGAAATGAAACGTTGACTCCTCTGTTGTGATCAAGTCCAGACTATGTATTGTTCCTAGTAATTAAGGGAGGCTGGGTTGGATATTCTCACAGAATCAAGATTAACGATCTCCTAGCAAAGCTGTGATTTTACCTGCTGATGAAGTCCTGCTTAATGACTAAAAATCACCTGTCTTATACTTTCCAGCCCCTGAAGTGAGGCCCCTCCCAGAGGAAGTCAGAAGGAGTCAGCGCCTGGGACCAAGATCAAGGACCACCTGGTATTCCTCTCCCTATGACTTGGAATTTCCACCAGCTAAACACTGCCAACAACCAGTGGCTTCCCATCAGGCCTACAGTAAAAATCTAAGATCCTTAGGATGCCTACAGGGCTCTTGGTGATCTCCCTCTCCATACCCCCTCCTCCATTCCCCGCACTTCTTGTTATCTTTCTGACATCATTTCCTACAACTCTTCCTAAGTCTAGATTTGAGCTTCTCAACTTTGGCACTCTTGACATTTTGGGAAGGATCATTCTTTAGAGAATGTGGAGACTGTCCCGTGCATTGTCGGATGTTGAACAGCATCCCTGACCCTCATAGTGCACACTCCCATCCCAGTTGTGACAACGCAAAATGTTTCCAGACATGGCCAGATGTACCCTGTGGGGAGCAAAATGACCCTGTGAGGACCACTGGTCTAGACCACTCCCGCCAGCCCTGCTGCCCTCCGTGCTGTTCACACTACTACTTCCGGGTCCTTGCACTTGCTCTTCCTTCTACAGGGGTCTCTCCTGCACTTCTTTCGGGTCTTTACTCAAATGTCACCTGCTCAGTGAGACCTTACCCAACCATCCTATTTAAAATTGCAACTCATCCTAATCATCCCTAAAACATTTCCCTCCTTAATTTTTCTCCGTATTATTTATCACTGTTAGGCATTCCACAAGTCTTACTCATTTTTAGTGTCTATTTACTTCCATCCAGTAGGATGCAGCTCTATGAGGGGATGAGATTTTGTTTGTTTGATGTTTTGTTTTGGTCTTCTCTGTCCACTGCTGTATCTCTGGACTTCGAACAATGACTGGCACACAAAAGGGACCTAATAAATATTCAATGGATGAGTGGATGGCTGGGACAGCTCAAATTCTTTTCTACCTCAGAAGCTTGTGGGTCAAGAGACAAGATAAGCCTGTGTCACTTCTCCAGTGAATCCATGGTGTCATGGATTCGCTGAAGCCACGTGTGGGGGTGGACTCTCTATTGGGCCTTTAAGCATTTTACCTCCTCCCACACCAGAGTTTTCTCTCTCTCTCTCCTCTTTTTTCCTGTCTTTGTTTCTTTTCTTTTTCTTCTCTTTCTTTTCCTTCTCTCCTCTCCTCTTTTTTCTTTTCCTTCACATAGTCTTGCTCTGTCACCCAAGCTGGAATACAGTGGCATAATCATGGCTCACTGCAGCCTCAAACTCCTGGGCTCAAATGATCCTCCAGCCTCAGCCTCCCAAGTAGCTGGGACTACAGGTGTACACCACCACGTTCAGCTAATTTTTTTTTTTTTCCATCTTTTTAGAGACAGGGTCTCCTATATCGCCCAGGCCAGTCTTGAACTCCTGGCCTCAAGTGGTCCTTCCACCTCAGCCTCTCAAGTAGCTGGAATTACAGGTGAGAGCCACTGTACCTGGCAAGAGTTTTATTTAATTGCCTTTCTTGAGAGAATAGTGGAAAATTATGTGGGACAGCGGCTTTCAGAGCTGGCTATGAAAAGCAGTCATTCCTTCTTTTCTTTCTTCCTTTCCCCTCACATTCTTTTTATAGCTGTATGTATCATGCATGTGCAACCTCATGTTACCACTGTCCTTTGGTAAGAAGCCTATGTTTTTATATATATATATATATATATATATATATATATATATATATATATAAAACTTATATAAGTAATAATAATAGTTTATCTTTTCTGAGTACTTCCTGAATGCCAAGTATTGTGGTAAGTATAGGGACCCCTTCATTTAACCCTCCAAACAACCCTATAAGTCTAGTTTTATTGTTATTGTCAACCTGCTTCTACAGATAAACTGCCACAGCTTCAGTATCTGATGCAGAAACACAAAGACACATATCTGAATTTGAAGCCAAACAAGACTGGGCATGGTGACTCATGCCTGTAATCCCAACACTTTAGGAGGCTGAGGCAGGAGGATTGCTTGGGCTCAGGAGTTTGAGACCAGCCTGGCCATGCAGTGAAATCTCATCTCTGCTTTAAAAAAAAAAAATTAGCCAGCTGTGGTGGTATGTGCCTGTGGTCCCAGCTGCTCTGGAGGGTGAGGTGGAAAGATGGCTCAAGCCTCAGAGATAGGGACTTTGTGAGCTATGATCACACCACTCCACTCCAGCCTGGGCGACAGAGCAAGACCTTATCTGAAACAAACGAACGAACAACAAAAAAGAAGCGGAACAAGATGGTTTGACTCTGGAATTCCTCTCATTCTTAACCACTACAATAACCGCCTCTCTTGAAAGATAAGCTCGTATCAGAAAGTCAGACGCTAAAGAAGGTAAACAGGTAGAGCTCACCACACTCCCTCAAAGGAACAGCTGTTAGCTGATAACAATTATACCAGCAGAATGTGTATACCAGTAAAATGTATACAAGTATATAAAAAGATATGAACATATATACCCATGTAGTTAAGAGGGTTTTTTAAATTTTAAAATTTATTTATTTATTTTAGAGACAAGTTCTCGTTCTGTTGCTTAGGCTGGAGTGCAGTGGAGCAATCACAGCTTACTGCAGCCTTGAATTCCTAGGCTCAAGCAATCCTCCCACCTCAGCCTCCCAAGTAGCCAGGACTATGCCTAGCTAATTGTTTTTATTTTTATTTTTGTTGAGATGGGGTCTCACTGTGTTGACCAGGTTGGTCTCAAAATCCTGGCCTCAAGCAATCCTCTTACCTCGGCCTCCCAAAGTGTTGGCATTACAGGAGTGAGCCACAGCACCCAACTTAAGTGAGTTTTTTCTTTTTCCTACAATAGTAGTGTCAGACATTTTGTCTCACTTGGTTTTTTCACTCTCCAATAATACATTTTGAACCAGATCTTTAAACTCCATTAAGTTGTTGCCTTCCTTCTTCTTCTTCTTCTTTTTTTTTTTTTTTTTTTTTGTGAGATGGAGATTTATTTTTGTTGCCCAGGCTGGAGTGCAATGGTGCTATCTCAGTTCACCGCATCCTCCGCCTCCCAGGTTCAAGCAATTCTCCTGCCTAAGTCTCCCAAGTAGCTGGGGATACAGGCATGTGCCACCATGCCCGGCTAATTTTGTATTTTTAGTAGAGACTGGGTTTCACCGTGTTGCCCAGGCTGATCTCGAACTCCTGACCTCAGGTGATCCACCCACCTCGGCCTCCCAAAGTGCTGGGATTACAGGCGTGAGCCACTGCACCCGGCGTTGCCTCCCTTGTTAAAAGCCTTATGTGGATGTTCTGGCTGCTGGAGCTAAGGATGAAGGTAAACCTTGGGATGAACTGCCATTTTGCATAACGTGCTGGCTACAACAGTGGCTGGACGGGTTAGGATTCTCACTTGTTCAGGAGCTACCTTCAGATGGGGTGTTTGTTTATTGTTTTTGTGCTTTAGCTTAGGTAGCTTCAAGGTACCAACCCACTGGCTGAGAAATGAATAGGTTCATTTCTCTAATAAGTCAGAGGTCTTCAAAGAAAAGCTTTCCCGGCAGCCCCAGGTAATCCTGGAGATGGGGCTGAAGGAGTCCAGGGGCTCCTTAGGTGCCTTACGGATTGGATCCAGGATGCGTCGCTCATTTTCCAGGTATGGCCACTGTCTTAAGTGCCAAACTCCTTGTAGCAGTTCATTTAATCTATACAACCGTACCAGGTAGGTCTCACTGCCTGGTATTACAGATGAGAAACTGATGCTCAGAGATGTTAATAACTCACCCCAAATCACACAGTTCATAAGGCGTAGAGCTGTATCTTCTTACTTAGATCTCATGGAATCACAGCAGAAGGTTGGAGCTGTTTGAAGTCTTCTAACTCTAGCCCCTTATTCCATATAAATGAAGCACAGCAGCCTAGGGCTCTCACAAAGTTGGCTGCATGCCACACAGCAGGTGTGAGGAACTGGCTGAGGTTCCCCAGTTTTTCAAACTATATTTGCTATAAAAGACCTCCAGGAAAGGGGTGGAATTGAATGGAGTAGATTCTGCATTCTGAGGCACTACAGGCATTAGAATAACTGTCTTCCTGAAGAGGATTTGCCCACAGCTCAACCGAATTAAGCTGTATGTCAATGTCAATACGAATCAAGGGCGGGAACCATAATCTGTAACTTCCCCCAAAGAGAAAAGCCCTAGCCTGCTGATAGAGCTGGCCCTGGTGGGAAGTGGGAGGAATGAGGGATACTGTTAGAGAACTGAGACTTCAAATACTCCCACTCACACCAGCCCTCTGTTTTTTACCAACAGGGACGTCTTTGATTCTAGAGCCTCTAATTAAATCCCTCCATTCGCAATCTCCCAAAGCCAAAAATATAGTCCCCCATAAGTATACTTTTTCCCTAGTCCAGTCTTTTTGGTTAAAAACAAACATCAAGGCTGAGCGTGGTGGCTCACGCCTGTAATCCCAGCACTTTGGGAGACCGAGGCGGGCAGATCACAAGGTCAGGAGTCCAAGACCAGCCTGGCCAACATGGTGAAACCCCGTCTCCACTAAAAATACAAAAATTAGCTGGGCATGGTCGTGGGCACCTGTAATCCCAGCTACTCGGGAAGCTGAGGCAGGAGAATTGCTTGAACCCGGGAGGTGGGAGTTGCAGTGAGCCGAGACTGCGCCATTGCGCTCCAGCTGGGCAACAAGAGCGAAACTCCGTCTCAAAAAAAAAAAAAAAAAAAAACACCATGAAAACCCTCTGCCCAAAGGGGTGTAATCAAGGATGCTCCTGGCAGGATTGGTTGTATTCGTGAAAAGTTAGAAATTTGCTAAATGTCCTTCAAAGGGAGATCCAAGTAAATAAATTGGGCCAAATCTGAACTGTGGTGTAGTCTGAGCACACCCCACCCCCAGAAAAGAATAAAACGCATCCAAAGATAATAAGGTCACTAAGACCTACTAGTAACTGTATCAAACCAAGTTGCAGAATAAGCACAATAAATAACTAAAAATTAGGAAAGAATACAGAAAGGGTATCACAACTTCATAAGGAAAAATTTGAAAAACACAGAAAAATCGGAAGTAGAATCAACCCTCCCTCCACCACCCATTTCTGAAAAAGAACCATTGTTAATATTTGATGTATTTCTCTCAGTTTCCTTGCTGGATGTGGTCCTGTCACAGAAAGTGGTGGTCAGAACACACTGGAGTGTGACCAGGGCTGAATCACACGCAGTTTTTTCACCCCCTACCTAGGCGAGCCTCAGTCTCCAAATCTGTTACATGGAAGTTATTCCACGCTCCAGGGTTATTGTATGGATTAAATGAAACCAAGTGTGGAAAACACCCACCTCGGTCTGTAGGAAATAAGATTAATATATGACAGTTATTGTTCCATTTCCCTTAACGTTTTAACATAATTGATTCTGAATGTTCTTCGGAGTCTTTAAAAACATCACCTCGAATGGCTAGTTTTGAATGGCTAGATTCTAGTTTCTTTGCCATTCTCTTAGGAGAAATGTTTGGGCTGCTTCCATTTTTACTTTCTTATAAATAGCTCTGTGATGAACACTGTTGTGAATATAGCTTTACCTCCCCCGCATTTTGGAGATTTTCCTTAAGATCATTTCCCAGAAGTGGAATTACTAGGTCAAAGGGTAATAAACATTTTTAGACTTCATATGCATAATGCCTGATTGCACAAAGCAGGTGTTACTTCCTATACTTACCTCCGCCCCGCCCCCACCTTTTTACCATTCCCAAAACCTCCCTGCCCCCTCATCCTCCCTGGAAATGACACCTGGCTGCTTCCTACCTCCCACTTCCTGTGCTTCCGCCTCCCCTGTCTCCTTCAGCTACCAGCTACGGAGCCTTTCCCTCTCCCTCTGCCTGAGTAAATCCTCCCTGGTTTTCAACCCTTACACACCTTTCCCCAGCCCTTCCTGAGGTCAGGAATGAAATCTTGGGCTTCTCTCCCTTCCCTACTCCACCCAGGAATTTCATGTATTCATTGGGCAAAACATCCTACTAGGGACAGGCGAGGGAATGTGGCTGCGGGGGCTTTAGGAGCTGACTCTTTGGTCGGGGGGAGAGAGGGAAACATAAATAATCAAATGTAAACACGAAAGAAAGGGGCATTGACAAGTTCATCACAGAGAAGAGAGAAGGGAGGGTCAGCTCAACCTCATGAGTGATACTTGTTGGTGCTGTGTGACTCTGAGCAAGTCACTTAGCCGCTATGAACCTGGGTGCCCCATCTGTACTCATCTCTTCACCGGGAAGCAAAGGTTAAGTAAGTTATTCAGGTGAACTTGCTTAGCCAGAAGTATGCAGCAGGTGCTCAATAAACGTTTGTTCATGGTGAGGACTTAGTATAGACTTGTGGGTTAATACACGGGCTGGGGCTGGACTGGGAGGGTGCTTGTGGCCAGGGGCTCACTTATCTCAGGGGCCTGTTCTTCCCGTTTGGGCACTAGGCTGCTGCATGCTCATTTCTTCACCAAGAGGCAGGTTTCCTGCAGGGTCTGGTTGCTTGGGTCTCAAGTCCCTAGAGTCCAGAGAGACACGCCAAAGGAATGGAATTGGGGGTGAGGGGGAGGTGACATGTGCTTACAAGGAAGTGAGTTTACTGATGAATCATCTTTGCCTCTGTGTGTTGAAGTGGTGGGATAGAATGTGCACAATGCCTCCTTTTAACATCATTTTTCTGGGCATGCCACAAACTTGCTCCTGTTCAGGATGTAAATTACTCTGCCTTAACAAGGAGAACTTTGCACGAGGCCCAGAGAACAGAGGCTTCTGGGAGTGATGTCACCTGAGGTTTGAGGAATGCCAAGGGCACCAGGCTGGGCGGTTCAGTTATTCATCCTCCCCATGGTCAAGGCAGGCTCAGAGAGCCCCATCCCTGCAACAGATGAAGTTCAAGGCTATGGCCAAGTTCAAGGCTATGGCCAAGGTCAGGCTTGCTAAGTGTCTTTTGGTGGTGGGGATGGAGCAGGTACTATAACCCTCAAATTTCAGCAATTTAAAGCTGAGAGAACCTTTAGTCACCATCTAATTCAAACCTCACCCCTCTTTTTGTAGAGGGAAAACTGAGGCTCAGAAAGGTTGAGAGACTTGCCCAAGCTTACACAGCTCATGGCACAAATTATAAAGCTAGGACTTGAACCTTGGTCTCCTGATTCCTAGCACATTGCTCTTTCCAAATCCCATAGGTATCATCGATCGCTAGCTCCATGTCGGGTTACCTCTCAACCCACCTACATCCTATAAACCCATAAATCACTATAATATTGACAATGAGCTACTATCTACGATAAGTACCTGACATAGCACCACGCTAAATGCTTAGGATGTATTGTCTAATTCAAGCCTTTCAACACCTCCAGGAAGTTAAGCACTAGAACCCCCTGCTACTCACTGTGTGGTCTACGGACCAGTAAATGGGCATGACCAGGGAGCTAGTTAGAAATACAGTCTCAGTCCCAGAATAGGAACCTGCATTGCAAAGGCTCCTTGAGATTTTATGCACAATAAGGTTTGAGAAGCACTGCCGTAACAATCCCACTTTAGAAGACAGGAAACTGATGCATAGAGAGGGGAAATAACTCCCACCGCAGATCAAGTGGTAAAACTCCAGTGGGACCTTGGGCAAAGCCCTCGCTCCGAACTCTTGAGATTTCGGAAATTTCCCCCCACTAGTCCTAGACCAGGAAGAATAGGATTTCAGACCCCCAGGAGCAAGGAAGTTACTGATGAAAAGACTATTATGAGCATTTTACAAGGTATTTTCCCGTCTATTATTTTGTTTCTATTTTACAACTGAGTAATTATCCTAACTTAAGAAGAAACTGTAATTCGGAAGCATTTAAGCCATATCTCCAAGGCTGGCTGCACTGTTGTTCATTTCTAGAGCCTTCTCCTTTACTCCAGAACCCACTCACAAAAAACTGGACTAGATTATCAAACCACAGGTATTAGTGCCTAAGACAGAATAAGGGGTTTGGGGCTTTTTTTTTTTTTTTTTTTTTGAGATGGAGTTTCGTTCTTGTTACCCAGGCTGGAGCGCAATGGTGGGATCTCTGCCCAATACAACCTCCACCTCCCGAGTTCAAGTGATTCTCCTGCCTCAGCCTCCCCAGTAGCTGGGATTACAGGCATGCGCCACCACGCCTAGCTAATTTTGTATTTTTTAGTAGAGACGGGGTTTCCGCATGTTGGTCAGGCTGGTCTCGAACTCCTGACCTCAGGTGATTCGCCCGCCTCAGTCTCCCAAAGTGCTGGGATTACAGGTGTGAGCCACGGCGCCTGGTGGATGATGATGATGATGATTTTTTTTCTTTTAATGAGTCTCTATAAAGTCGATTTGGGGAATGATAAAGGAGGCCATAATACAATAGCAAAATCTGTGAGGGTGGTGAGAAACTGGAGTCTGGGAAAAGCCTCCAGATACCATAGTAGAGAAAAGGAGAGAAATGAAAGGAAACCAGCCAGGGGCTCTCTACCCAGAGGCTATTTACATTTAATGTATAGTTTTCTCCCAGTGGCCCACTCAGGCTCTTACTACGGAGTAAACACAATGCTCACTTGATGGCACAGACTTCCCATTTAACAAATAAAGACCTTAAAAAAAAGAAAAAAAGAAAAAGAAAAAAGAGGCCGCAACAGTGGCTCACACCTGTAATTCCAGTATTTCCAGAGGCCAAGACGGGAGGACCACTTGAGGTCAGGAGTTTGAGACCAGCCTGGGCAACATAGGGAGACCTCATGTCTACAAAAAAACTTAAAAATTAGTGAAGCTGTGGTCCCAGCTACTCAGGAGGCTGAGGTGAGAGGACTGCTTGAGCCTGGGAGGCTGCAGTGAGCCGCGATCATGCCACTGCACTCCAGCCTGGGCAACAGAACAAGACTCTGTCTCAAAAGAAGAAAAGAAAAAGGCAAAGTTGTACCAGCCATTTGTCTTTCTGGCCAGAATCTCTAGGGCAAAACAGGAGAGAAGACAAATATTCCCCTAAACTCCTCCCACTCCAGCCTACTTCCTATAAGCTTTCAAGGTTGCCTGAGCACCATCCAAATTGGAGTCAAACCACAGAAAGGAAGTGCTGCTTGGGGAGTCCGAAGCTGGGGGATAAAATCCTACTCCTATGCTCCAGGGATAGCCGGTGGCTACTCAAGGGAGAGGGAACACCCGCATCTCTTTCCTTTCAGGTGTTCGCACTCTTCCACCTCTTCTTTTCTCTAATGCTGTCCAGGACACTTAGCAGCCCCACTATTTTATACTTTATTTTATTTTATTTTATTTATTTTATTTTGAGATGTGGTCTTGCTTTGTCATCCAGGTCGGAGAGCAGTGGCGTGATCATGGCTCGCTGCAGCCTCAAACTCCTGAGCTCAAGCAATCCTCCTGGCTCAGCCTCCCAGGTAGCTGGGACTACAGGCTCATACCATCGTGTCAGGCTAACAACTCTTTTCTGTAGGACCTTTGAACTTTAAGTAAATGGACATTCTCTGCCATATCCTGGTGTCATTCAGGGATTACAAGTAAAGAGTTATGGAAGATAAGCAAAAAGTCTTCTAAGAATCTGGAAAACAGACATTGTAAGGAACAAGGACTGTTATTTTAGAAAACAGAAAGTGAGGAAGGGATAAGATCACCATCTTCAATATTTCAAAGAGGGTCTAGATTTACACTGCATTTTTCCAGACCTGAAAGCAAAAGGTAGAAGACACACGGAAGTCCGTTTCAGCTATGTGACCTTGGCCAACTGTAAAATAGGGACAAAAGATAGTACTTACATCATAGGGTAGTCTTGAGGATTAAGTCCTAAGGACATATCTAGCATCTCGTAAAATGCCAGGATACACTTGTTTCCTTTTTCGGCTTCATTCAAAAATGTCTCATGAGGCAGTCAGTTCCCCTTCTGGCAAATTTCAAGGTAGAATGATAATTCCTTACTGCCAAAATTCTGAGCTTTGGTGCTGCCCATGACTTTTCATTAAAAAACAAACAAAAAAACAAACACACACACAAAAATAGTGGCTCACATGGAGCCTTCGCCATGCTCCAGGAGCGCAGAGAAGGGCTTTATGTAGGTACTTTTTGATCTTCTTATCAGCCCTGTGAGGTAGGTGTTATTATTACCCTCGTTGATTTGTTTCATTTTGTTTTGTTTTGTTTTCCAGATGAGAGAATCATTGCTCACAGAGCTGAAGTAACTTTTCCAAGGTCACACAATCAGTAAGTGGCAGGCAAGGACTGAAATCCAAGTTGTTACCCTCCAAAGTCCCTGCTCTGAGAACTGGAGGAATTCTTTATCAAATCTAAAATCCTCTTTTAGGCCTGTCTGCTCTAATATTCCAGTCTTTATTGATCCTTCTCTTCTCTAAAACTTCAGTTTTCAGTATAAAAAGAAAGGAATTTAGCACTTATTATTGTGTGAACAGCTTCTTGTCTCTCCCGTACTGTAAGTGGGTCTCGGGATTTTTATTCTTTAAATATTCCCCCTGTACTCAGTAGATCTTCGGGAGAACAAGCTCATAGGCTTCTAATAATTCTTTCTCTGACTGCCAGCTGAATTAGACAGAAGGTAAGTCCTGCTGCCGTGTCGTGCCTAACCCCATCTTTATTTCCTGTGCTGTTAGAGAACAGTCTTTTCTTGGCTGGAACAAATACTACAGCCTGCTCAACTAGCTAATATGTACTGAGTTCTTAATATGTTCCAAGGACTGCTCTAAGTATTTTATATGTATTAACTCACTGAATTTTAAGTACCCTATGAGCTAAGTCCTATTTTTATCCCCATTTTACAAAGGAGGAAACTGAATGTACCAGTGCATCAGTATTTGACTGAGTAAATGAATGACTGCTTTGCTGATGGATAGTATTATTAGCAACAATCCTACAAATATGATGCTATGTTTGCATCATGCAATACAGCTTTATGTACCTTATGTCATTGTCACTCATCATTAACAAATAGGGACGAACATCCTTATTTTATAGAAGACGAAACCATGCCTCTAAGAGGGTGAGTGATTCTCAACAGTCACATGGCATGTGCTATCTGTACCCTTCAGTAAACAAGGTATTTGTTAAATTCTAGGATCGGGGGCAAGACAGATGGGAGGGTCTCAGTGAGAAACACTCATATTCACAAAAGGTACTAGGTAGACAGATAAATAAATAAATAAACAAATAAATAAACACACAAACAGAGATAAAAGCTAGTAATAGCGGAGATTTGATGGGAATCCAGATCTTTGATTCCTAGTCCAGTGCTCTTTCCTCTATGTAAGGTGGTAGGAAGCAAGTCTTAGGTCCAGATCTGGCAGCTGCTTTGATTTAGGATCTTAAGCCAGAAGCAGCAGCACCCTAAACAAAAAGCATCATTTTAACTTCTCTGCATTTCCCACATTTCCAACAATGAGCATGCCCCTACTTTCATAATCTAAAACAAAGGGGGCAAAATGCATCCTTCTGAGTGGGCTGGGGCTTGTAGAGGGATCCTTGGATTTGCTCTGGGATGTCTTTGGGCCCCTGCACTTGTGGACACTCTGATTCATCCCCACAGGCCACCTGGTCCACCTTATGGGCTGGGGAGGGCTTGATGGGTGGAGGGAAGCAGAGCTGAGGAGCTGGGGAGGAGCTGGAGAGGACTGCTGGAAGGTTCCACTGAGGTTACAATGAGTAGAACCAGACATGGGAGTTTCCAGGATTCTGCAGACCCGTGAACTCCCTGAATTGTAAGCTGTATGGTGTGTGTGCAGTTTCCAAGGAGGGGGCCCATAACTTTTGCAAAAGGGCACCCCATGACCTTCCAAAAGGTAGCCCCGGATTATAACGATGACCCAAGACATGAGGGTTAGGATGACTGGTCAAACGAGGGCCAAGAACCCTAAAACACTTACTCCCCCTCTGAAAATAACTGGTGCGGGGCAAGATGAATGAATAGGACAAGGTCCTGCCTCATGGACTCACAATATTAATTTAGATCTTGCTTTTTTCCCTGAGCCCATTCTCACCCCCATTCCAAAGTATTTGGGAGACAGGCAAGAGATTAGTTGCTCCATTAAGCCCTTCCATTCTCAGACACTCTCCTCTTCCTCCTAGACCTGTGGCTGATGGACTCCAGGTCCTTCATCTATGGACTGTGCACCCCCAGTTTTCTATTTTGCCTTTTACCCAGTGTCTAGGGCCCTGATTTGTGCTGTTACCAACTTTCTCCCCAGGTGCCTCCTAAAAAGCTGGCCACTCTCATGTCTCAACAAGCACTGAATTCCATTCCACCAACACTGATTCAGCCCTCACCATGTGAGGGTGTTGTGAAGGAGACACAGATGGTTGGATAAGGCCCCTAAGTCTAGCCTGGGAGGCTGCAGGCTAATGGCAGGACAGATAACACTCACGTGTCAGGCTAGGGGGGAAGGGAAGTGAGAACCCCTAAGAGGGTGACAGCTAATAGGCTGGGGGATTAAGGGGTGGCGTCCTGAACGTGCTCCAGAGCTGTGTGAAGGTGGAGAAGGATTGCTTTACAAAGGATGGGGGTGGTGGGGGGAGGGGTGATGAGAAGGAAGGTGAGAAATGTTAGAGGTGGGTTGTGACCAATTGGCCAGACCAAGGACCTTAGTGTTTCACTAAGGAATTTGGATTTTATCAAGACAGTGCATAGGTGGCAGTGAAATTTTTTTAGCAGAGGAGGTGGGCTCTGTGCTTAGATGTAAGCTTAAGACCACATTGTAGAGGATGAGAGAGCAAGGAGGGGGCTTTGAGACTGGGATATGTGATGCTAACGTAGGGTCCAGTGGGGATGGCGGATAATGGGGCCCTTTCACTACAGCAATGGGCAGGACCAGCTACAGAGTTTGTGGGGCCCAGTGCAAAAGGAAAACGCAGGATCTCCTGTACAAAATTAACAATTTAATAACAACAGAGCATTAAAACAAGTGGGGGGCCCTTCTAAGTATGGGTCCGTTTGGCTGCACAGGTCACATACCTGCAAAGCTGGCCTTGGCCGTGGGACTAGACAGGATGAGTCAGACGAGAGCTCTGGGAAGCCAGGCCCCAGAATTTAGTAATCTGTTGGACATGGGACGTGAGGAAGCAATCCAGCTGACAGATAACCCTCCTACACCAGGTGCCAAGCCACCCTTCTGCTTTCTGGGCACCCTCCTTGGTGTGACCAACTCTAGCTTATTAATATGAATAAACTTCACCCACTCCTCCTTTTCCTGCTACCCTCACCCCAGACCTGCTCCTGTAGAGTTCCTATCTAAAGGTTAAAAACTATGGTGTCAGCCGGGCATGGTGGCTCACGGGTCACACCTATAATCCCAGCATGTTGGGGGCGGGCGGATCACAAGGTTAGGAGTTTGAGACCAGCCTGACCAACATGGTGAAACCCTGTCTCTACTAAAAATACAAAAATTAGCCTGGCGTGGTGGCGTGCACCTGCAATCCCAGCTACCCAGGAGGCTGAGGCAGAAGAATTGCTTGAATCTGGGAGCCGAGATCGCACCACTGCACTCCCACCTGGGCGACAGAGGGAAACTCTGTCTCAAAAAAAAAAAAAAAAGAAAGAAAGAAAGAAAGAAAGAAAGAAAGAAAGAAGAAAAGAAAAATGCTAACTGGGTGTTGGGTGTGGTGGCTCATATCTATAATCCCAGCACTTTAGGAGGCTGAGGTGGGAGGATTACTTGAGGCCAGGAATTTGAGACCACCCTAGCCGACATAGTGAGAACGTATCTTTAAAAAAAAAAAAAAAAAAAAAAAAAAAATCTTTGGTGTCAGTCTCCAGTTCTCTCTCCCCATCTCACCCCTCCCAGCATCTTACTTCCTCAATGCGCTCCCATTCTTATGGCCTCCCCATAGCTGCTTTTCTGGCAGGCCCATATCAGCTCAGCTCTAGATTACCCATGAAATCCTCCCATACATCCCCCAGACCCCGGACTCCTCCCCCACTCTCAAATAAAACACTCATCCCGCACAGAGCCGCCTCAGCGATGTTCCCAAATGCTATCTGGATCTGGTCACTGAGTAAGATCCCTCACTGGGGACTGTCCGGCCAAAGACTAAGACCCAATTGAGTCAAACAGCACAAGGCCCTCTGTTGCCTGACCCTGCTTAATCTGCTAATAAATACCAGAAGGGCCTTAGTCTCCCACGTACCTCCAGTACGCACCATGCTGGGTTTTGTGTTTTTTTGTTTTCTTTACCTCAAGCAGTTTCCTCTGCCTGGAATCTCCCCTCCTGCTTCGCAGTCTGGCTTACAATTAATTCCTCGGAGTTGGCCTCAGCCCTCATCTCCTCTGGGAGGCCTTCTCCAGCCCACGCCCCACCCTGCCACACCCCTGCTGGGCGCTCTTCCCCACCGACTACAGGCCCTCCCCTCCCCTCTGGGCTGGGGGCAGCTGGGGCTGAGTACAAGTCTTACTCACGTTGGTGCCGCCAGCCCCAAAACAAAGCCTGGCCCACGTGGGTGCTCCACGTACGTGTGTGGCTCTGGGCTGAGATATCGGGGGTGGAAAGAGCCGGTAACAGAAACAGAACGTGCTGGAGGAAGAGCAGGTTGCAGGGAAGGCTGTCACAGATAACCACAAAGAGAAAGAAGGCCCCCGCATCACGTCTTCACCAAGACCCCACTGGTAAGCCTAGGACAGCGCCTTTTGGTGAATGCAGCAGTGACCCAGAGGCAATGCCGGCTGTTCTGGTGTCTGATTTGATTGCATCTGATTTCAGAATTTGATCTCTGCTTCCTTCTGAAAACCTCCTTCCCTTATGTCAGTTGTCAACAAGCCCTTGTCTAGTGCGGGCAGACTGTTTTCCATCAAGCAGTCCCAGCCAGGCTAACAATAAAATGGTTGGCAGTGAGCTTGGGGGCAGAAACCTGTTTCCATCCACGTGTCCCCACAGCTAGCGGAGCCCTGGCACACAGCTGACCCTCAATAAATGCTTGCTGAATGGGTGAGTTGTGTCTGCTTCCCCAGGAATAGGGGTGGAAGGCCTGAAGCCCCTGGAGACCGGTGGGGGCAGACAGCCTGAGATTAAACTTGATCCACAGATAATCCCCCAAATCCAGAAGCCACCTGGACAACAGTTGGCTGAACTGAGCTCCATCGTGGGATACACGCTGATGCTACTGATGAGTTCACCACGGGTTTCCCAGGGACCAGAAAACAGCTCCTCAAAATACAACTTATTATTCTAATCATTATTGGAGAGTGACAGAGAGAAGAGCGTCAATCCTTTGAGGGCAGAATCCATTTAGGGAGATTAAATGGCTTTTCTCACCGCCGACCCCCAGCCCCCGTTTTTACTTTTAGAAACTTTATTATGAAAAATTTCAAACATACAGAAAAGTGGAGAAAACAATGTAATGAATTCGGCCATCCATCACCCAGCCTCAACAATGACCAACCCGCGCCCGACCCCTCCAGTCATCCATACCCCACCCCTCGAGGCAAATCTCCCACGTCCTCCCCTTACACGCGCAGACCTCAGTAGCGACAGGAATCCGTTCCGGACTCCTCTGTGGCCCTGGCCGGCTCCCTCGGCCCTGCTCAGCGCGGCGCGGGCGGGTTCTCGGCCCACGTCCGTGAAGCCGAAGGCCGGATCGTGCGGCGCCGCCCCGCCTCCCACGGCGCTTCCTCCTCGGTCCGCACCGCGGGGGTTACTGTGGCCCCGGAGCGCCTCGACACACGGCCGGCAGCCGCGGGTGATGTGCGAGTGAGTTCCTCAACACAGCGCGGAGGAGAAAACGAGGAGGCGCCTTCCACTTCCTCTTGCTCTAATGCCGGCACCCTCCCCGCGAGTCCCTCGCCCCCGCTGCCCCGCCCCCGGTAGGGCGTGGCCACAGCCCGAGGGGCGGGGAAACACCCATATTTGGCCTTATATGGGCAGTCGCGTCACGGGCGGCACTCATTCACATAAAACGCTGCGCGGCCGGCGGAATCCCCGGCTTCTGTGGCGGCGAGCGGCCGGGCTGGGTATCGAGCGCGCGGGGCGAGAACGCGGAGTTGCGCCGCCGCTCGGGCGCCGGGCTCCGTCGCGGCCGCAGCCCCGCGGGTCGCCCTCCCGTGCCTCGCCCGCGGGCATCCTGGCCGTGGGCACCCGCGGGGCGCGCGGCGCGGGGCCGCTGGCCGGCGGCGGCGGCGGCGGCATGAAGGTCACGTCGCTCGACGGGCGCCAGCTGCGCAAGATGCTCCGCAAGGAGGCGGCGGCGCGCTGCGTGGTGCTCGACTGCCGGCCCTACCTGGCTTTCGCCGCCTCGAACGTGCGCGGCTCGCTCAACGTCAACCTCAACTCGGTGGTGCTGCGGCGGGCCCGGGGCGGCGCAGTGTCGGCGCGCTACGTGCTGCCCGACGAGGCGGCGCGCGCGCGGCTCCTGCAGGAGGGCGGCGGCGGCGTGGCGGCAGTGGTGGTGCTGGACCAGGGCAGCCGCCACTGGCAGAAGCTGCGGGAGGAGAGCGCCGCCCGTGTCGTGCTCACCTCGCTGCTCGCCTGTTTGCCCGCCGGCCCGCGGGTCTACTTCCTCAAAGGTGAGCGCGCGGGGTCTCTGCCACGCTCTCCCCTCCGGCGCCCCTGGGTCCCCTCCCTGTGCCGGGGCGCCATCCTACACCCTGGGACCGGGAGAGTCACCACCTGCCGGAGTCTGCACTCGGGCTTCTTGTGCGCTTGGGAGGGCACTGCAAATGTCAACACTCAGAGCTCCCCTTCTTCCCCACCCGAGTTCCTCGAAAGCGCCTGGCAGCCGGTCTGTCCGCCGGGCTGGGTGGAGTTGGTTATGCTGCGGGGGCTGCTGCTGCTTAGCAGTTTGGGGGCCGTCGGCCCGTGCTGGGCACGAGCCCCTTTTCAAGACGAGAGCTTCGCCACTGTCGCTGGGGTCAGGGCTTGGGGCCTTCCTGATAGACTGATCTGGTGAGATCAGCAGGTCGCGACCCCTTCCCCCATGGTGTGGCGACTTGGTGCCCCCCTTCCTCCCGCCTAGCCAGCTGTGTCTTCACCGACCCCTCTTGCCTTTTTGACCTGGCGAGTCCCTTCCCTTTCCATTTCATTTTATTGCTTTTTATTGTTTCCCTCCGGCCTCTTCTCTCCTAGATCTTTCTCTAGCTCAGTTTGGAGCTCACATCCTTCCCACCCTTTTCACCTCCTCCCTCCTCCGCCCCAGGATTATCCCTGGGACCCATACTGAGCCGAGCCTACAGCCGGCCAGCTAGGAAATAGAGGTGCGCGGGGGCAGGGTGGTGTGGAGATTCTGCGGCCTTTGATTTGACACCTCCCGGAGCTACCGCCACAGGCCTGCCCATTTCACCTGCCGGGAAGATAACTTTGGCTTCTAGTGGTGGGTGGGTGATTGACTCTCAAAGTCCAAAGCGCTGGTTTTTTCTGGGTCACTTCCTATGACTGCTCCTGCTTTGTATTTGAGTCCTTTGTAACCTCAAATGACACCCGGGGAGACCTGACCCACATGAAGAGATGAGGGCTTAGCCCCAGCAGGGCCCCAAGGCTGTGCCAGCCCTGGCGCAGGCACCTTGGAATGTAGCAGTGATGGGGATCAGAGCTCGGTGCAGGGAGCCGGCGGCGCCGAGAGTTAGGAGCCTGTTTTAAAGCCATGCAACTTGAGTTTCACACACTCCGGGCCAGGAAGATTCTGGAGACAGTTCCCCTCTCTGCTAGCACCTCCTGCTGACTGGTCCCCTGTTGATTTCCTGTTGAAGAGATAACAGAGGTAGATGGTAATCGTCCTTCTTCTGGCAGCCTAGCCCCCAGGGGATAGAGGGATGGCCTTCTGGCTCTGCAGAGGTTTCAGCGCGGCTCCTGATTTCTTTCTCTTCCCAATATGGTTTTTGTCTCCTGTTCTTAGGAAAAGTTTATGCCTCTTAAGTAGCATGAAAGAGGTTCCAGGAGACCCTTCCTGGTCCCCGCTCTGCTCCCCATGCTTCTCTAAGCAGGCCCTGCTGACAGTTTAGAAGTTATCGCCACAAAGTAGGCAACTCTGTAGACTCACATCTCAGGAAAACTGTTAAAATGTTTTTTAAAAGAAGGTAACATATACATAGGTACAAATTTGAACAGCATGAAGGCCATATGATGAGAAGCGGGTCTTTTGCATATCTTAGAACCCAGTTCCACTCCCCAGAAACAGTCAACTATTTCTTGTTTACCTTTAGATAATTTTCATAAGAACCTTAGAAATAGATCGATTTTGTGTAGTTCCTGTCTTGCCTCTTGTATCCATCTAGATCAGGGAGACTTGTCCATATCTGACCATACATGTCTGTTTCACATTGAACCGGTCTCCTGTAATGGCCATTAGGTTGCGTCCGGCCTCACTGTTCAAGCAGTGGGGTAGATCTCCTTCTCCATGTGCTCTTGCGTGTGCAGTGCCTTTCAGTAAATCATGAGAATTGCCAGGTCAAGAATTATATGCATGTTAAATTTCAGTAGAAATTGCTTCATGCCTACCCTTATAACACGACTACTAAACTTTAAATTGTTGCCAGAGAAAATTTTTATTTCTTTACTTAACTCATGTGCAGAAAGGAGTTCAGGTTTTAATCTGGTGGCATCTGAGATCTTGGCGGGGTCAATGCCTTTTTACACTTTCCATAATCCCCTGTCTCCCAAACAACCACTAAAATGAAATGGTGATGGCTGGATTGCGTGGTCAGTGCTTATTTATATATAGTATCTGTGCTCTCTCTGTTCCCTGGTAATGTGGTGGTGATTGAAAGCAGACTCATTCCAAAAGAAGGCTGAAGTAGCTCTAAGAATTGCCATGGCTTTTGCAACTTAAGTGAGGCACCAGAGAGGAATGTTCTGTCTCTCCACACCTCTGATGGGAGTGGGTGAAAGACTGAGACCATTTAATCTGTAGGATTCCTCTGAATCCCAGCTTGAAGAGGCAAGGCCCTGTTTATCTGTCCCTGGACTAAATTTTGTCAACAGCAGGCAGGATCCAACCCATACCCGAACCTCCTGTCTGTCCTCCCGCTATAGCCAACTCTGAAGTAATCTATTTAAAGCCAGAAGATGGGGTAGCCTGAAGATTTCATCTTCCCCAACCTTCATTCTGAAGTTTGGGAGGGCCCAGGTCATTCTTAACTCCAAATTCCCGTCCAAATCCTTGTCTGTCTCCTGGAACCCATAATGTTGAGGTCTAGGCACAGGAAGTGATCAGGTGGTTTACTGACTAGGGATACCTCTTCCAAGGAAGCTGTGGGTCAGTGTGAACCTGTGTCTTTCTGTCTTGACTGCTGGAAGGTTAAGGGGCCCAGGGGCTGTGGCAGAGCATGGGAAGCTAAACTGCCTATAGCACCACCTTGCACCTCCGCAGTGGCCTCCCGTTATGGTGGGGAGCATGGTCATTGGGGAGGACCAAGAGCTCACGGGCAGGTGCAGTGGGCTGCTAGTGAGGTGACCACAGAGGAGATCTGGGTGTACTAAGTGGGGGCGGGGCAGTTCCAGCAAGCTGAGAGGAAGCAGTAATGGCAGGATGACTCATTCTAGGAATTGGCTGCAGCTTCTGGGAGGGAGTTGGAGACTGCCTTGTAGTCCATTAACCATTTGTCTACTGCAGGGCTTTAAAAAAGCCAGCATCACAACACCCAAAGTCAGAAAAGAAAAAGGGGGTTCTGTGGAAAATTCGTGGTCTCAGAATGCATGTTTAATGCATCTGACTCCAAGTGAATTCTCTAGGCCAGAAAAAGACGAGTGGGCTTTCTGGAGGCCCTGGGAAATGCCTCAGGTTGCTCTCTGGGTTACCAGCAAAGGAGTTTCCCGAGCAAGGGTGGCCTGTTGTACCTGGCAGCCCTCAGCATTCTGAGGGTTCTTCCCCACTCAGATGGGCCCAAGAAGGCTTACTTACATTTGCAAGTTTCTGTGACTTGTTCAGAGGGTTTTTTTTTTTTTTTTTTGGTCGTTTGCTTTTTTGTTTTGTTTTGTTTTTGTTTTGTTTTTTTTTGAGACAGAGTCTCTCTCTGTTGCCCAGGCTGGAGTGCAGTGGCGTGATCTCGGCTCACTGCAAGCTCCACCTCCCAGATTCACGCCATTCTCCTGCCTCAGCCTCCTGAGTAGCTGGGACTACAGGCGCCCGCCACCACGCCCGGCTAATTTTTTTGTATTTTTAGTAGAGACAGGGTTTCACTGTGTTAGCCAGGATGGTCTCGATCTCCTGACCTCATGATCCGCCCACCTCGGCCTCCCAAAGTGCTGGGATTACAGGCGTGAGCCACCGCGCCCGGCCTCAGAGGGTCGTTTTTACCTTACATCCATTTGGAGAGGTGTAAATGTAATATTAAGGATTCTGAGAGTCATACATGCTATAAGTTGACTTATTGATTGGTTGGGGGGCCGTGCAGGAGGAGTAGAGGAGAAGTAGGAAAAGTGAGGATAAGAAGATAGGGTGGTCACGAAGGGGACAGAGACAGTTTTTGCTCAGGAGGGCTGAGAATTAAATTCAGAAGTCCTTATTCTTTCAGTTGATTTAGAAGGTAATTAACTGGATTGATGACTCCAGATTGGACCTAGAAAGGATTGTCAGCAGTGTTCTTAGCACCTTGTGAGTGAGAAGCCAGGCTATTTTACTGCCCTGAGTTGAAACCTCGTATCAGCCCCCATTTCCTTATGAATGGAGGAGGTACCAGCTAGAATCCTGCTTAGAGCAGATGGGCTGGGGAAGAAGCCACTTCAGGAGCCTATCTTCTCGCCAATTAATGAAATTTTGCATAATCACACCTTCCTTTTAGATAAACAAGAGAGAAAATAGCCTTTGTTTTCTGGAGGGGTTTGGTTAATATTTGCCAGATGCTAGATACTTTCTTTCACAGTTTAAGCTGCTTCTGATAGACACAAAAAGTTAATCATTGCCTCTGAAGGAGTTCTTTTTAGAGGTTTGTGTATGTAGAGTCCCTTTCGGTTCTAAATCTGTTTGCTGGTTTTGCTCAATTTTTAATGACCACAATCTGTATTGGCTTATTATTATTATTATTTGTTAACTGTGTAACCCTCAGAGTGTTGATTAACTGTGGGTATTTTCTGACAGGGTGAGAAATTGATGCTAACCATCTGTCTCACCTTTTTGTTTGTTTTTATAGGGGGATATGAGACCTTCTACTCGGAATATCCCGAGTGTTGTGTGGATGTAAAACCCATTTCACAAGAGAAGATTGAGAATGAGAGAGCCCTCATCAGCCAGTGTGGAAAACCAGTGGTAAACGTCAGCTACAGGCCAGCTTATGACCAGGTACATGATGGGGAAGAGGTGTCCTGACTGGTATTCTGGGCTCCTGTCTGACTTCTTTCCTCAGCACCTGACTGTTCTCTTCCCACTCTGCAACGATGGTTAGTTCTTTTGTGGATCAGGGTGTTGGCAAAATCCCCTGGCTTTAGGGAGCCTCTGTTGCTTGCCAGCTTGAGTTTCCATCCAAGAGTAAATGGGCCTCCTTCCAGCAAACAAGCTGACAAGAGCAAACCAGCCACAGGATGCTTGGCAGCTTCTGCGGAAAAGGGGAAGTGAAAGCTACATTATTGTCATCTGGCTTCGGAGGTTCAGAGAAGCTTTAAAATACTGGTCTAGGTTTCCCTGAAGACATTTCAGAGTTGACTTTCAGGCTTCCTGTGTTGCTTTTCTCTGTAATTGTCCATGCTCTGCAGTTTCTGCAAAGCATCCCGGTACCTGTCAAGGTGTGTCTTGTTGGTATGTTTAACTGAAACTGGTGTTGGTGGGGGTTCTATAGAGGAAGTCCTGTTTGGGTGGCTAAGTAGGCTCCTCTAAGGGGTTCTAATGCTTACAGTTCCACAGATACTGAAACCAGAGGAAATCAAAAGATACTAGAGGGCTTCATGTTTCTGTAAACTAGTGAGTTTTTATGTTTCTTCTAAAAATGAGTGCTTTGTGATAACTCATTAAAGGGAAAAATAAAGTGGAAGGGGGTTACGTAGTACCATCCAGGAAAATGAAAAAGCAGGTGAGAATCCAAATCTGGCAGAAACCAGAGGTAAAAACCTGCCTACTCATTTTATGGAAGGGAAGAGAAGTGTTCTGTGACAAGTGAGATTCTTGATTTTGCAGAGTCCTGCAGCTGGTTCAAGGCACATCAGGCTCAGAACCCCTTTCTCTCAGCTCCCTGTTCTGATTATTTCAGGACCTTGTTCTGTTTTCCGCATGGCCTCTGATCTAGACACCTGACCTAGTGGGAGGAACCTTTCAAACTTTTCACGTAAACCAAGAACATATCCAAATCATAAGAAGAAAGATTGCTAGATGCTAAAATGCCAGCTCCCTGCCATGAGCAAAACCCTGTCCCTGGGGATAGACTTCGAAGCAAAGCCAGGTGACCTTTTCTTGAACGGGCTCCTTGGTCAGGAAGCCTATTAGCTTGTCCAGATGCCAGGGTTAGGATTTGTTTTCCTTTATTAAACACCCTTACAGTATATGATGAACCCATGGCTTTCAAGCTGTGGACATCTGGCCTCGCTAGATTTCTACTTTTGTTTGTTTGTTTGGGTTATGTTTTCCCCCCATTTCTGAGAAAGTGAAAGAGAAATAAGCCTTGGCAGAATGTTGTGAAAGCACAGCACATCTTTGGCCAAGTGAGGGGTGAGAAGGCCCTGATGTGTCTTGGATTCATCTGGGGAACCCCCTAATGCTACTTCTTAGAAACGCTTCTGCATTTAGAGCAGCCAGGCGAGGTCATGTTAACTTTTGGGGTTTCTGAAGGCCTTTGGCTTCTTCCCTCTTGGTCTAAACAGAAGTTCAAAAAGGGAAAGAAATGTAGTTTCAGGGGTGTGTTGGGCTAAGCTCCAAAAGAAATTGGATAGATCCCAGGTCTGGTGTATCAGCAGTTTCCAGGCACTCAGGAGAGGAGGAGATCTTGAGTCAACCATCCAGCCTGCTCCTTAAAGGGCGAGCCTGTCCATTGGTGGGGACCCATAAGTCATCAGTGGCCACATGAATCTGGACTTGGAACTCTGACTCCTTTCCCAAGAACTTTGTACCACCTCTGCTGTTTTCCTGATTTCTAGCTGGTGGGGATGCTGTGCCCAGGGAGTGGGTCCAGCTCAGGTCAGGACTAGACCTGCTTGGATTGCCTAAAACCCTGTGTCTTCCCCGTGGAGAGAAGCCACGTTCTGTTCATTCTTCAATCCCAGTGACAGTGGCAGCTATGTAACGTGCCAGGTTTTAATGCACTCATTATCCCATTTACACCTTACCAATTATCCAGAGAGGATAGGTATTATCCCCTGTTTAGAGACAAAGGTCATAGGTTAAAGAAGCTGTCCAAGATCACATCAGGTAGTAAGCATGGAGCTCTGGAACTTAACCCAAGAGCTCTGCTGTCTGACGCCCAAGCCCAGGTTCTTAACCATTGCACCACTTTGCCACTATGAAGGCTGCTCTGTATGCATGGAAGTTTGGAGAGGTTTTGAAGAGGGGATGCAGATGGACATTTTATCTCTAGAGGAAGAGAGGAAAGAAGGGAATTTTTTCCTTCCTGTCTTTACCTGAAATACTTTCTCATATTGATCACTATTGAAATGGAGTCAGACAAGGCCTTGCATCTCATGCTACACCATCAGGTTTGGGTTTCAGCCCAGCTCCATCACTGACTAGCTCTGACTTGGACAAGTTATTAAATGCATCTGAGCCTCAAGTTGCCCATCTGTAAAATGGGAATAATGTTACCTACGTCACAGATTTTGTGAAATTGGTATGATGTAGGCACATCTGAAGGGTTAAGCCCCCAGAAGCCAGCCACAGTAGATGCTGATAAAAATACCAGTAGTTACTATTACCTTATGTAAAATCCTCTGTAATTTTCTTCCAAGTGACTGAACTGGCCTTTGCTTAAACACTTGAGTTCTTAGGAAACAAAAAGCTAACGCCGGGTGCGGGGTAAATTGAGAATTGCCTGTGGCTGGCCCCTGTCCCAAGCACCCTTCCCTGTTATGGATCTGGCTGAGAGTTTCCATTCCGCTCATATTCCAGGACAGGAAATGGAAACACAGGAAGCAGATGGTTGGCATGGGAAAGGCTCCCAAAGACATAGCCACTGTCACCCAGCCCCGTGTTTCCCTCTCAGCCTCTAAGGGCTCCCATTTTTCCAATCATCACTGACTTTTCTGCAACCTTTAGAGCCCTGTAAATGCTGAGACTGCCAGAGTCTTAACCGGTGGTTCATTTTAGTTTTGCCTCAAGGTGGATGGTCTCTGGTTCCCCCTTGACTAGAAACCTGGGCTGTGGGTAGCCTCCCAAAAGGATGGTTCTGTAAGCAGGTCTCACCAGCACCCCAACAAACCCCCGTGTGAAGAAGGTCAGAGGCGAGGAAGCCCCTCTGCTTGTGGCCTGACAGCATTTTTTATCTAAAGATTCTGAGTAGGTAGTGGTTATTTTCATTTCTAAAAAGCATACTTTTTTGTTGGGGGCGGAGGTGCATTTTAACATCTCTAAAACCTGGATGCATCTTAGGATCAACAGTGTCTTAGGTTTGATGAAATACATTATATAGGCTAGGCTTGGTAGCTCACGCCTATAACCCAGCATTTTGGGAGACTGAGGTAGGAAGATTGCTTGAGGCCAGGAGTTTAAGACCATTCTGGGCAACATAGCAAGAACTCAGCTCTACAAAAAAATTTATAAAATTAGCCATACATGGTGGTGCATGCCTGTAGGCCCAGCTACTCAGGAGGCTGAGATGGTAGGATCTCTTGAGCCTAGGAATTCAAGATTACAGTGAACTATGATTGTGCCACTGCACTCCAGCCTGGGTGACAGAGCAAGACTCCGTCTTTCCAAAAAGGAAAAAAAAAAAAAATACGCTATATAAAATGCCAAGACTGTAAAGGAGGACACACACCATGTTGAGTCCTGGTCCATTTTAGCTGTAAAGAAAGTGAGACTGTCCCAAGGCAAAGAGGCTTGCCCTGTTACTCTCAGGGCAGCTGTAATTTCAACACAGCCCCATCGATATTTCCCATGATACCACGTGACTTCTCATCCTTGTCAGCACAGGAAGAATGCCATCATATCCTACCTCCTTGATATGTGCAAAAATGTGAACTCTTTGCTGTGTGGATTTTGCTGTCATTGAGTCACAAGGCAACCATGTAAGGTAGAGTTGGCCGGGATGGAGATACCACGCACACTCAGTTCAACTGCCCTGGCTCTGAACTCTACTGGGAAACCAGAAAGGGAACCACCCATCTTAAGAAGCAAATAGGTCAGAGTTGTTTTTTCCTCTCTCAAATGAACAGGCCAATCCAATATTTCCTGATTGTCCTTTGTCCTTGCTTCCAGGGTGGCCCAGTTGAAATCCTTCCCTTCCTCTACCTTGGAAGTGCCTACCATGCGTCCAAGTGCGAGTTCCTCGCCAACCTGCACATCACAGCCCTGCTGAATGTCTCCCGACGGACCTCCGAGGCCTGCACAACCCACCTACACTACAAATGGATCCCTGTGGAAGACAGCCACACAGCTGACATTAGCTCCCACTTTCAAGAAGCAATAGATTTCATTGGTAGGTTTAGCCATTCCCCCTCAGTTATTTTGGGAGCCCCTTTGGGGCATGTGTTCTTGACTTTTGATGCCCTGATGGAAGCTATCTTCACTGAAAGAAAAGTGTCTTGTATATGCTGCTTCTAAGAGTTGGAGCCAACATGGGATGCAGCTACCAAAAAGGTAGAAGGGAGGATTTAAGTTGCTATTAATAGGAGCTTTAATTTGCAAGATAAATGAATTAATATAATTTTATGGCAGTACTTACTGCCGATTTTGTTATTGTTTCTAGCTGGGCAGAAGGTGAGTGCATCCCTGCGTAATGCTCCACACGAGGAAAGCAGGGGAAAGAACCTCCCTAACTGTGCTTCTACGTAGATTGAGTTTATTTTTAAAAGCAAACAGAAGGATTCAGAGAGCACTACTTACGCACTGAGCCCCAAGGGCCCCCAGCAGCTTTCCATACTTTTGGCAAATGGCTTGGGGCAATTTGTTTTGCATTTTCAGCTAATTTTGGATTAAAGATAGCACTTGACTCAAGCTCCATGCTGTATGCACAGAAAAGTTGGCATCTTTTGCCTTCTTTCTGCATTCTTGTTAGGCAGTTATTTATTCCATTGCGTAGACCTAAAAACCGAGGCCTTGGCCTCTGGTCCTTCTGCCAGGAAAGGGCTATGGCCTTAGGGTTTCCAGGTGCTCTGTGTTGCCTGGGTGGTTCTCCCATTTGGCATCTTCTCCCCCATCTTGCTAGGAGGCTGCCCTGACTTTTTTCTGTTTCAGATTTGCAAGTACCACTCTCTAACCTTGTGGTCATGCCCCGCTTTCCAGCGCCCGTCTTCCTCTTTAACATATGTAGTTGTTGAAACTGACGCATGATTTTTCTGTATCTTGTTCCAAGGGATGTTGGAGGAGGAAAGGCAGGTGTTAGCACAGCAATAATTACTTAGTGCAGGTAGCAATTAAAGGCCCCCCTTGAGCCACATGGTGGCTCTCTATTCACCACACAATTTCTGCTCCCCAGGAAACCCTGACAAGAAACTCATCAGAGGCAAAAGGCCGAGCCTGTCCTGCTTGTCCCCTGAGCTTCTGGGCTAAGATCATTCCTTTGGAGTCTGAAAGGCAGCCAAAATGATGCGTTCAGGGTGGGAAACCCTTGACTTGTTCTCCCTGTCCCTGGGAATGCCTTGCCCTTCTCAGCCTGTTGTTTAATTACCTGGGTAGCTACTTCATGAGATCATGAAACACGCCCCCATCCAGTTCTCAGAACCCTCCCTCCCCATCCTGTATGTGTATTGTGTCTGTGTATACACAATCCACAAACCCACAGCATTTCGAAAGCACAGGATGCTTTTTCTTTTGGCCCTTCCATTTCCCTGCTAATGGAAGGAGAGACTGGGCCTCCCCAGTGAGCCATGTGCTGAATATACACTGACCCCTTCCAAGGGAAGAGGGCCATGTGGAAGGCAGGCCCTGAGGTGTCGAGCGGGCTCCAGAGGCAATGCACTCTGGACCCTTTGCATTCTTGGATGTGGCACTAGGCCAGTTAAAAGCTAAACTTCGAAGGAGGCCAGCAGAGGAGTGAAGGGAAATAGGAGTCTGACCCTGTAATTCCAGGGACTTGGGGGTCTCCCCTTTGAACTAATTTGAAGAGACTGTTTTGTTGTTTCTTTTGAGTCAGACTGAATTGGAGGACACCCCTATTGAACTGCTTAGGGTATCCTGTGGGGTTTTTGTTCAGATGGGGAAACTCTAGGATTCCTCCCTGATGCCTCAGAAATTTTACCGTTTAGACTTTGCAGATTGATTTCCATCCTTTGACCTTGGGGCAGGGAAGTGGAGGGTGGTAAGGGGAATGACTTTTTTTTTCTTTTGGCCCTTCAAAATCTTAAATGTTTTTGCGTACTGTAGCCTGCGTAGTGCCAGCTACATCTAACTTCCTGTGATGTAATTGTTTCCTCGCTAGCAAGAGAGGGAATTGGAAAGACTGTATTTTTTGTGGATTTGATGTGTATGTATCTTTAACCTTTCATCCCTTCCCATTTTTAATAGTTGTAGCTGGTTTTCTGGGGGTGGGGGCTGGGGGGTAGAGCAGGAAGGGAGGCATCCTCCCCTTTTTGTCATATTGAGCTAAAGAATGCTAACTGATGGTGGTAGCTTTATAGCAGCATCTCCCATTGTTGAGCAAGATGGAATTTGTGAAAGCCATTTATATCCTCCGTCTAGTAGGCGTCACTTAGCCAGGGCTATAATTAGTGGCCATGTGCTATTTATTGTGTGTTTGGTGGTGAGAACCCTGGGAGCTGAGCCAAGCATCCTGCCCTGGCACAGCAGGACAGGGTGCCTGCAGAGGCCGGAAGACCTCTACCAGGATTGGGGTTAGGTTGTTACCCTTAGAATCAGACCTGGAGAGGCAAGAGTTGCTTCTCCAAGTCAGTCTTTGAGCCTGGGATGCTCTCCTTAGAAAAATGTGCGTGCCCAATAAAAATGTGCACAATTTCAAGGATGTTCCAGTGCCCTCTTGGAACCATCAGTGGAACCTAGGTTAAGATGGCATCCCCAGGAAGGGACTTCTCCAGGGCCATCGCCTCCAGAGGCAGAATCTGCAAGTATCCTGGGGAACTATAAAGCCGCTGTAAGGAATATAAAGATCCTACTTGGGGTTAGTCTTTGCTGGGATCCCAAAAGCTCTGTCCTCACCAGTGGGGATTAAAGACTGGCAGAAGTGTAGTGTAGGGCCACGGCTCTTACGCAGGCACAACAGTTTCATATCTAGGTTACTCCAGTGTTTGATTCTTATGTTTTACCATTGCCCTTAGATTCTAATCCCAACTGACTCCCACCATCTTTTCTTCCTTCCAGACTGTGTCAGGGAAAAGGGAGGCAAGGTCCTGGTCCACTGTGAGGCTGGGATCTCCCGTTCACCCACCATCTGCATGGCTTACCTCATGAAGACCAAGCAGTTCCGCCTGAAGGAGGCCTTCGATTACATCAAGCAGAGGAGGAGTATGGTCTCGCCCAACTTTGGCTTCATGGGCCAGCTCCTGCAGTACGAATCTGAGATCCTGCCCTCCACGCCCAACCCCCAGCCTCCCTCCTGCCAAGGGGAGGCAGCAGGCTCTTCACTGATAGGCCATTTGCAGACACTGAGCCCTGACATGCAGGGTGCCTACTGCACATTCCCTGCCTCGGTGCTGGCACCGGTGCCTACCCACTCAGCAGTCTCAGAGCTCAGCAGAAGCCCTGTGGCAACGGCCACATCCTGCTAAAACTGGGATGGAGGAATCGGCCCGGCCCCAAGAGCAACTGTGATTTTTAGTTTTAAGACTCATGGACATTTCATACCTGTGCAATACTGAAGACCTCACTCTGTCATGCTGCTCCAGTGAGATAGTGAGTGGTCACCAGGCTTGCAAATGAACTTCAGACGGACCTCGGAACTGAAGGAAGGCCAAGCCATTACGGGAGCACAGCATGTGCTGACTACTGTACTTCCAGACCCCTGCCCTCTCGGGACTGCCCAGTCCTTGCACCTCAAAGTTCGCCTTTTCATTTCAAGCATAAGGCAATAAATACCTGCAGCAACGTGGGAGAAAGAAGTTGCTGGACCAGGAGAAAAGGCAGTTATAAAGCCAATTCATTTTGAAGGAAGCACAATTTCCACCTTATTTTTTGAACTTTGGCAGTTTCAATGTCTGTCTCTGTTGCTTCAGGGCATAAGCTGATCACCGTCTAGTTGGGAAAGTAGCCCCACAGGGTTTGTAGGGACATGATCAGCATCCTGATTTGAACCCTGAAATGTTTTGTAGATACCCTCTTGGGTCCAGTGAGGCAGTTGGTTGAAGTAGCAAGATGTTGGCTTTTCTGGATTTTTTTTTTTTTTTTTTTTTGCCGTGGGTTCTTCACTGACCTTGGACTTTGGCGTGATTCTTATTCATACTTGAACTTGTCTCATTCCACCTCTTCTCAGAGCAACTATTCATTTGTGAAAAGAGTTTCTCAGATCATAGACCAAAAAAAGTCATACCTTCGAGGTGGTGGCAGTAAATTCCAGGAGGAAAAGGGTACTTGCTGGGTATCCTGGGTCAGTGGTGTTGAAAACTGGTTTCCTCAGCTTCCTGTCCTTCTGTGTGCTTATGTCTCTTGTGACAGTTGTTTTCCTCCCTGCCCCTGGAGTTGTCTTCAAGCTGTGGACTTCTGGGATTTGCAGATTTTGCAATGTGGTACTACTATTTTTTCTTTTTGTCTGTTGGTTATTTCTCCAGGGGAAAAGGCAATAATTTTCTAAGACCCATGTGAATGTGAAGAAAAACAGTTATGTTACTGGTTGTTGTTGTTGTTGTTTTTTATAGTGTAAAATAAAAATAGGAAAAGGAAAAAAGCACTTCTTGGTGAATTGGGATAAGGTAGAAATACCCTTGGGTGGGGACCCAGCTTGCTTCACTGGGATTTATTTCTAAATGAACAACAGGGTGATGGTGGTGGAGGTGCAACTACAGGTATGATGATACAGAATGTTGCTTTCCAAGTGAGGGGTTTCCCTAAGTTAACTTGCAAGAGAATTCCTTAGTGCAGGCCTCATAGGGAGGTGGTGAGAGTATCTGCCCACTGAGGGCTCTTCTCTCCTATCACACTAGGCAAAAAGCTCTACTTGAACCTCAGATTTCTCACCTGTGAAGAGTGAACTGAGTTAGATGATCTGAAGAGTCCCTTAAAGCATAAGGCCCTTGATTCCAGTAAGCCTGAGTGCCAAGCTTGTGGCCAGCCTCCTCCCTCCAGTGCTTGGCATGTGGCAGACTCAGAAAAGATTGGGTAAGTGGCCAAGGGATGGAGAAGTGAATGAGGTGAAAATTTGCCCTGCTTGCCTACCTGACCCCTCTTTCCACTCTTGCAACTAATTCTTCTAGATAATTCCCTGGAAGTTCCAAGGTAAATCCCTCAATGAGTAGGTTTAATCGACTTGCTTTGTGAGTAACTTCCTCTACATAGGTGGAGGAAGGAAGGGGCAGTTGTCAGCTTCTCCCCATGATTGGCTCTGCCTGGGCTCCAGCCTAACTCCTGGGGCCTGTTCCTAATCTGAGGGAACAGGGAGCTGGTTGGGGTTTATGCCATCCCAGTCACCTGATAAACACGGGGATTCCAGCCATACTTCTCAATGCTGGAGGGTTCAAAGGGCATCTAGTTCTCCCGACATGCACTGTGTCAACAAATAGCAAGGTGGTGGCGGAGCACAGGCAGCCCAGCTCTCTAAATTCCTCACCTCAAAGGCTTTGCGTGAGGTCTCCACCTGCCTTTCCTTTCCCCACCTCTCCATTCAGAGGTTCCTTGGAAAGTCCACAGATGAGAAGGTCACCCAGGGTTAGGATGATGAATTTTTTTTTTTTTTTTGAGATGGAGTCTCACTCTGTCGCCCAGGCCGGAGTGCAATGGCGCCATCTCGGCTCACTGCAAGCTCCGCCTCCTGGGTTCACGCCATTCCCCTGCCTCAGCCTCCCTAGTAGCTGGGACTACAGGTGCCCGCCACCACCCCTGGCTAATTTTTTTTTTTTTTTTTTTTTTTTTTTGGTATTTTTAGTAGAGAGAGGTTTTAACCGTGTTAACCAGGATGGTCTCGATATCCTGATGTTGTGGTCCGCCTGCCTCGGCCTCCCAAAGTGCTGGGATTACAGGTGAGAGCCACCGCGCCCAGCTAGGATGCTGAATTTCTTTCAGTCCACTCCCCTCATCTGTGTAACCAACGGCTTCCACAGTGAAGAGCACTAGACCAGAGGGTGAAAAGTTCTGGGTTCTAGCCCTTGCCCTGCCCCCAGCTCTCCAGTGCTTTAGAGCTAATCTCCAACCTCTACGGACTAGATTTCTTCAGGGTTCTAGCTGGTGCCTAATGCCTCTTGGTGTCCCATCTCTGAGCCTCTGACCAGCCTTGCAGTGTGTCCCTGAAACCTGCCCCTTGCGTGGGCCTGTGCAGGTGCGGAGTGGCTGAAGGAACCTTGGGTAGGGAGAGCCAGGGAGTAGGAAGCTGGATGCAGGCTGGGGTGATGTGCTAAGCTCAGCCCACTTGCTGACATTTGCTTTATTGCATTAAAGTATTTCTCTGAAGGGTGAGTAAGTCCTCTAAATCAGGCATATGAGGATTGCTCATCAGCGGGTGAGTCACTGGAGGGTAAGCCAAGTGAAGCCCCACAGCTGGGGATGGCTCTAGAACCCTCACTCCACTTAATAGTCTCTTCATTAATTACATCTTCATTCTTGCCAAGACCAGCTCTACACTGGCTTCCAGTGCCAGATGGGGAATTCAAGCTGATGGCGTTATAGATCCTTCATCCCTAGGTTTTGAGAAACACCTCTGCCGGTCTCCAAGCATCATCGCACATAGAGATGTGTTCAGGAAAAGAAAGATGTTAGTTCTGTCTTTCCCAGCTGTACCTGTAGGCAAACCCCCTCAGATCCACCCTAGCTTATGAACTAGGCCTGATGGGGCAGGAGTTGTGTGAGCAGTCTCGTCTCAGGATCCAGTGTGCTGGCAGAAGCACTGTGTCCTGTGCATCTTCACTGTGTGAGGCCCTCAGGAAAATGCCTCCCCGATTTCAATACTCTGAACAGCTCTATCTCTTTGAGTTACTGGTAGTTCTTCCGAACACCATACAGCTCATAACTGCCCCTGTTTCCCTTCCTTGCTAAGGCCACCAGGCAGCTCAGAACTAAACTCTTAGCCCACTTCTGGCAGTTTTGTAGGAACTTAACATGAATTTTGGGTGTTGATTCCACCGTTTCCTTTAAAATTTCCCATCTTTATTTTTCTTTTACTTCCATTTCCTCATCATCCTTAAAAAGAACAGCAAAACTTTTACACTCTCTTTAAATAGACTCCAGTGTGTTTATGGAATGAAATAGGTTATAAATATACAGAGAGTAGCCTGTGCATCCTCAGTGTTACTATTCTTCAGCTCACTTTGAAGGGTTCATCTATAAGACTGGGTTCCTTTACCTTTTCAGTGAGTCTGCCAAGTTCTGTATTATTTCTGAAATAGATTCTGCCCGGAGCCCAAACCTCATAGCTGGGGCCCTGGATCCTTGCCTCAGAATCACTGGCACTGCCATCTACTTTCAGCCTTGTATTTTGCTGCCAGTACGATTCTGTGGGGAGTGCTGGCACTGATGGACAGATGCTCAAAGATACAGCACTGGCCCTCCTGACCGCTAACCTCTGGATGGGGTGGAGGGGACTCCCATGCTTAGATAACCATCACCTATCCATTTGACAATCAACCCCTGCTAGAACCTGGGATTCGGGGGAAAACAGCCATACAGCCATATGGCCCCACCCTCATGGGTTCCATGGGTACTGATGACTGTTCACTGGCTTCCTGTCCCAGCCTGGAGCCAGACTCCTTATTTGGACCAATGTCCTTAGCCCCACACAGTGCCCTTCTCCAGTTCCCCTCTTCTAGGCTCCAGCTTCATCTTCTATCTGTGGTTCAGCACACCCTCATACCCAAGCTCCTCAGATTTGCCAGCCTGTGGTTATGGCTGTGTTACCTGTGCTAACAAGCCACACCCTACTCAACCCATCCGTTAGTCTCTCTTGCATTCTTCATTAACTTTTTTTTTTCTTTTTTGAAAGGCAGTCTTGCTCTGTCGCCCAGGCTAGAGTGCAGTGGCCCGATCTTGGCTCACTGCAATCTCCACCTCCTGGGTTCAGCAATTATCCTGCCTCAGCCTCCCAAGTAGCTGGGATTACAGGCTTGTGCCATCACGCCTGGTTAATTTTTGTATTTTTAGTAGAGACAGGGTTTCTCCATGTTGAGCAGGCTGGTTTTTAACTCTGGACCTCAGGTAATACACCCGCCTTGGCCTCCCAAAGTGCTGGGATTACAGGTGTGAGCCACTACCGACTGGCCGTTCATTAACTTTTTTATGAACACCCCACCTCTACCTCCCACCTCAGAGTTCAAAAAGAAATGAGCTCTTACTGAGCCCTAGTCTTTTCTGGGCTATTTGGTTAGCATCAGAAATGTTTATAAAGCACCTACTGTGTGCCACAAACCAACCTAGGCACACAGGGATCATGTCTAATTCTCGTCACAGCCTTGTATAATTTTTTTTTTCATCTCACTCTGTCACACAGGCTGAAGTGCAGTGGCGCGATCTCGGCTTACTGCAACCTCTGCCTCTCGGGTTCAAGCAGTTATCTGCCTCGGCCTCCTGAGTAGCTGAGATTACAGGCGTCCACCACCACGCCTGGCTAATTTCTGTAATTTTAGTAGAGACGAGGTTTTACCATGTTGGTCAGGCTGGTCTTGAACTCCTGACCTCGTGATCCACCCACCTCAACCTCCCAAAGTGCTGGGATTACAGGCGTGAGCCACTGTACCCACCCATAAATGTTTTTATATCTCATTTTTACAGATGCACAAACTGAACCTCAGAAATATTAAATAACTTGCTCAAAGTCACGCAGCTAGCAAATGGTAGAGCTAGAATGAAGCTATTTCATTGATCTTGTACCCCTCTGAACACCTGGGGTATATAATAGGTACTTCTGTCCATTGGGCTTTCATTTGCAAGGAAGTCTCCTCAGTCTACATTAAGGAAAAGGGTTTGTGGATAAATGCAAATAGCACTGAATGCCCAGTTACACTCCATTCCAGCCTCATTGACTTTATCACAATCTCTTAAACATGCCAACCTCCCTCCCGCCTCAGGACCTTTGCACATGCTGGTCCCTTTAACTGGAACCTTTCTCCTATAAATTCACCCTCCAACTGATTAACTCATACTGGTTTTTTGCCTCTCAGTTCAAAATTCATCTTCCCAGGGAAGCCCTCCCAGAGTAGGTCAGGTGTCCCTGTTGGCTCTCTCATAGTCTATATCTTTTCTTCATCTTTCATCAAAGTTTAAAAATTATGCATTTCTCTGTGGTTATTTTATTAATGTCATCTCCTTCAGACTAGAAGCACCAGGAGAACAGAGATTACATTGCATTTCAAGAGTAACCAAGCACAGGGTTTGACTTATTCTAGGTGTTCAATGATTACTGGTTGAGTGAAGGAGTGAAAAAGTGGCAAACAGAATGAAACGCTGGTCAGAAGCAGAAGCTGTTCTCTCCATTTCTCTCAGAGCCCCTATGACCCTCCAAATGCGAGTTCCTTTATCCTGGGCCTATTTGCTGGTTCTTCCCCAATCCTGGAGGAAGCAGATTCCTAGCCTTAGCTAATTACTGCTACCTTATTGGTCAGAGGCCACGTTACCCCTTCACCTCATTGGTCACTGGTCAGCCTATGGCTGGGCTGCCCTTGGGTCAGATGCCTACCCTGGGATCAACTGGTTTCCTCTAAGTTCAGAGACCTGCCTTGCTCAGATTCTGAGACTTGAGCGTTCCATAAGAAATCCCCAGAAAACTACCATAAAGAACAACCCTACGGATCACCTGAGCCCAGGAGGTTGAGGCTGCAGTGAACCATGATCACACCACTGCACTCTAACCTGGGCAATAGAGCAAGGCCTTGTCTCAAAATCAATAATAAAACAACCCTACCCTGCTTGCCCCAAAGTGATCAATTATGGTAACTAAATATTTTTTCTTTTTTTCTTTTTTCTTTATTTATTTTTGAGATGGGGTCTTGCTCTGTCACCCAGGCTGGAGTGCAGTGGCGCCATCTTGGCTCACTGCAGCCTCCGCCTCTCAGGCTCAGGTGGTTCTCATGCCTCAGCCTCCCAAGTAGCTGGGATTACAGGCGTGCATCACCACATCCAGCTTTTTTTTTTTTTTTTTTTTTGGTATTTTTAGTAGAGACAGAGTTTCACCATGTTAGCCAGACTGGTCTCGAACTCCTGACCTCAAGTGATCTGCCTGCCTTGGCCTCCCAAAGTGCTGGGATTACGTGTGAGCCACCATGCCCAGCCATGGTAACTAAAATTTAAACACTGTTTTATTTGTACTAGTAGATCTGATTCCTTCCCACTGCCCCATCACCCATCCCCAATACACACCCATTCACTTACGAAGTTTACAAAAACCAAGAAGCCACCAAACAGGCTTAAAGCAGGCCCTTGAAGTATCTGTGCATTTTTCATTCTGCGCTTCTTCCAGAGGTGAGGAGAAAATGTATTGCTTAAAAGTAACTAACCTCCCAGATGGTGAAGACTTAAGTATGTCACCATGGTAGAAAGACGAAAAACGTTATCGGCCGGGCGTGGTGGCTCATGCCTGTAATCCCAGCACTTTGGGAGGCCAAGGCAGGCGGATCACCTAAGGTCAGAGTTTGAGACCACCCTGGCCAACATGGTGAAACCCTGTCTCTACTAAAAATACAAAATTAGCCAAGCGTGGTGGCACATGCCTGTACTCCCAGCTACTCGGGAGGCTGAGGCAGGGGAATCGCTTGAACCCGGGAGGTGGAGGTTGCAGTGAGCCGAGATCACACTATTGCACTCCAACCTGGGCAACAAGAGCAAAAACTCCATCTCAAAAAAAAAAAAAAAAAGAAAAGAAAAAGAGAAACTTTATTCCCACAAGGAAAAGACAGTGGACTTAGTATCAGGAAGCTTGGCTTCTGGTGCCAGACCCGAGGGAACCCTACTATCTGGGACCCAAAAGGGAAGCTGCTCCCAAAGGCAACCTGTATGTACATGAGTGTAAGTGTGAAGGTTGTGGAAGGAGGAGGGGGTGCCAGGAGCAGGTCCTGTAATGCCCTAGAGTTGCCAGATTGTAAGTAATTTCAGAAGTTCACATAGTTCTATCTCCTGCTTCAGAAGAACCATCCCCAAACTAGGCCAGAATGACCTGTTTTCTATAGAAAAGCAAGGGAGAGAGAGAACATATTGAGCATTTACTATGGTCCAGGTGTGTGCTGGGTGCTTTGCATACGGTCCCTCATTTAAGAGCTGCAAGAACCCTGCAAGATGGCTATTGTTAGCCCTATTTTACAGATGAGGAAATGGAGAGATGATCTACCCTGCCCAAGGCTACACAGCTACAGTCTGTGAATTTTAGAGCCAGGATACCCGACTTGCAATGGACTTCCAGGGCTGTACTCTTTCCCCTAGACCAGGGTTCCTCAACCCCTGGGCTGCAGACTGGGTACCAGTCAGAGGCCTGTTAGGAACTGGGGCGCACAGCAGTAGGTGAGCGGCGGGCAAGTGAGAATTACTACCTGAGCTCTGCCTCCTGTCAGATCAGGGGCAGCATTAGATTCTCACAGGAGTTCAAACCCTGTTGTGAATTGTGCATACGAGGGATCTAGGTTGTGTACTCCTTATGAGATCTTATGCCTGATGATCTGAGGTGGAACAGTTTCATGCCGAAACCATTCACCAGGCCCCCCACCCTGTCTGTGGGAAAATTGTCTTCCACAAAACTGGTCCCTGGTGCCAAAAAGGTTGGAGACCACTGCTCTAGACTACGCTATGTTCCAGAAAAGGAAATTTAACAGCTTCTTAGTATGTGTCTCCATGTCTATACCCCTGAAACGTGGTTATGAAATCTGTTAGGCCAGGTGTGGTGGCTCATCCCTGTAATCTCAGCACGTTGGGAGGCTGAGGCAGGGGAATTACTTGACAACATGAATTTGAGACCAGCCTGGGCAACATAGTGAGACCTCATGTCTATAAAGAATTAAATTTTAATTCTACAAGGAATTTAAAAAAATTAGTCAGGCATGGTAGCACACCCCTGTAGTCTCAACTACTTGGGAGGCTAAGGTGGGAGAATGGCTTGAGTCCAGGAGATCAAGGCTGCAGTTAGCTGTGATCACGCCACTGCACTCCAGCCTAGGCAAAACAGCAAGACTCTATTTAACACTGAGCACTGAGGATTGGACACGCAGAAGTGGGATTTCTATGGGAAAGGCTATTGTGGGAAGGATTCAAGTCTCGGAGACTTTGTACACCTCCTTCCCTCTGCCTCATCCCTTCCCCTCATCACCCTGCTCATTTACGGCTGTCCTTTGGCCCTCAGTCTTTTTTTTTTTTTTTTTTTTTTTGAGACAGAGTCTCGCTCTGTTGCCCAGGCTAGAGTGCAGTGGCGAGATCTCGGCTCACTGCAAGTTCTGCCTCCCGGCTTCATGCCATTCTCCTGCCTCAGCCTCCCAAGTAGCTGGGACTACAGGTGCCTGCCACCACACCTGGCTAATTTTTTGTATTTTTAGTAGAGACAGGGTTTCACCGTGTTAGCCAAGGTGGTCTCGAACTCCTGACCTCGTGATCTACCCAGCTCAGGCTCCCAAAGTGCTGGGATTACAGGCATGAGCCACCGCATCCGGCCTGCCCTCGCTCTTGATTCCCTTCCTCAGCCTTCTCGGATTTAAGGATTCCATATTAGGTGTCTTTCTGGTCCCTATACCTTTCCTTCATAGTACTATCATGTGGGAATTAAATAATGATGCCTGTAATTTTTAAGGTATAATTTACATAAAATAAAAATTTACTAATTTTACCTTTACAGTATAAAGTAAATTAAGTAAATAATAATAAGTCTTCTAAACTATGAACGTGGATGTCTTTCCATTTATTCAAGTCTTCTTTAGTTTCTCTCAACAATATTTTGTAGTTTTCAGTGTACAAGTCTTGTACTTCCATTGTCAAATTATTCTTAAATATTTTAGGATGCTACTGTAAATGGATTAATTCATTTATATGTAATTTCATATGTAAATTGATTTTTGAGTGTTGATCAAACCCTGCATTGCTGGGATAAATCTCACTTTACCATGACTTTTGTTTTGTTTTGTTTTGTTTTGTTTGAGACAGGGTCTCTGTCACGCAGGCTGGAGTGCAGTGGTGAGATTAAGGCTCACCGTAGCCTCCACCTCCCAGGTTCAAGAGATTCTCCAGCCTCAGGCTCCCTAGCTGGGTCTACAGGTGCACACCACCAGGCCTGGCTAATTTTTTTGTATTTTTAGTAGAGATGGGTTTTCGCCATGTTGGCCAGACTGGTCTCAAACTCCAGGCATCAAGTGATCCGCCCACCTCAGCTTCCCGAAGTGCTGGGGTTACAGGTATGAGCCGCCGTGCCCAGCCTATGTTTTTTACAAGTTTCTGGGTTTGATATGCTGATATTTTGTTAAAGATTTTTGTACTCATAGTTATGAGGAATATTTGTCTTTGGTCCTTTCTTTTTTTGCGATGTATTTGTCTGGTTTTGGTATCAGGATAATGCTGCCCCCATGAAATGGTTAGGGAGAGGTCTTTCCTCTTCCAAGTTTTTGTTTGTTTTTGAGATGGAGTCTCGCTCTGTCGCCCAGGCTGGAGAGCAGTGGCACGGTCTTGGCTCACTGCAAGCTCCGCCTCCCGGGTTCAGGCCATTCTCCTTCCTCAGCCTCCCGAGTAGCTGGGACTACAGGCGCCCGCCACCACATCCGGCTAATTTTTCATATTTTTAGTAGAGGAGGGGTTTCACTGTGTTAGCCAGGCTGGTCTCGATCTCATGACCTGGTGATCCTCTCACCTCGGCCTGCCAAAGTGCTGGGATTACAGGCGTGAGCCACCGCACCCAGCTCCTCTTCCAAGTTTTTGTAAGAGATTGTATAGAATTGGTAGTATTTCTTCCTTAAATATTTGGGAACTTACCAAGAAGTCATTTGGGACTGAGCTTTTCTTTTTTTTTTTTTTTTTTTTTGAGACAGAGTCTGGCTCTGTCGCCCAGGCTGGAGTGCAGTGGCCAGATCTCAGCTCACTGCAAGCTCCGCCTCCCGGGTTTACGCCATTCTCCTGCCTCAGCCTCCCGAGTAGCTGGGACTACAGGCGCCCGCCACCTCGCCCGGCTAGGTTTTTTTTGTATTTTTTAGTAGAGACGGGGTTTCACTGTGTTAGCCAGGATGGTCTCGATCTCCTGACCTCGTGATCCGCCCGTCTCGGCCTCCCAAAGTGCTGGGATTACAGGCTTGAGCCACCGCGCCCGGCCTCAAGCTTTTCTTTTTGTGAAGCTTTTTAGCTATAAATTTGATTTTTTGTAGATAGATAGAGAGCTATTCCAGTTACTTAGTTTTTCCTTGAGTGAGCTTTTTTCTTTTCTTTCTTTCTTTTTGAGTTGGAGTCTTGCTCTGTCACCCAGGTTGGAGTGCAGTGGCACTATCTCAGCTCACTGAAACCTCTGCCTCCTGGGTTCAAGCAATTCTCCTGCCTCAGACTTCCAAGTAGTTGAGATTACAGGCATGCACCATGATACCTGGCTATTTTTTGTATTTTTTTTTTTAGTAGAGATGGAGTTTCACCATGTTGGCCAGGCTGATCTCCAGCTCCCGACCTCAAGTGATCCCAAAGTGCTGGGATTACAGGTATGAGCCACCGCACCCACCCTCCTTAAGTAAGCTTTGGTAATTTGTGTCTTTCAAATAATTTGTTCATTTCCTGGAAGTTGCTGAATTTGTTTAGCATAAAGTTGTTAATATTTCCTTGTTATCCTCGTGAGGTCTTAGGATCTGTATTGATGTTCTCTCTCTCATTCCTGATAATAGTAATTCTTGTCTTTTCTGTTTTGTTTTTTCCTGATAAGTCTGGATAGAAATTTGCCAATTAACTAGCATTTGGTTTCATTGATTATTCTGTATTGTCTATTTTCTACTTTACTAATTTTCACTCTTTATTTTTTCCTTCTTCTTGTTTACTTTGTGTTTAATTTACTCTTCTTTTTAATAGTTTCTTAAGGTGGAAACATCACTGATTTTCTACTTTCTTCTTTTATAATATAAGCACTCAGAGGTAAAACTTTGCCTCTAAACCTCCATAAATTTTGATACGTATATTTTTATTTTTATTCAGTTCAAAATATGTTCTTATTTCCCTTATAATCTCTTTTTGATCTACCTGATTAATTGCAAAAATTGAAGGGTTTTCCAGGTATCATTCTGTTGCTGATGTCTAATTTAATTCTGTGGTGGTTAGGGAACGTACTTTGTGTGATTTCAGTAGCTTCAAATTTACTGAGACTAATTTGATGGCTCAAAACATAGTCTGTCTTGGTGAGTATTTCATGTGCCATGGAAAACAAATGTGTAACATGCTGGCTTAGGGTAGAACATTATGAAATGTCAATGAGGCCAAGCTGATTGATGATGTGGTTCAAGTCTTCTATATACTTACTGATTTTCTGTCTACTTTTCCATCGATTACCAAGAAAGGAGTATCTTCAACCAAAATTGGGAGTTGCCTATCTCTCCTTGCAGTTATTAGATCAGTTTTTGTTTCATGTATTCTGAAGTTCTGTTAGGTGCAGCAATGTTTGGGGTTGGTGTGTCCTCTTGATGAATTGACCCCTTTATGATTATGAAATGCCCTTCTCTTATTTAAAACAATTTTTTAAAACATTTTTTTTAGTTTTTTGAGATGGGATCTCACTATGTTGCCTGGGCTGGTCTTGAACTCCTAGGCCCAAGTGATACCCTGCCTCGGCCTCCCAAAGTGCTGGGATTACAAGTGTGAGCCATTGTGCCTGGCCTGAAATGTTCCTCTTTGTCCCTGATAATATTCATTGTTCTGTTGTCTATATTGCCTGATATTAATATTGCTACTCTTTTTCATTTTATTTTATTATTTTATTTTATGATTTTATGAGACAGAGTCTTGCTGTGTTGCCCAGGCTACAGTGCAGTGGTGAGATCACAGCTCACTGCAGCCTCTGCCTCCTGGGCTCAAGCCGTCCTCCCACCTTAGCATCCCAAGTACCTGGGATTACATGCACACATCACAGTGCCAGGCTAATTTCATGAAATTTTGTAGTGATGAGGTCTCACTATATTACCCAGGCTGATCTCGAACTCCTGGGCTCAAGCAATCCTCCTGCCTCAGCCTGCTTATAGGCATGAACCACCATGCCCAGCCCTTATATTAATAAATTGATTGGAAAATGAAGAAAAATGTTTTTTCACCCTTGATTTGTATAATAAGTGGCTGGCCCAAGGAATATGGGGATGGCCTCACTGTGGCATCTTGGCGGTGACTTCCAGTGAGAGTAATGAACAGTCGTTGAGTCTCTGACTGTCTACAGCTCCATCCTGGGCCACATGTCCTCCTTTGGATGATGATGATATCTCTTAGTTACTGCCCTTTGTTGTGCTTCCTTCTGAGTCGCCTTTCCTGATAGATGTCTGCAGCCAAGGACAGCTATCGTATGACCTTAAACTCCTTTTAAAGTTTACAAGGACATTGGCCTTTATGCCAGAGCATTAATAATCATGATGGCTCACATTTATTGAGCCCTTTCTATATGCCAAGCACCTTGCTAAGCCCTTTGTGTGCATTTTTTCTTAATTCTCACTGCAACCTGATGAAGTAGATACCACTCTTTTTTTTTTTTTAGACAGAGTCTCGCCCTGTTGCCCAGGCTGGAGTCCAATGGCACTATCTTGGCTCACTGCAACCTCCGCCTCCCGGGTTCAAGCAATTCTCCTGCCTCAGCCTCCTGAGTATCTGGGACTACAGGCGTGTGCCTCCACGCCAGCTAAGTTTTGTATTTTTAGTAGAGATGGAGTTTCACCATTTTGGCCAGGCTGATTTCAAACTCCTGACCGCGTGATCCACCCGCCTTGGCCTCCCCAAGTGCTGGGATTACAGGTGTGAGCCACCACGCCTGGCGATATCACTCTTATCTCCTTTTTACAGATAAGAACATGGAGGCTAAAAAGTTTATGTAAATTGCCCAAAGGTACAGCAAGATCAATAAGAGAACCAAGGTTTGGTCCTCAGTGGTCTGACATCAGGGCCAACCACTCCTCACTACTGAACTCTGCTGTCTCGTCAGCGGTCTGCCCAGGGACACTTTGCTGCTCTCTTAACACACAACCCTTTGCCAGTGTTATACACCCAGAGACCCACTGGATCTAGGGCCACATCGCTCCCTGTTCCATTCTGCACATCAGTTCATGTAGCTGAAGTGCACGTACACTGTTGATGGGCGTGGTTTGGTGGCAAGAGCACTGGACTGGGAGTCAGGGGACTTGGCTGTCATACTAGCTCTGTGGTTTACCTGTCATAGCACTTTAGGCATGTGATTCAATGTCTCTGGGTGTGTAGTTTCTCAATGCTGAAGGGAAGGGGATTGAATTAGATAACCTCAAAGGCACCTTCAAGAACCAACATCCTATGAGTCTATGAATCAGTGGCCTTGCTGATAGGGAGCTAATCATTACCTAACCTGGCAGGGCATTTAAGATTTATTTACTTTAATAGTATTTATCAAAACCACAGCACTTAGCTGCTCATTTTATGTTCATATATCTTCTCTGGCTTCCTGTTTATCCCAAAGGTTGTCTTTTCAAACTGCCCTTTGGGCTTATAAAAACTCCTTTGTGTTCATAACATGTTATTAAGTGAACAAAAAACAGGCGACAAAACTGTATGTATCTCATTTTATTAACAACAGTTGTGTGTGTATGCTCGTGTATATATACTATATATATACACACATGCAAGTATATATACACAAGTATGTACATAATATGTATATTGTAATGTATATACTATAATATATAAAATATAAGTGCCTGTACTTATTTTATATTTATGATTACTTACATAGTCTGAAAGGATACACATCAAAATATTAGAATGACATTTTCTGGATGGTGCAATAACTGGTGATTTTAATTTTATTTTTTATACTGTTTTTGTCCTTTATAATTTTTACCCAGGGGAATTGCTTTTTTTTTTTTTTTTTTTTGAGACGGAATCTCGCTCTGTATTTTTAGTAGAGACGGGGTTTCATCTTGTTAGCCAGGATGGTCTCGATCTCCGCCTCAGCCTCCCAAAGTGCTGGGATTACAGATGTGAGCCACCATGCCCGGCTGCTTATATTTTTAGTGCTTATTGCTTATAAGTAATAAACTCACAAACGATAGATAATATCTCCTTTGGATCCAGAACTTCCCTGTCCCTTTAACTTTGTCTCTGGAATCTTCTCCTGGGTTGGCTACCTGTCTTTCTGTCTTATATTAGAAGACAGTGGGGCACAGAGCAATCTAATCCCTGCGGGGTTTTCCTCTCCAGACCCAGCTTTTAGTTATCCCCTCTCCCCCCACTTCCATTCACTTGTTTTCCTGTTCTTTTCTGTCCTTTTGTGTCAACATGGTCTTCCCTTTTTCAGTTTTTCCTCTACAATCACTCTTGAGTACTCCCAGCATTTATTCATTCATTCATTCATCATAAATTATGCACAAATCAGGACAACAGTGGAATGAGAATAACAACTAAGTTGTTTAGAGTTGAAGACTGAGGTTCAAGTCCTGAATCTGCCCTAGGTAGAGCAAAATGATGTGAACAATTCTTGGGAAATTATAAAGGCTGGATCAGTGAGAACTGTCATTGCCAAGGCCCTATGCTGAGCCCTATGGGGGAAATGTTGTGAGGTACCTGTGTTCCCAAGGAGCTTAGAGAGTAGAATTGGAAACACAAAGGGGGAGGGCAGGGAGAGATGCAGAGATAATCTCCATAGACATAGAAATGACTAGATTCTGCAGAGGAGGAAGAAGGATGAGTCAAGTATCACCATGGGGTTGGGGCCCAGGTAACTGAGAAAAGTGGTGTCCTGAATCCATTTCTCAATCCATCATTCATTCATTCTACAAGTACACACTGAGCATCTGCCATCAGCCTGGTACTATCAGAGGTGCTAGAGATGTAACAGTGAGGAAAACAGGTAACAACCTCCCACCTATCCCGTTGTGTTTACATTCTATGAGATGACAGAGAAAAAGGAAGTCAAGAAGTACATAAACAAAATCAATTCCGAAGGTGACAAGTGCTATGAAAAAAATAAAATTGGATAGTGTGTCAGAGAGCACCGGGGGAGGCGACATTGGTGCTGACGTGTCATTAGCTGAAATAGAAGTCAGGGGCTGGTCTGAGGAGGAAGATGATGATTTCCTGTTAGAGCTGTTGACTCAGAGATGCTAAGATTTACCTTCTGGTGAGATATTTTAACCTCCTCTCAAACTCTACATCCTATCAATCTCTGGCTGGGAAACTTCCAATGGGTTTTCACTGCCCTCTGGACAAAATCCCAGTTATTTAACTTGGCATTCAAGGACCTTCACAATCTTACCCAGTCTGCTTGCCTGCCCCTGTCCCCAGGTGAACCTTCAATTCTGGCTGTGATGGGATCCTCACTGTCTCCACCTAGGCTACATCCCTTTGTGTCTCCTTACCTGGGTCCGAGGAGAGTCTCCTGAACTCTCCAGTCCACAGCTGTTCTGCTTTTCTTAGGACCCAGGCCTTTTTTCTGCCTGCTCGCCCTCTTAGATTGTGTAAGTGTCTTACAAGCAAGGGCCCAACTCTCCAACAAGAATGCAGTCTCCTCGAGTGACAGGCTGGCCCCTTCAGGATCCTCTCTTCATTGGATTTGCTCCATACACTTGCCCAGAATTGCATTGATTGACTTTACAGATAAATATCTTCTTGTATGAAATGAAGAAGGAGAGACAAAATGGAAAGAACCCAGAAGACCAAAGAGCTTCCCACCCAAATTCAGGAGCCAGATGACATAATTCAGCTGTGGTTAAAAGTGTTTGGAAGCTGGCCAGGTATGGTGCTCAAGTCTGCAATCCCAGCACTTTGGGAGGCCGAGGGGCAAGGATCACTTGAGGCCAGCAGTTCGAGACCAGCCTAAACAACACAATGAGACTCCCATATCTACATTAGTTAAAAAATAATTTTTAGGCTGGGCGCAGTAGCTCACGCCTGTAATCCCAGCACTTTGGGAGGCCCAGGCGGGCGGATCATGAGGTCAGGAGATGGAGATCATTTTGGCTAACACGGTGAAAAATACAAAAAATACAAAAAAAATTTTTTTTTTTGTCTCTACTAAAAAATACAAAAAAATTTGCCGGGTGTGGTGGCAGGCGCCTGTAGTCCCAGCTACTCGGGAGGCTGAGGCAAGAGAATGGCATGAACCCGGGAGGCAGAGCTTGCAGTCAGCTGAGATCGTGCCACTGCACTCCAGCCTGAGTGACAGAGCGAGACTCTCAAAATAAATAAATAATAATAATAATTTTTGAAACATAAAAAATTACAAAAATGTGTTCTGAAGCAATTATCAAAGAATTGATTCATTTTGCTGGAGGAATCAGCAATTGGTATGAATTCCATTTGCCTTGAGCATATAGGCATAAACCCGCCTGGCACTGGTGAGCAGAGCAATGGCCTGAGCCTAGGAGTCCTAGAATTCCTTCCAGCCCTCTATCCAAAAGAAAGACAGAGTCCTGGGCTCCAAGATGATGGCACAATCAGGAACTGGCCCAGAGTAATCCATTACCCTTCTCTCCAAGGCATCCTTCCTCCGCTTCCTAGGCTTTGTCACGATTTCCTCCATTTAAGCTGTCGGGGGATGGAACACCTGTTTACCCATCTGAAATGCAGGATGATAGGAGATCACCTGCCCCCTGCTCTTCCCCCCTTCCCTGTCAGGACTGAGTCAATACTGATGTTCAACTTCTATGCTTTGAGGTCAGGATGTTCAGGTGGTGGGAGGTTAGGTGAGGGACACGTGATTGTCATGACGGGCATTTGGGATGAAAGTCAGAACCATAAACACATATTCATTATGACTCTCCTTCTGCCGGGTCTTTCATCTGGGGAATCTCAAAGCCCTGGACAAATGGTAATTAATTTTCACAACAGCTTCCACAGGAGGATGCAGTGGTATCTGCCAAAGGCCAACAGGTATTTTCCCAGTATTCTTCCCTCAACCTTTCCTGCTTACTCCCAGCCCCTGCCAGCCCCAAGGTGACGATACAAAGTGGATAGGATTCCTGGGCTGAAGACTCCTTCCTGGGACCTCTCTGTCCAGAAGGCTACAGGGGCAGATGGAGACTCCTCCCAACTAGCCTCCTGCCCCTACACCCTACCCTACTCTCCCAGAGCGTGACTAAGAGTGAACCAGGCAGGAGTGGGAGAATTTCCTGCCTCCACTGGCAGGCTGAGACCAAACAACAGGTTAGTTGACTCAGGAGGAACCACATGGCTCCAAAAATACAACTGCCTCTGCCTGGTTCCATCTCGTGCTCCCTTCGCCCTTTAGATACAGTCACCTGCTCCTTCCCCCAATCCCACCCCCGGGGAATCACTTGAAGTAATTCTTGCCCTTAATTCTGATTATAGAAGAACTATAAATGCATCATAGAAAACCTAGAAAATGTAGAAAAATACAAGCAAGCATTTGAATAATCCTATAATTCCACTACTCCCAAAATAACCACTGCTGAAGTCTTGTTATATTTCCTTTCTATTTTTCTGTCCTTTGAGTTTCATTTAAATATTAATATATACTCACAGCAAAAACACAATTATACATACATATATGTATGCGTATATATATATTTTATATATATATGCTCAAATAGAACAAAAGGTTATAAAGTGAAAAGTCAAAGTCCACCTCCAACTTTCTAATCCCATGCAGGGGGAAATCACTGTTAGGAGTTTCTTGTGTATCTTCCAGAAATTGTCTATTACATGTTCAAGCATGCATATGTTATTCATTTTACATGGCTGAGGTCATACCGTATGAACAATTTGGTCTTTTCTTCACTTTACATGAATACATGAGCATTTTCTATGCCATTAAAAATTATTGGATAAACTATTTTTATAGGCCAAATAACATTTTATCTTACTGATATGCCATAGTTTATTTAACCTTTTCCCTCTTGCTTTACTCAGGAGAGGAGGAGGAAGAAGGAGTTGAATCAAGATGAAGTGTCAGGAGGAGGAAGGGGGCTGGCCTGTACTGAGGGCCTACTGTGTGCCAACCACTCTTCACATCTTCCCAATTGCTTGGTTTAGAGTTAGGCACTGTCCGCATTCTTCAGATGAGAAAGCTGAGGTTCAGAGAGGTTAAGGAGGAATTTGCTTGTATGTAAGAGAGCCAGGGTTTGAAGCAAGATTTATCAACTCCAAAGCCCATGGCTGTTCTATTTTGCCAAGATGCTTCGGAAAAGTCCCAGGGTTCATGGTTGTAAACTGCTTGGCACGGGCATGGGGAGAGCCCTTCAGGCATTCCTTCTCTCATTTACTCTAATAACATTTATATGCCTGGCATCGAGAACTTGGGTGAAAAAGCTGCAGTCCTTATCCTCTAGAAGTTCACAGTCACATGGAGGTGGACATGAAAACAAGCTCTCACCACCTAGAGGGACACGCAAGGTACAAGGGGGTCCAACCAGGGTTTCCACTCCCAGACTCCAAAAGTAGAGAGGCTTCCTAGGGGAGGAGACCCTTGACTGAGTCAGTCCTCTGGTACCAGTCAGGAAGTGCCAGGGAGGCCTGAAACGCCTCTGCGTCCTCTCCTCCCCAGATCCAGTCTAGGCCCCAGTCACTGGAGCCTGGGTTGGTTCCTCCCTAACCCAGGTTTTGCCTCAGCTTCCTGCCTTTAACGAGATGGTTTTCCAGGCTCCCACGACAGTAGGGTGGGCAGTAGGCCTCCAATTTCTGAGAAAATCTTCAAGAACATTGTTTCTGGTTTGTTTTCCAGAAGTTCAGGAAATGTTTATCATACTTTTGGGGAAGTGTGGGCAGCACTGGAGGACTGGGTCAATGCTTCGGGCTCTGGATGGACAGATGGGGATTGGGGTCCTGCTTCTGCCATTTGCTCTGGGACTGCTGGAAAGTCACTGAGAGCTGTCAGGGCCCTGGGTAACAAGCCACAGAAAATGGACCCTGACTGTCTCAAACAAAGAAGGGAATCCACTGCAATATAATTGGCAGGGGTTCAGGAGGGAACAGTCTTGAGAAAGCGGTAGAAACTTAAGCAACTCTCCAGGCCTGGAGCAGCAGGAGGCAGAAAACCATCATTTGAGCTGGAAGAGTCTAGTCATGACGTTGCTGCCACTGCAGCCAGATATCACAGCAAATGGCGTGCTAATTCCCCAGCACGCAGGGAGTCCAGGAGCCAGGCCTCAGGCAGGTGCATCTCATGGACTGAGCCTTGGTCATGCACTCATACTCATTGCCGGGAAACAGGACGGGGAGGATTTGCCTTCGGACTTCAGTGGTATGAGGCAGGTGCTCCTCCCTCCAAGTCAATGCCCAAGGGGAGTTCTGCCCTTTGGATGAGGGGCTTTAGATCCTGTACAGACAAAAACTCAATGCCTATGACATGGCCTAACCTCTCAGAGCCTTTATAAAACAGAGACAATAATCATACCCATTTCACAGGATTACTACGAGGTTTTTTTTTTTTAAAAAAAAGCAAATTAAGTGCTTAGCATGGTGTCAGACACCCCATAAATTCTCAGTAAATGTTAATTTACTACTACTACTATTAATATTGTTATTACTAGTGTTATTCACTTTCTCTCTTTTCAGATAAAATCCAGATAGTTTTCACTGTAAAAGTAATAGATGTCATACATAGAAAAGTTGAAAAATGCAGAAAAGTTGAAAGAAGAAATCACCTAAAACCCACAGAAAACCACTGTCAGCATTTTGGTATTTCCTGCCAATCTATTTTCTATGTACTGGTGTTGGTTGTTTCATTCTTTCTTCCTTTTTTCCTTTCAAACAGCTGTGATCATTCTGTACGTGTACAGTTGTGTACCCTACCTTGTGGTATATGAATTTCTTTCTGGGGGGAGAGGGGGAATTTCCCTCTGTCACCTAGGCTGGAGTGTAGTGGTGCAATCTTGACTCACTGCAACCTCTGCCTCCCAGGCTCAAGCGATCCTCCCACCTTAGCCTCTCAAGTAGCTGGGACTACAGACGCACACCACCACGTCTGGCTAATTTTTTGTAGAGACCGGGTTTCATCATGTTGGCCAGGCTGGTCTTGAACTCCTGAGCTCAAGAGATCTGCCTGCCTCGGCCTCCCAAAGTGCTGGAATTACAGACATGAGCCTGTAATTATTCTTAACAGCTGTGAAATATTCTGTGGAATGGATAGTGTTGTTTCCACTGTTTGGGGAGGGGGTCGTGTGTTGGGGGGCAGGGTTCATATGCATTTATAAATTATGAACCTTTTTTTCAGAAACCTTTTCGGATTCTGGAATGCTTCTTTGAATACTGATGAATGCATAATTGATATCAGTTAAGCACTTTTTCCCCAGGGGCCCTTAGGAAGCCATTTCCTAAAATTCTCACAATTCTGTTGTAGGTTGGGGGTGGGGCATGGCCCACCTGGATGCCTGTCACCTCATTGTGTTTTGAGGGGGGCATTTTCACTGCTGCTGTGAACGTGACAGTCCTTGACACCACTCGTCTGCCCACAGCTTTCTCACGTTCCCAATTTGCTCAACCACTGATTAGGCTGGGGTGGTTTATCCTGCCTGTGAAATTACCTGCCATTAGTGTAGTGGAAAGTGCCCGAGCTCTGCCTCTTGCCAGCTTGGGACTTGAGGCAATTTTCTTACATTTCTCAACCTCTTCTGTAAAGTGAAGGGTCATGTCCATCCTCCAGGATTAAAGAAAGAGGGATACATGCACCTAGATAGTAAACTTTTTTTCTTTCTTCCTCGACAGTTCTATAGTCTCTTCTTCTCCCTTACTTCCACCCCTCAGCCCCGCCCCACCCCCCACCAGCCTCCCAGCCTCTTCAGGTCCCAGGCTGGGTTCCAGGAATTGGCTCGCGCCTGACGCTGGCTCCCAGCGGCTGGGGTATCAGGTGACCCGGCTCCCCACCGAGGTGACTAAAATCCCAGTGATGCTCATTATTTGGACTTCCTGGGCAGGGCCGGGCACCCGCCGCTGGTGGGGCTTTGGATGCAATAATTAGTATTTTGACGAGTGTGATTCCGATCGCCCCACCAAGTAGGAGGTCCCACCCTGAGCAGGGAGCCCCGTGGGAACTGACCCGGCCACATTCCCCGCTGCAGCGATTGTGCAATGGGCGCCCGGGCCCAGCCAGGGCGGGCTCCGAGGGAGGAGTGGGGCGGGGCGGGCAGAGGATGCTCCAGGAGGGCGGGGCGCTCACCCTTACTCCCAGATCTCCTGGCCCGGGACAACGCACGTGGTCCTGAATCCACCCTGGACCTGCCTAGGATCTCAGGCTGGGCGGCCTGGCTCTGCTGTGGCCATGGATGCGGGAGTGAAGTGACCGGGGCAGAAAGGACATCTGAGGGGGACAAAGGGAAATGAAATCGTCCTTCCCCCTTCCACTCACCCCTCCCGGCCCTTCCAAAGCACCATTAGAAATTGAAAGGTGCAAGGCCAGGAAAGACGCAGGGGCCAGTGCAGAGTTTCCTTTCATGGAGGCCCAAGGAGAAGTGAATTGCTCTACCCCAAGTTTCCATAAGAAATAACTAGGCTGGGCAAGGTGGCTCACCCCTGTAATCTCAGCACTTTGACAGGTCGAGGCAGGAGGATTGCTTGAGCCCAGGAGTTCGAGACCAGCCTGAGCAACATATGAGAGACCCTGTCTCTACAAAAAAAAAAAAAAAAAAAACCAAAAAAACCCTTTAAAAATTAGCGGAATGTGGCAGTGCAAGCCTGTAGTCCCTTCTACTGGAGCGGCTGGGTTGGGAGGATTGCTTGAGCCTTGGGAGGTCAAGGCTGCAGTGAGCCATGATTGCACTACTATAATCCAGCCCAGGTGACACAGCAAGACCCTGTCTCAATTTAAAAAAAAAGAAAAAGAAGGAAAGAAATAGGCAAACAAAGAGAAGAGCTGCAGCTTTAGAAAGCACTGTCCCTAATATTGTGTGATTTCAATGACTCCAAAAGACTCTCTGACCCACAGGTTCTCCTGTATCTGACCCCCAGGTTCTCCTGTGACTCACCTGAAATTCCTCCACACATCCTTTAAGGTTTTGATGCCAAGTAAAAACTTGCCTAGGCTTCCACAGGCAAGGATCGAAGTGTGATGGAGAGAAGGGAAGACAGCATATAAAACCTCAAGGTGCCAGGAGCCCTCCTATGGCCTCCCAAGTATGGCAGTATTCTGTTTTTAAGGCACTTGCACTGCAATCTCCAGTGGCCTTTGAAACAATGCTGTAAGCTGGGGGTACTGTTACCTGTCATTCCCATTCAGCAGAGCAGGAAATGAAGGCTCAGAGAGGTTAAGTGACTTGCCTAAGGACACACAGTAAGTGCCCATGTACTGTTGAAATCATGGCACTCAGCTGCTTCCCACAGCCCAGCATAATGGTGTGGTGTTCGTATTTTGGTCAACTAGTTTTTTTAAAGTATGAAACAAGTCCTTGGCTCAAGTTCTTATTTTTTCTTTCTTTTAGAAAATATTTTGTAGAGACAGGGTCTCACTATGTTGCCCAGGCTGGTCTCGAACTCCTGGCCTCAAATGCTGGGATTAACCTCCCAGTTCAGCCTCCCAAAATGCTGGGATTAACAGGCATGAGCCACCATGCCTGACCCTTTGGCTCAGGTTTTGAGAAGACTTGGAGTAATACAAGGCAGAACACCTGCTGTCTCTCATAAGCTTCACAACAGCCCTAAGCAAATAGCACCCTGTTTTACACGGGTAAAAACGCAAGGCTCTGAGATTTACTACATCCACTCAGTTGTGACTACCTCCAGGGTAAGGAATGAAGTCGTGTCCATCTTTCTATGTTTGATCTATAACTTTATCTATGAATGTTTGTTGAGTATTTGCAGAGAGAGCCCTGCCAGGTCATCTAATAAGGCCTGTGAGTTTTACACATGAAAAAACTGAGGCCTGGAACAGGTAAGGGATATGACTGGATCACATAATTATGGTAGAACCTGGACCTCAGAGCTCCCGATTCTATCTGGTGTCCTTTCCGCTTCATTCATTCATTCATTCAGTCAGCCACTCATTTATCCAACTACAGGAACTGAGCTGATATACCTCCAAATGCTGGGCTCTAAGAATGAAAACAGTAGGGAGAGGAGAGGGCACATTTGCTTTGAGGGAGGGTTCCAAAAACCTCAGTGTTCAAAATACGTGATACTTTATTTTACTTTATTTATTATTTATTTATTTATTTATTTATTTATTTATTTATTGAGACGGAGTGTTGCTCTGTCGCCCAGGCTGGAGTGCAGTGGTGCGATCTCAGCTCACTGCAAGCTCTGCCTCCTGGGTTCACGCCATTCTCCTGCCTCAGCCTCCCGAGTAGCTAGGACTACAGGCGCCCGCCACCACGCCTGGCTAGTTTTTTGTATTTTTTTAGTAGAGATGGGGTTTCACCGTGTTAGCCAGGATGGTCTGGATCTCCTGACCTCGTGATCCACCCGCCTCGGCCTCCCAAAGTGCTGGGATTACAGGCTCGAGCCACCGTGCCCAGCCTATTTTACTTTATTTTTGAGACATGGTCTCACTTTATCACCCAGGCTGGAGTGCAGTGTCGCAATCACAACTCGTTGCAGCCCCGACCTTCTGGGCTCAAGTGATCCTCCCGCCTCTATCTCTCAGGTAGCTGGTACTATAGGCGCATGCCACCATGCCCAGCTAATTTTTTAATTTTCTGTAGAGATGGAGTTTTGCCAACTTGCCCAGGCTGTTTTCTAACTCCTAAGCTCAAGCAATCCACTCGCCTTAGTCTCCCAAAGTGCTGGGATTACAGGTGTGAACCACTGCGCCTGGCCCAAAATAACATAATATTGTAATGCAATATTTAAAAAACTCAAATTAGGAAATGATGTCCCACAGGCCTGCAGCCTAGTTTTTTTTTTTTTTTTAATTTTAAATTTTACTTTAACATCTGCATGCACAAGGCAAGTTGCAGCCTGTTTTTGTAAATAAAGTTTTATTAAGAGTAAATCTCAGTCCCTGTTTTGAGGAGCCACAGTTTTCTCTGGGGAGACAGACTCGAATAGGGTATTTATAATCCTCTGTGATTATCCTCAGGCAGCGAGCAGGGGCTGAGGGGAAGCCTTTGAAGCAGGGAGGGAAATGTGCAGAGTCCCAGCTGTGTGGGCTCATTGCAGCAAAACTCGTTGGTGTAGGAAAAACAGGGGCAGGAGCCAAGGGAGGAAGTGGTGAGTGACCAGGTCTCAGAGATTAGGGGGAGGACATGGGGACAGTGCAGAGACCACCAGGCCGAGAATGTCCCATAAAGGTTTTGGACTTGACACCATAGACATGCCTTGCTCGGGCTGGCACTGAAACTGGGGAAATCAAACACAAACTGGAGGGGCAGGTCCTTTCTCAGAAATACATTTAAAACCACAATGATAGAAAGTAATAAAAGAAGCTGAGCATAGTGGCTCAATGCCTGTAATCCCAGCACTTTGGGAGGCCGAGGTAGGTGGATCACATGAGGTCAGGAGTTCAAGACCAGCCTGGCCAGCATGGTCAAATCCCATCTCTACTAAAAATACAAAAATTAGCCAGCCATGGTGGCACGCTCCTGTAGTCCCAGCTACTCTGGAAGCTGAGGCACGACAGTCGCTTGAGCCCGGGAGGTGGAGGTTATAGTGAGCTGAGATCGTGCCACTGCACTCCAGCCTGGGGGACATAGCAAGACTCTGTCACAAAAAAAAAAAAGAAGAAAGAAGGAAAGAAAGAAAGAAAAAAAGAAAGAAGGAAGGAAGGAAAGAAAAGAGAGAAAGAGAGAGAAAGAAAGCGAAATCAAGTTATGAAAGACTACTGAACCTTAAAAAAAAAATAGTAATAGGAAAGAAAAAAAGAACCCACAATGAATGTGTTTGGCTGATTGGTCCCTCCATGTATTGGGGGCATTTGCCCACCTGTAGTCCTTTGCCCCCAGCCTTGTGCTCTGGAGGTCTCACCTGTGATTGAACCCTTCCTAAAGGTGAAAGCTGCCATACGCTGCTACTTCCTTGGCTGAACTGCTGGAAGCCAGGGAAACCCTTGGCGGGACATAAGCTGCCAAGGGATTCTCTTGACTTCCTGAGAACATTATAAGATGCATATTTAAAGATAGCCCATGTAAATCACTTAGAAGAGAGCCTGGCAGAAAATAAATACTCAAAAACTTTCTGTTATTATGTTCTGTTTATTATTAAAGTACTTTTTTTTTTTTTTTTTTTGAGACAGAGTCTCGCTCTGTCGCCCAGGCTGGAGTGCAGTGGCCGGATCTCGGCTCACTACAAGCTCCGCCTCCCGGGTTTACGCCATTCTCCTGCCTCAGCCTCCCGAGTAGCTGGGACTACAGGCGCCCGCCACCTCGCCCGGCTAGTTTTTTGTATTTTTTAGTAGAGACGGGGTTTCACCGTGTTAGCCAGGATGGTCTCGATCTCCTGACCTCGTGATCCGCCCGTCTCGGCCTCCCAAAGTGCTGGGATTACAGGCTTGAGCCACCGCGCCCGGCCTATTAAAGTACTTTTTATAATTTTCTAAAAAGAGTTACGGTTTGAAAGACCCTTCCTCATGTTTAAAGGACACTGTTCCCTTTTCCGTATGTCTGTGGTGATTGTTGATGGTTGTAGAAGTATCTGCTAGATCAGGATGTGGGCTGATAGCTGAGAGGGTGTGATGTTTGGGAGAGATTAGAGTCCTGGGGGGAGGTTTAATCCAGGAGGCCTTCCCGGAGGTGGGGAAGAGTTGAGGACAGAGTTTTAAAAGGATACTGATGACAAGATGAGTGGAAGCATTATGAATGGCATGGCATCTGGAAAATGGAGCAATTTTGCCTACCTGGTATGGGAATGAACTGATATATCACAGACATAAAATGATTGGCACATAACAAGGACCCAGTGAAGGTCGATGATGAAGAAGGAGCAGGAGTGGAAGGGGCAGAGAAAGAGAGAAAGGGGCTGAGCAGGAGACCCTGGTCCTAGGTATGGCTGTGCCTCTGATTAGCTATGTGAGACCTTGGGGACATCATGCCCCTCTTGACACCTCAGATTTCTTTTCTTTTCTTTCTTTCTTTTTTTTGAGATGGAGTTTCACTCTTGTTGCTAGGCTGGAGTGCAATGGCATGATCTTGGCTCACTGCAACCTCTGCCTCCTGGGTTCAATCGTTTCTCCTGCCTCAGCCTCCCGAGTAGTTGAGATTACAAGCGCCTGCCACCACGCCTGGCTAATCTTTGTATTTTCAGTGGAGACAGGGTTTCACCATGTTGGCCAACTGGTCTTGAACTCCTGACCCCAGGTGATCCACCCATCTCTACCTCCCAAATTGCTGGGATCACAGGCATGAGCCACCGTGTCTGGCCTCTTTTCTTTAAAATGGACAACTTAGGCCTAAGGTTTCCACCTCTGAGAGTCTCTGATTATAAATATAAAATAATGACAGTCTCCGGGTGCGGTGGATCATGCCTGTAATCCCAGCACTTTGGGAGGCAGGTGGATCACCTGAGATCAGGAGTTTGTGACTAGCCCGCCAACACGGTGAAACCCTGTCTCTACTAAAAATACAAAAAATTAGCCAGGCATGGTGGTGGGTGCCTTTAATCCCAGTCACTCCACAGGCTGAGGCAGGAGAATCACTTGAACCTGGGTGGCAGAGGTTGCAGTGAGCTGAGATCATGCCATTGCACCCCAGCCTGGGCAACAAGAGCGAAACTCTGTCTCAAAAAATATAAATAAATAAATAAATAAATAAATAAATAAATAAATAAATAAAGACAGTCATTGTTTATTGCCACTTACTTTATACGACTCTCTCTTATAAGCCAGGTACCTGTAACATCTCACTTGATTTTCACAATGACCCCATGCATGGATTCCACTAGTATTCTCACTGTAGGGAGAAAACAGAGACTCAGAGAAGTAAGGCAACCTGTCCAAATGGTTGATCGAGTAAGCAGGGTTCCTGACTGCAGGAAACCAGAGAGATGCCGCCTCCTGGGGCGTGTTCTTTTCTACAGAGAAGCATTTTCTTCATGACTGAGATTGGGGGTGGCCCCGGTTCCCTGGAGATACCAGTGTTGCAGAAGGCTACTCTTCTGCCTGATCTCCAACCCATCACTTGAATGTCCCCCCACCCACACACACACCCCCACCTCAGCACAGTGACTTTCCCCCAAGGCTGTGTCACGCTGAACAGATGACACTCAGGGAAAGGCTCTGTGGTTGAATCACAGTGACCACTTCCTGTTCCATTCAGGGTCCCCTGTTCTCCAAAGCCCTCACTCTGCCATGCCCTGTTTAGTAAATGCCACAAAGTTTGTGACTCCTGGACTGCTAGGGAAGCTTAGTCACCCCTTCCTATACCCTGATTCTACTAGACTTAAAGGCATCAACTCTCAGCTTCTGCACCATTTCACTACCTTGCAACAGGAGGCTGGTGGGACACCCTGTTTGTCCCGGGGCTGCACAAGTAGGCAAAAGGACGATCTCCATTCCTCTAGACTGGTGATGTAAGGCTGACCGGACAGGTGGGCAGATGTCCAAACCTCAGCCATGAAGTAAGGGAGGTAGTCACCGATCCTGTGGGCTCCTCAGAGGCACCTACTCACTGGATGTTGTTGTCTCCAAGCACATGGGTCAGGACACCAAGTGGAAAGAAATGCCAAGGGGGTTGTATGTCTTTGGGGGGAACCCCAATTCTCTTTCATTTGCTCAGAAATGGCTTCCTGGAGGCTGACAGCTATTGCTAATGTTGAGTCTGAGAGCCGAGGGAGTCATCAGATACTAGGGGGCCATCCAGAAGAGGAGACTTCCTCTGGGTAAATGCACAGAGCAAAATCTAGGACCATCAGGGCAGGACTAAGATCTTCAGCAGTACTCAACCTCTAAAGATTATGCTACAAGTATTTCTTGCCCCACACAAGCCCTCAATAGATAATACAAAATAAAACAATCTAAATTCTAAAAATAAGTATGTCCTTATCAACATATCAATGATGTTACTTATGAAAATGGAAAAAAGATCTAACATTCGTATGAAACCCAGAAGACTCCAAATAGCCAAAGCAATTTTGAACAAAAAGAACAAAGCTGGAGGCATCACACTACCTGACTTCAAAATTTACTATAAAGCTGTAGTATGGTACTGGCATAAAAAGAGACACATAGATCACTGGAACAGAGTAGAGAACTCAGATAGAAATCCACACATTTGTAGCCAACTCATTTCGACAAAGGTGCCAGGAGCAAACAATAAGGATCATCCCTTTAATAAATGGTGCTGGGAAAACTGTATGCAGAAAAATGATTCCAGACCCCTATCTCTCACCATAAACAAAAATCAAATCAAAGTGCATTAAATACTTACATCTAAGGCATGAAACTATGAAACTATTAGAAGAAAACATTGGGGAAGTGCTCCAAGACTTTGGTCTGGGCAAAGATTTTTTATGTAATCTTTTCATGTAACCTCAAAAGCAACAGGAAACCAAAGCAAAAGTGGACAAATGGGATTACATTAAGCTAAAAAGCTTTTGTACAGCAAAGGAAATAATCAACAAAGTGAAGAGACAACCTACAGAATGGGGGAAAATACTTGCAACTAGCCACCTGACAGGACATATAAAAAGCTCAAACAACTCAACAGGAACAAAACAAATAATCCCATTTAAAAATGGGCAAAATAGCTAATAGGCATCTCTCAAAAGAAGGCATACAAATGGCCAACAGGTATATGCTCAACATCATTAATCATGAGAGAAATGCAAATCAAAACAATGAAATATCATCTCACCCCAGTTAAAATGACTTTTATTCATTAAAAAAAAAAAAAGCAATAACAGATGCTGGCAAGGATGTGGAGAAAGGAGAATTCTCATACACTGCTAGTGGGAATGCACATGAGAACAGCTACTATGGAAAATAGTATTGAGGTTCCTCAAAAAACTAAAAATAGAATGACCATATGATCCAGGAATTCCACTGCTAGGTGTACATCCAAAAGGAAGAAAGTCAATATATGGAAGAGATGTCTGCCCTCCCATGTTTACTGCAGCACTATTCACCGTAGCCAACATATGGCATCAACCTAAGTGCCCATCAATAGATAAATGGATAAAGAAAATATGGTACATACACACAATGGAATATTATTCGGCCATAAAAAGAATGAAATTCTATCATATGCAGCAACATAGATGGAACTGGAGGACATTATGTTAAGTGAAATAAGCCAGGCACAGAAAAACAAATACTGCATGATCTCAGTCATACGTAGGAGCTACAAAAGTGGATCTCATAAAGAGAGAGAGTAGATTGGTGGTTACTAGAGGCTGGGAAGGCGAAGGGAACTGGGGATGAAGATAAATTGTTTAGTGGGTACAAACATACCATTTGATAGAATACATAAGACCTAGTGTTTGATACATAAGGAGGGCAACTATAATTTATAATCATCTATTGTACATTTCAAAATAGCTAGAAGAGAATAATTTGAACATTTCCAGCGTAAGGAAAAGATTAAACATTTAAGGTGATGGACATCCCAAGTATACTGATTTGATCTTTATAAATTATATGAATGTATGAAATTATCATATGTCCCAAAACTATTTACACGTAAATATCATATATTAGTACATAATAAAAAGTTTAAAAAAGAAAAAATAAATAAAAGCAAGCATAAGGAAATTCAGTAATGTTCTGATTATTTCCATAATGACCACTTCAGCCCTATTTTATCAGTGTCTTTTTTTCTCACTTTCTGTTGCCTCTACTTTGCTGGTGCCATAGCCCCGTGTGGTCTACCTGTTGGATAATCCTGCAGTGGATAGACGTCACTGGACCACATGTGTTGGCCAATATAGGGAAGATCTTTCTAACCATTTATGTTGTGTGACCACTAAGAGGGCTTCCCTGGGAGGAAGTGCCCAGTCACTGTTGTGTTCCCAAAGAGGCCAGAAGTCCCTATGATGGGGACAAGATCTGTGAGAATCTGGAAAGAAAGTGGCTTACCCTATGAAGTCTTTTCTGGTCTGATGATGCTAGGGTGGGCATTCCAAGTACTTTGGAAGGGACTGCAAAGGCCTGCTCCAGGCTGGGGGGTCACAGGCTGTGGGATGGGCCTCTGGGGTCCCTTTGGGGACTTTGAGGAAAAGAGTTACCCTTTTCTCCAGGAAGGCAAGCTTACCCCTGGCTTGGAGGTCTTGCAGGAGCCCTGCAGCTACATCTGGAAAACCAGCCACACTGTCACAAGATAGCACCAGGGATGACTGGATCAGGACCAACTCGGGGGCACCATGGGGCATTTTAGCCACCCATCAGGGCACTCTGTGTTCAGTCCTATTTACATGTATGTTCCCCTGTGCTCAGCTATGAGCTCCTTGAAAGGCACGACAGCCTTATTGGTTCTTGTATCCCTGGTGCTGGCCCTTTGTTGAATTAATAGAATGAATAGAGTCAGGAAGAATGAAATGGCATGTTTCTTTAAGGCAGTATATAAATGCATATTCTATAAACAATAAATAAAATGCCTTCCAGTTGTCTAGTGACTTTGCACAAGGATACTCAGGAAACTCGTTGTGTGTTCACCTCTGGAGAGGGGGGCCAGAGGACAAGGGTCTTGGGTGAGAGGGACACTATTCATCCCTTAATGCCATTTTTATCATATGTAGGTGTTAGTTATAGAAACTAAAATAAAAACACTGAGGTTAAAAAGTTCCCAAAGTGCTTCCAGCAACACAGTAGGTGATTTAAGTGGTGTAACAGAGTACCGGATATCGCAAGTGTGTGATGCTTCTTACAAGAGGCTCTTGACCTTTTTCTCAGATTTATATAGACTTTCAGTTTACAAACCCTTTTCATAACACTGAAATGTTTACTTTCCAGTATAGAGCTCAATAACTCATCAGTTAAAAGTAGGCTGGTGATGAAGGCAGGCAAGAACCCCATCCCCCAGGAGAGGAGTCAGAGAAATGACTCATTTTGGGTGCAACAATTGACAGCCACAAAAGGGACCAAAGGCTATTGGCAAAAGATTATATTGTTTTCTTCTTTCTTTTCTTTTCCTTTCCTTTCCTTTTCCTTTCTTTCTCCTTCCTTCCTTCCTTCCTTCCTTCCTTCCTTCCTTCCTTCCTTCCTTCCTTCCTTCCTTCCTTTCTTTCTTTCTTTCTTTCTTTCTTTCTTTCTTTCTTTCTTTCTTTCTTTCTTTCTTTCTTTCTTCTTTCTTTCTTTCTCTCTCTCTCTCTCTCTTTCTTTCTTTCTTTCTTTCTTTCTTTTTCTTTCTTTCTTTTCTTTTCTCTCTCTCTCTCTCTTCTTCTTCTTTCCTCCTTCCTTCTTTCCTTCTTTCCTTCCTCCTCTCTCTCTCTCTCTCTCTTTCTTTCAGACAAATACTATTTAGTTAAAAGCAGCTCTTCCAGGCTGGGCAAGGTGCCTCATGCCTGTAACCCCTAGCACTTTGGGATGCCAAGGCAGGAGTTTGAGACCAGCCTGGGTGGCACAGAGACTCCATCCCTACATACGGGAAACTGAACATTCCTCCCAATGCCCTGGGTTAACATATGCTGGGGCACCATCCAGCTACTGGTATGTGCCAAAGACAGAGCTTATTTCAAATGACCCACTCCCTTCAATGGGAGCCAGAGTGAAGGAGGCTGGGCAGGAAACCAGCCAGGCTAGCCAGAGCCCACCAGCATGGCCTCGGGTCTGGCCCTATGTTAATCCACCAGTTCCTGCAGCCCTAATCAGATCCTGAGAGACCAATTTATTCTAAGTAATCAACAAGAGTGGGAATAATGAAACAGGAAATGGATGTGTTAGTTTATAAGCCAATTCCTTGAGTCCAGCAGCAACAAGATTACTGCTGCTGCACTATTGTTCTCTCCTGATGGACGAGGCAAGTTGAGACCACTGTATAAGCAAAAGGTTGCTCAGAATGTCGAAAGACTACAAAGGGACCTGGGAATTATTTAGAGGGAGGCAAGTGGTGTAGTAAAAAGAGGGTGGTCAGATGAAATTGGCTGGAAATCATGGCTCCAGCACTTACTAACTATGTGACTTTGGGCAAGTTACCTAAAAGTCTATGTCAGTTTCTCCACAAATAAAATGGGCACCATAACACCTAACTCACACAGCTGTTTTAAAGAGTAAATGAGATAACATATGGAAAAGTCCAGGCACAAACTAGATATCACCAAATGCACACTTCCTTTTAATTATTTTTACAGATAATTTTCAACTGCAAGGTGATACATCATGTTAATTACTGAATATGGAAAATGTTTGATAAGCCAAAAGGAGAAAACTCAAATCTCCCACAATTCCATCAGCCAGAGATAACTGTTAGTAGCATTTTCGTATGTGTCCCTCCAGGCCTTTTTATGTGTTACTGTTTTTAAAAACAAAAACAGGATCCTACTCCCATGGTGTCTTAAAACTGACTCTTTTAACTTATGACCATATATTAACATCATCTCATATCTTCACATCCTCTACTGCATGATTAAAAAGAAAAAGTCAGACATGATATGGCCATATCTCATATATATATATATATATATTTTTTTTTTTTTTTTGGACAGAGTCTCACTCCATCACCCAGCCTGGAACGCAGTGGTGCGGTCTTGGCTCACTGCAGCCTCTGACTCCCAAGTTTAAGCGATTTTCCTGCCTCGGCCTCCCAAGTAGCTGGGGATTACAGGCATGTGCCACCACACCCGGCTAACTTTTGTATTTTTAGTAGAGACTGGGTTTCACCAAGTTGGCCAGACTGCTCTCGAACTTCTGACCTCAAGCAATCTGCCCTCCTCACCCTCCCAAAGTGCTGGGATTACAGGCATGAGGCACCATGCCCAGCCTTATTATTTATTTTTTCAGACAGGGTCTCATTCTGTCACCCAGGCTGGAGGGCAGTGGCACGATCACACCTCACTGTGTGTGGTGTTGATCAACCTCCAGGGCTCAGGTGATGCTCCCACCTCAGCCTTCCAGGTAGCTGGGACTACAGGCATGCGTCATCACACTCAGTTAACTTTTTAATTTTTTTTTTTTTTTTTTTTGTAGAGGCAGGATCTCTCCATGTTGCCCAGGTTGGTCTTGAACTCCTGGGCTCAAGGGAATCCACCTGTCTTGGCCTCCCGAAGTGCTGGGATTACAGGCATGAGCTACTGAGCCTGGTCGTCATCTTTTATTTAACCAACCTCATATTGTTGAGCAGTGTCTCCATTATAAACAATGCAAAAATGAACATCTTAGCAGCTGAGCAACTTTCTTTCTTTTCCTTTTCCTTTTTTTTTTTTTTTTCTTTTTTTTAGACAGAGTCTTGCTCTGAAGCCCAGGCTGGAGTGCAATGGCATGATCTTGGCTCATTGCAAACTCCGCCTCCCGGGTTCATGTGATTCTCCTGCCTCAGCCTCCAGGTAGCTGGGACTACAGGCGAGCGCCATCACACCCAGCTAATTTTTGTATTTTTAGTAGAGACAGAGTTCTACCATGTTAGCCAGCACTGTTGACCTCAGGTGATCCACCCACCTTGGCCTCCCAAAGTGCTGGGATTACAGGCATGAGCTACCTACCGCGCCTGGCCCTGAGCTGAGCAACTTTCACTACTCCCCAGTGATAAATTTCCTGAAGGAGAATCGTTGGTCCATATTGACAAACAGCCTTTCAAAAGTTCCAGCAATTTTCTGTTCCTACCTACCCAGTTCGTTATTTTTATTTTTACTTTTATTTTTATTATTTGTTTTTGAGACGGAGTCTCCCTCTGTCACCCAGGCTGGAGTACAGTGGCATGATCTCAGCTCACTGCAACCTCCAGTTCCCAGGTTCAAGTGATTCTCCTGCCTCAGCCTCCAGAGTTAACTGGGATTACAGGCGCCCACCACCACACCCGGCTGATTTTTGTATTTTTAGTAGAGACAGGGTTTCACCATGTTGGTCAGGCTGGTCTCGAACTCCTGACCTCGTGATCAGCCCACCTTGGCCTCCCAAAGTGCAGGGATTACAGGTGGGAGCCACTGCACCCAGCCATCAGTTTGTTATCTTGATTGCAGGCCAACCCTGGGTTTTTTGTTTTCTATTCGGCAGCCAGTACCCTAGCAATCACTTTCTCTTCTAGAGATATTTCTGTACAAATACATAGATCTGGTCTCTGGGCCTCGCAAGGCCCCTTCTACCCAGTCTAATTCTGGAGACATAAGCTCTGGAGAAAATGGTCTCCTGCTAATTTCCCAGCCCAGTCACCAATCTCGTGTTACGGAGGATCCATGGTCAGTAATTCGATTACTGCTTATCTACTCTTGGCTACATTTCTCAAATGTCATTAGCCACATTCACAAATCTTGTTGAAGGTGAGTGGTTTCTGCGGATAGCGGATATCACTCATTTTCTCTTTACACTTCGTTTCTGAGGGTAAGGGTCTCCAACATTGTTTGCAAAGGTGGACTGGGGAGGACAGCATTTTATCAAAGCTGAAAGTAGGAAATTTGGTCCTTGGGACAAATAGCAGGAAATGAGAACTCAGATCAAAGGAAGGGCACCCCTGGAGGAAGGAGATGTGGTACAAGCAAAGGCGTTGGTCACACATGTGCCTTGGCTCATTGGCCTGTGTCACTTCAACCTCTGCTTCTGTCATCACCTCTGTTTTCCCAACTCCCCTGTCTTCTTCTTTCCCTTATCAGGACCCTTGTGATTACACTGGGCCACTCCAGATGATCCAGGATAATCTCCCCATCTCAAAATCCTGAATTTAATCAGTTTTGTCATGTAAGGTTTCATATTCATAGGTTCTAGGAATTAGGATGTGGACAGTTGGGGGATTATTATTCTGCCCACCTCACCTGGGCAAGCCACTTTCTCTGGCCTGAGTTTCCTTATCTGCAAACCATGAGTCTCCGATAAAAAAACTCTTCACGATCCTTTCCAGGTTTGGCTGCTGGAAATATTTTGAGTGAAATCCAGGGGGACTGAGGTATAAAAACTGTACTCAATTTCTTACGCATTTCTTTATTTCCTCCTCTAGAACTATACTCTCTCCTCTGAATGCTACCAATGTCATTTGTATGTAAGTTTTTATTTTATTTATTTATTTTTTGAGAAGGAGTCTCACTGTGTCACCCAGGCCGGAGTGCAGTGGATCTCAATTCACTGCAAGCTCCACCTGCCGGGTTCACGTCATTCTCCTGCCTCAGCCTCCCAAGTAGCTGGGACTACAGGCGCCCACCACCATGCCCGGCTAATTTTTTTGTATTTTTAGTAGAGATGGGGTTTCACCATGGTAGCCAGGATGGTCTTGATCTCCTGACCTCATGATCCACCAGTCTCAGCCTCCCAAAGTGCTGCGATTACAGGCGTGAGCCACCGCGCCCAGCCTTCATGTAAGCTTTTATTCATTGAAGGAGCCTGCATAGAGTGCTTACTATGTGCCAGGCCCTGTTCTAAGCCTTTTGCAGATATGAAACCATTGAACTTTCCATAATAGCCCTATGAACCAAGTGCTATTGCTATCCTTATTTTATGGAGGCAGAGAGAGGTTAAATACATCTTGCACAAGATCACAGAGTGGCAGGACTGAGGTCAATCTTCAGCTGTCTGGCTCCAGAATCTGTACTCTTTAACCACTGGCCAACCAGTGTCTCCTTAAAACCCTTGACCACAGTCATGAGGCCACTGCTTAAGTCTCTTCTCCGAGACTATGGGCAACTCAAGAGCAGGAGTCTTGTCTAACTCGGTGAATCCCAGCTCTGATGACAGCCTAGCACACAAATAAACCAAAATATAAGCATACTACTTATCTACTCGAGAGCCTCTTGATCAGGGCCATGACTGCAGGACATAATAATAAACATTTATGGGACACTTCAAAAGAAAACATAATCCTCATGCCAGCACTGGGAAGGAGGTACTATTATGATCTTCATTTTACAGACTAGTAAACTGCCACAGAAAGAAAAAAGCTGAGTAACGTGCCCAAGGTCAGGAAATGGATTTGAGTTGAGATCTGCTTGACTTCCAAGCTTGCATCGTGAAGGTGAGCACAAACTCCTTGAGGGCTGCAATTTTAAAGTTAGAACCAAGTTTGACTCTGGACAACCACAGAGAGGAACAACAACAAAAAAATGAACGTTTTACTGGACAATGCAATATGCCAGGTTCCGGTGCCAGGTGCTTAACATCACTCAGTTAGTCCTCAGAACAACCTGGTTGTTCCATTTCACAGATGAGAAAACGGAGGTTTAGAGAGACTAAGTGAGTTTCCCAAAGTCTACTGGGAGAGCCAAAACTAGGTATAATTCCACAATTCATCAACTTTGCACTATTATTAAGCTGCTGGGCCTTAGTTCTCTCATTTGAAAAAATGGAGTCCAGCTCAGCTTTTTTTTTTTTTTTTTTTAAACAACATTAAGTGTGTGCTTATTGCGTGCCAAGCACTGTGCTAAGAACTTCACATTTATTTTGTAATTTCATCCTCATAACACCCCCTGAGGTGCTATATACTATTATTATTTCTACTTTACAAATAGAGAAACTGAGGCTTAGACAGACATCTGTTGTTATACAGCTACTCTGAGGCCCAGCCCGAGTTTAACTGAAGCTTGTTAGAATCATAAGCCAGACTCTTGCCTATTTTCCTGTGCAGCCTCCAGCAGTCTCTGGCAGCCTTTGGAGTGAGGACATCCTGTGTTCCTCCAGAATCAGAACAAGGCTGGGATGGACGTGGGATGAGTTCCTCAGTGCGTGGGCCCCTCTTCCTTTGGATTTCAAAGACTCACTTCAGTGAAGTCCTGTCAAAGTCAAAAGGTGACATTGAATGGACAGTCAGCCCAGGCTCAGAGTCCAGTCCTGGCACCTCAAGGGCTTGGCTATTTCCTCTGATCCTGTTGTCAAGGCAACTTGGATCCCTTTGTGGTTCTGTGGTTATTCTCCCTCTTGTGTCCTTGTCTTCCTACGGTTTCAAGAGAATACTTTAGAGACAGCAGCTCCAAATGGCCTACTTGTCACCGATTGAAGGAGATGCTGACTTGAAATAAAAACAGTTCCTAGGACCCTTCAAGGCCTCAACTAGAAAGGGCAATGCTCTGTAAACACCTTAAGGGCAGAGATTGTCTTATCATAGCTGTACCCCAGTGCCTCACAGGATGCCTGGAACAGAGTGGGTGCTCAGTTAACGTTGAGCAGATAAATTAATGAGTGAATGAATGAATGAGTGAATGAACTGATTATGCAAAGGGCTCCCTAAGCTTTTTAGGGGTTGAAAAACTGGGGCAGAGTGATGGGCTAAGATATGTTGCAGAACTAAGAATAAAAGTGCATTTGTGTGTGAGTGTGTGTCCCTTGGCAAAGGCTCCACAACCCCTGTGATGCATTGGCCTGTGTACCTCCACCTCTCCCCTCCACGTCTTGTGAGCTAGAGCTGTTGGTTGGGTAGAAACAGTTCGTGCCCACTCCAGGCTTCTGGCCTCAAGAAGCAATCTCTCTCTTTCTCTTCCTTCCACCCCTGCAAATTGTGATACAATACACATGACACAAAATTTACCATCTTAAGCATTTTTAAATGTATGTTGATGTTAGTATGCAACCAGTCTTCAGGACTCTTCATCATGCGAAGCTATCTCTTTAATCTTGTGTCCATCCCAATTTTACCTACTATTTTGAATTTTAGCTACAAATAGACCCTGGGTTTTGACTTCTGCATTGAGTCTTAGTGTGTTACAGGACGGTACTGGTGACCAACAAATGTTCACTGGGTAATTGATCTTACTGTGTGTGTGTGTGTGTGTGTGTGTGTGTGTGTGTGTGTTCCTGCATGCTTCAATCTCTTAGGGTCTAAGAGCAATTTTGGCTTTGTGATGCATCCCACAATTACAAGAACTTCTTGACCGCCCTCTAGTGGTAAAGATGAAGATATGACACTCAGAATAACCATTCGCCTGATGCTGATGTTGAAAGTGGCACCTTTTCTTCGGATAACTCACTGGACTTTATATAATCCAAAATTGTGATTGCTCCAAAGTTGGCAGTTCATCCTCACTTTACAGATAAAGTTGACGTATAGAACAGTGCTTTTCAAATTGGCGAAGGACCAGTTTTTTTAAAAAAATTAATCTGCAAGCCAATCAATTGTACAATAAAAATGAATTATTAATACTGGACATATTACATTAAAAACAAAGATATACAAAATTAAAACCAAATTTCATTATCATATCCAGCAGACAAAATTGCATTTCAATAAATGGAATCAGAATAAACATAACATAGGGAAAAATAATTGCAAAATCTGTACTTGTTTATTGAATGTATTATATGATTAATATATAAATTGCTATTGCATTCATAATTTTTGTTGTTCTGCAATTATAACTAAATGAAAAATTATGAGTAAAACAGTGTTTCTCTACTTTGAATGAACACCATGCATATCAATATTGAGCATTCTTAATGGACAAATACATAAGTTATTGCTTGCCAACCTATCTAACCCACCCAGAATGGACTACAGTGCTACTTGCAAAGTAGAATGTGTGATGAGGGCCGGGTGCGGTGGCTCAAGCCTGTAATCCCAGCACTTTGGGAGGCCGAGACAGGCGGATCACAAGGTCAGGAGATCGAGACCATCCTGGCTAACACCGTGAAACCCCGTCTCTACCAAAAAAATACAAAAAAAAAAAAAAACTAGCCGGGCGTGGTGGTGGGCGCCTGTAGTCCCAGCTACTTGGGAGGCTGAGCCAGGAGAATGGCGTGAACCCGGGGGGCGGAGCTTGCAGTGAGCCGAGATCGCGCCACTGCACTCCAGCCTGGGGCACAGAGCAAGACTCCGTCTCAAAAAAAAAAAAAAAAAAAAAAGAATGATGAGATTGCTTCCATTTTTTTTTGTTGTTGTAATTTAATAAAGGAAAATTATTTTATTTATTTATTTTAGAAATGGGGTCTCACTGTGCCACTGAGGCTGGAGTGCAGTGGCAAGATCATAGTTCCCTGAAGCCTCCTGGGCTCAAGCGATCCTCCAGCCTCAGGGCCGCCCCCTACCGCCGTCCCCCATCCCCCGCCAGTAGCTAGGAAGGACTCCAGGCACCTACCACAACACCTGGCTTCCATGTTTTGTTTAAGAGCTTAGTGGAGAACCAGTCTCACCGAGCTTTGTTAATGTGAATGGAAAAAGAGATTTTAAGACAGTTTTAGGAAGCTCAGGATTTCCATCTTTTGCTTTTCTTCTAAATGAAGCAAATGATTCTGTGTTTTCAAAATTCGTCAGTTATTCAATTGCCAGTTTATCCTGTAGAGTTAAATTGTCTTTCAATGAAAGCAACAGATTATGGATCTATGAATTTCCCATGCATGAATCTTCTTTTGATGGAAATAAAATGTAAATGTTCCATAACTCCATAACTTGTTTGACCTTAACATTTTACAGATATGCAATACCAAGATTGTCACCAACATCACTGATAATTGTTGCTAAACTATGGGGCATGTTGTAACGATCTCTGGATATTCTGTTCTTCCAAGCTTCTGTCAGTTTTGCCCTTCAATCTTCCTTGCCATTGAAAATCATACTGCATTTTTTTTCCCTGCTTAGAGGTAGTAAAAGCATTTAAAATGCCAAAAATATCACACAAAGAAACATGCCTATTGTCCAAACCACATTTTTAAAAGGTTGGGACCTTATAAAAATGTTTGTTTGTTTGTTTGTTTTACTTTCTAGAAACACTAAGAGTTTGTTTCACAGTCAAACATTCCTAATAGTACTTTTCTCTTCAGTAAGCATTGTATCTCACCTATAACAGTTGTTTATGATCAGCTTCCATATCAACACATATTATAAGAGAATCATCTCAAATTTCATGCATTGTCCTTTGCATAACTATTTTGTGCTATGTAACTAGACACTGTTTAGTTCAGCTAACATTTTTTCATTATAAAACTTCCTTGATAAAAAAAAAAAAAGCAGCACGTTGATTTACATTCTTCTTCAAACTTAGTATGTTTTTCTGTCAATGAGGTTGCACATTAGATCATTTCCTACAGCAGTCTTAAACCACATTCCTTGACAGTGTAATCCTTTATAGTTTTATACATTTAGGACTTGTTGTGCTTGTCATCAATGAAACTGAAAAAAATTCTTCCACTATGTTCAAATTGCATATATACTATGTTAATTGTCATGTTAGCAGTATGTGGGCATTCAATAACTCGCAGTGAAAACTACTTTGCTAGCCGTGTTATTCTGTGAGTTAATCTGTCATGTCATTAGCTAGTTATTGAATTCATCCAGCCATGAAAAATGATATTTGAGTTACTTTCTTTGCCAAGTATTCACTCATAATTTCAAAGATCTTTGATACAGCCTTGTGCTAAAGTCTTCCTTTTAAAATTTTAGCATCCCGAAGTGCTACTTTATAAGATGCTCATACATTACTAATGTTTACATGTGAAATATTGATCATCTGTTCTTATGAGTTTTTTAAATTCAACATTCTTTCAAGGTATTACTTAGGTTTTGAATTTACTTCTTTTATTTTCTATGTAAATGCTACATAAGGTTGATGGTCTTATGAGCTTTATTAGCTAGTATATCTCTGCAAATAATATACTTTAGTTTTAGAATATTAGTATCAATTATGGCTACAAAACTGAACTCGATATGTGAGGAATTATACTTCTGAGTAAAACTAGTATAAACTCTTTGTAGTAGTTTAATTTCTTTGAAAATCACTTCCATAGTCAGCATCTGTTTTACTACTGCTGCTGCTGCGCATTTGCAAAGGTGTGTCTTTTCTTGATTAAAATAAGTCTGGTGAAGCTTGTTTTGACACTTGTAAATTATAGTAAAAAATTATTATGAAAGTCTGCTTCCTAATTTAGCTAATATTTTTATTTTATTTATATTTTTCAATTTGAAAACAGTACTGTTTATTAACTGACCAGATTACAAAAATAATCGTGGCAGACACCTTCGTTCATCCTTCTAAGGAGCCTTTTGATCTGGTTGTCCCTGTTGCCAGCATCTCCACCTTCTACAAAATGGGTGGTCTTTTCCTTCATTCCTCCTCAGGGAGAGGATAATTTGAAAGACCCGAGGAAGTTATTTGCTTCTTTGAAGCATTTTCCAACAGCATAGACCTCATGAATCAGATCCACTGTGCAGATGTTGCCGTATTTACCAAGACATCAAGCCATCAAATTGTTATCTGTCAAGACAATTTGCTTCGTATTGATTTTGCTGTAACCACACTTGGAGACTAGTTCATTTACTGAATTCAGGTTCGGAGACTGTCATGCAATATATGGTTCTACGATCCTCAGCATGTTAACTGAAGCACTGTTGAACGTAGCAAAGGTTCTTGTGAAGATCTGACAAGGCAGAGAAGCTGCAACACCTTTTGGACCCTTGGGCTGCCACCACTGAGACCTCTGATCCTGATGATCAACGCCAATTTGGGTTCTGCAAATTGGTTGCCAGCTTTTCTTGCCATTCTAGCCATTTATATCTCAGTTCTTTTTTTTTTTTTTTTTTTTTTTGAGACGGAGTCTCGCTCTGTCACCCAGGCTGGAGTGCAGTGGCCAGATCTCAGCTCACTGCAAGCTCCGCCTCCCGGGTTCACGCCATTCTCCTGCCTCAGCCTCCCGAGTAGCTGGGACTACAGGCGCCCGCCACCGTGCCCGGCTAGTTTTTTGTATTTTTAGTAGAGACGGGGTTTCACCGTGTTAGCCAGGATGGTCTCGATCTCCTGACCTCGTGATCCGCCCGTCTCGGCCTCCCAAAGTGCTGGGATTACAGGCTTGAGCCACCGCGCCCGGCCTATATCTCAGTTCTTTACATCTGTCTATATTCCTAGTGATAGTGTTTGGCTTCTTCATAGATAAGCTTTCTTCCTTCCCTGCGAAGCATCCTTATCTTCAGCTCTGCAAAATGCCTTCACTTTTACTTAAAGCTTTCTGGCACAGCAGGAACCTTCTTTTTCTTTTCTTCAACACTCTCTCTGGTTCCACCCAGAAAACTGAAGATTTTAAAATTATAAAATAGGCTGGGCACGGTGGCTCACACCTGTAATCCCAGCACTTTGGGAGGCCGAGGCGGGTGGATCACCTGAGGTCACAGCTCAAGACCATCCTGGCTAACACAGTGTGAAACCCTGTTTGTACCAAAAAAATACAAAAAAGTTAGCTGTGCATGGTGGCGGGCGCCTGTAGTCCCAGCCACGCGGGAAGCTGAGGCAGGAGAATGGTGTGAACCCGGGAGGTGGAGTTTGCAGTGAGCCGAGATGGTACCACTGCACTCCAGCCTGGGCGACAGAGCGAGACTCCATCTCAAAAAAAAAAAAAAGGTATAAACTAAAAAAAAACTTAGCTTTTACAAAAACATTATAGATAATAAGTAAAAACAAGAAAATATCAAAAGAAATAAATGCTTTTGTTTTCTCAGATTTTTACATGCCTTTGGCTGTCAGTTGACCGACTAGCTTTAAAATACCACACACTGTAGCACAGTCCTACTGCCATACAGCTCATGGTCAGCACCTGAACTGGTCTATCCCTTTGCTCAGTGAGACAGGTTCCCTAAAGCACTTGAATGTAAAACTGCTTTAAAGTTTCTAAATGCCTGCTTGCAATTAGGTACTGCTATCCTCGTGAACCGGTAACTGTTTGTGGACTGCAGGGGTCTACGGAGCACGCTTCGAATAGTGCTGACAAGAAGAACTAAGTGGCTTGCTGAGGCCCACTGGTGAATAAGTGCTGGACCACCTTTCTCTTAGTCTATTGCCCCCTTCATTTCCTACTTTAATTCAGTTTTTTTCATCTATCAAGTGGGTTTTTGAAAAGATTAAATGAGATTACTCATGTGAAGTGTTCAGCAGAGAGCCTGGTACAGAGTAGATGCTATGACTATCATCACTAACTCACTGGTGTTAGGGAGGCTGATGTCTTCCCGGCCACGGATTCCCAGCCTTCACTGTCTTCCTCAGGACCAAGCCATGGGGAGGGGGACCAGTTCATCATCCACATTCAATGAGCACAGACACCCCTCAGTGCTCGCCTTTCTCAATCCTTTCCCTTGGAGGAGCTTGCATCTGAGATCCTTATCTATGGGTCCCCATATCACACCACTCTGAGAATTGTGCACCTGGGAGCTATGCAGTGCAGTCTACACAGTCATACACAGCAGCACTGTCTTGATTAGCTAGAGTCAAGCCTTGGCACTAAAACACGGTCTTTCCTTCCAAATAGTAGAACCACTAGCTTTCTTCCCAAGGAAGTTATTACGGTGACCACAAAGCTAGCTTAGATGATATAATCAGGACCCTCACTGACTATCCTTTATCCCCTTAATGAAGCAGTTCAGAAGGTAACTGTGACCTTGGACATTATCTGCAGATAGCAGAGATTTTATTTCATGACTTCCAACTCTTCAGCTCAATGCATTTCTATAGCTAATGTTCACCTGGATATCTGGCTCAGGGCTGATAAGTTCTTTGTAGCTTCCTTTTCAGGGACGTACAAATGAAAGGATGAAGGCAAATTCAGTGCCCTGGGCAAGAAAAGGCAAGGTCAGCTAGGTATAAATTTCAAAGCACTTAAGCATGTCTTTCTTCCTTTTCTGCAGAACCATAGTTACCACATGTTGTCAAGAATGAAAAATAACCAACAAATGTATAAGTCACTATGTAATTCCAAGGGACTGTATGATACACCTGAGACTAGCCAACAGTCTGTCCTTCAAGTTGTGTGAAATCCAGGTGGAGAGACAAGACAAAAGTATGAGGAAGCATTCAAAGGCACTGGTAGACTAAAGAATAGCAAAGGAAGGGCTACACATGAGCCCTCAGCACAACAGGCTGTGGATACTTTCATGCATGTTAACAGACTCCCTGCCCAAGTGCTATGCCAGCTACCTGGTTTTCTGCCTCCATTCCTTCTGTGAGGCCAAGGAAGTCTGCACAGCCAAGCAGAGGTGCAATGACCTCTGAGGGCAACTTTCAGTCAGTGAGAGATGAGAATTGGTAGACGAGAGTCTCCATGTCCCTGCACTTTGGTGGGACAATTCTGAGGTATTGATATGGTTTGGCTGTGTCCCCACTCAAATCTCATCTTAAATTGTAGCTCCCATAATTCCCATGTGTTATGGGAGGGACCTGGTGGGAGATAATTGAATCATGGGAGTGGCTTCCCCATACTGTTCACGTGGTAGTGAGTAAGTCTCACGAGATCTGATGATTTTTCAAGGGATTTCCCCTTTTGCTTGGCTCTCATTCTCTCTTATCTGCTGCCATATAAGACATGCCTTTTGGGCCGGGCACAGTGGCTCACACCTGTAATCCCAGCACTTTGGGAGGCCGAGGTGGGTGGATCATGAGGTCAGGAATTTAAGACCAGCCTGGCCAAGATGGTGAAACCCTGTCTCTACTAAAAATACAAAAATTAGCCAGGCATAGTAGCAGGCATCTGTAATCCCAGCTACTCAGGAGGCTGACGCAGAGAATTGCTTGAACCTGGGAGGCGGAGGTTGCAGTGAGCCGAGATTGCGCCACTGCACTCCAGCCTGGGCAACAGAGCGAGACTCCCTCTAAAAAAAAAAAAAAAAAAGACATGCCTTTTGCCTTCTGCCATGATTGTGAGGACTCCGCAACCACGTGGAACTGTGAGTCTATTAAACATCTTTTTCTTTATAAATTACCCAGTCTCAGGTATATCTTTATCAGCAGCATGAAAACGGATGAATACAGGTATGCTATATACATTTCCTCAGAAGTTTCCCAGTGGGCTTGATTTCCAGTGTTCATGCAAGTAACTGGTTCAACAGAGCATAAGTTATTGGCTTTTCTGTCTTCCCTGTCTCACTCTTCCTACTCCATCACTTCTGCTCCCTGGGATCGCCTCCCATTTAAACCACCTGCACCCAAATCCTGACGTCAGGCTTCACTTGCGGAGGAAACTAAAATAAAGTCCACGGGCAGATGCCGAGTAACCTGCATGTTTCAGATCCCCTTCAATTATTATTATTATTATTATTGAGACAGAGGTTCATTCTTGTTGCTCAGGCTGGAGTGCAACGGCGCGATCTCGGCTCACTGCAACCTCTGCCTCCTGGGTTCAGTGATTCTCCTGCCTCAGCTTTCTGAGCAGCTGGGATTACAGGCGCCCACCACCACACCTGGCTAATTTTTTCTATTTTTAGTAGAGATGGGGTTTCACCATGTCGACCAGGCTGGTCTCAAACTCCTAACCTCAGGTGATCTGCCCACCTTGGCCTCCCAAAGTGCTGGGATACATGGGTGCGAGCCACCATGCCCGGTGGATCCCCTTCAATTATGAAGACTCCTTCTAAACATCAAGAACTTTCATGGAGCCTGTCTTCAGCAACTAGTTGTTGTGCTTTTGGTATTCAGGCTTCATTCATTCAACAGGCACTTTTTAAAACTCTGATAAAGTACAGAACGACCAAACACTACTGTGACATCTATTACTCTTGTGAAAGGGTGTATATATATTTCTTATGACAGCATCTATTGAAAACAATGGTGTTTCTAAGTAAAAATGATTTTCAAATGTATGAAAAGGTGCTAAACCTCGCTCACAGGAACAAGAATGCAAATTAAAAGACATTAAAATGCCATTTTCCATGTTTCAGATTGGCAAAGACCAAAAAGTTTGATAACATTGTGTTGGTTAGGATGTGGGGAATCATTAACTTAATGAATGATTATTGATCACCTATCACGAATCTGTGCTGGGCACTGAGTAACCAGCAGTTAACAAAGTAAACCAAAATTCCTTCTCTCCAGGAGCACACATTCCAATGGGGAGCTGGTAATGCAATCAGTGAAAATGACTCCCTGTGTCACTTCGTGAGTGCTCTGAAGAAAGACGAAGTCATATAAAATCTGCTGAGTGACCAGGAGGTGGTGTTACTTTAGATAGGGTGGTCAGAGGAGACCTTCCTTATATGGTGACAATTGAGCAAAGGCCTGAATGAAATCTTGTGGGTATTTCTCCTAGAAGTATTTTCTAGGCAGTGTGAAGTAGTCAGATGAAGACTTTCACAGATACCAGTAATAAAAACTGGACCAAATGTTAAGCAATGGCTTCTTAGATAGGAAAACCACAAGCAACCAAAGAAAAAAAAAAAAAAAAAAAACAGATAAATTAGACTATATTAAAATAAAAAATGTATGTGCTTCAAAGGACATTATTAACAAAGTAAAAAGATAATCCACAGAAATGGGAGAATATATTTGCAAATCATATACCTGATAAGGGTCTAGGATCAGAACATACAAAGAATTCTTACAACTTAACAATAAAAAGAAAGAACCTAAATAAAAAACAAGCAAAGTCTGGGCACGGTGGCTCACATGTGTAATCCCAGCACTTGGGAGGCTGAGACAGTTGGATCACTTGAGCTCAGGAGTTCAAAATCAGGCCGGGCAATGTGGTGAAACCCCGTCTCCACAAAAAATTCGAAATTATCTGGGCATGGTGGCACGTGCCTGTAATCCCCGCTACTCAGAAGCTGAAGTGGAAGAATTGCATGAGCCCAGGTGGTTGAGGCTGCTGTGAGCTGTGACCATACCACTGCACTCCAGCCTGGGTAACAGAGCAAGACCCTATCAAAAGAAAAAAAGAAAAAGAAAAAGAGAGAGGAGAAGTAACTGATACATGCTACAACATGTATGAGTCCTGAAAACATTATGCTACGTGAAAGAAGTCAGACACAAAAGGCCACATATTTTGTGATTGCATTTATATGGAATATGAAGGCTGTGAGGATTTGGTACAAGTATAAGAGCAATATATGGAGGATTACCCATTTATTCAGTCAATTATTTTTCCAATGATCAGTTTTTCATAATAATTGCAATTTTCCTACTGTGATTAGCTCAGTGGAGAGAGAATGCTTGTAACCCTCTCTAAGGGTAAAAGGGTTTGGTCTTTAGCTTTTAGAGAATGTTTAAGGTCACCAAGAATTTTCTCTCTAACTTTTCTTTTATTCTCAAGGTCCTTATTCAGAAAAGTAATGCAAAACCTGGAACTACAGCAACAACAAAAATTTGCAAGGCCTTTCAATATAATTAATGACTCAGTATTCACAATTGCTTAAGGCCTAGATGGTTTACAATGCTGTAGAAAATGGAAGAAAACTGATACGATATGATGAATTTCTTTTGACCTTTAGAAAAAGATAACCTTAAAGGTTATAGTTTATCACCCTGTAGAATATTTACTAGTTTTGTGTCTAACCTAGGAATAATATTTCAGCACTCTTTTTTTTCTAATACCTGTGTAAATTTGAGTTTCTTACATTCTCTTCTAAACCAGCTTTGTCATTTTAGTGATTCCCTCATTAATAAGTTAAATCAAACTATGACACATGCTCATATGAGAATTGAGTTTTTTAAAATAAAAATTTGAAGATTATGGTGGCACAAAGTTAATTTTAAGTAGAGAAGCAAAATGAAGGTTATTGAGAGTTTCTTGGGCACTTCTTTTTAAAATCACCGGGTTTTTCCAATAATGACAATTTTCCTGGCATCATTCAGTGGAGGGCTGAGGACCTGTATTTCCTGTGAGATATAAGAGTCCAGTCTTTAGTTCTGGGGGCTTGTTACAAGTATCTGAAAAGGCTCCTCTGTAAGGTTTTTCTCTAAAGTCCCAAAAGAGGTCTTGCAACATCGCCTAGTTATCTCTCTTCTGTGGCGGAAGCAATGAAAGAGTGTGTCTCTCTTTTCTAAATCCCACCTTCTCGCAAATGTTCTTCTTCCATCTTCCAGGATGGGAGTGTCCTAGGTTTTCTCTTGGGTGATTTGACAGTCCCAGGCATCACCAAGACAGAACTATAATTTGGGAACATCTCTGGGGTGCCAGCTCTATCTCTTGGGTACCATGAGAACTGAATAGGAACTGGGCAATAGTGAGGTATCTCTTTCTTATTCATGAGACTGGAATCTCTTAGCAGTATAGGGGAGATAAGGAGGGCAATGAGAAACTATGACATCAAGGTACATCATATGTGCACTTTGCCCTTGCCCTGTACCTCACCTTTGCTGTCTTTGGAGTCTTTATTGCACCAGATATTTTACTGCACCAACTACATTGTTGTTGCGTGAAAGAGTCTACAGCCTCAGAAATTTTTTGAAATATGGCCAGAAGTCTGGGCACAGGTAACAGCCCTCTGCCCACGTAGCATCAGACTGAAATCAAGGTGTTAGCCAGGCTGCAGTTTCATCTGAGCCTTAGAACCTTTTCCAAGCTCCCTGGATTTGGCAGAATCCATTACTTGCAGCTGTAGAACTGTAGAACTTCTGCGATGCTAAGGTCCCCAAAGAGGTCTTGCAATGTCTCCCAGGTATCTGTGAGAGAAGCAATGAAATAATTTGTCTCTCTTTTCTAAATCTTTCCTTGAAGCTACCTGGCCACTGCACCTGGCCAAAATTTTTTTTCTTACTTTAAAAAAGTATTTTATTACTATTTGTAGACATAAGGTCTTGCTTTGTGCCCAGGCTGGAGTACAGTGGTTCGATCTCAGCTCACTGCAAGCTCCGCCTCCCGGGCTCACGCCATTCTCCTGCCTCAGCCTCTCGAGTAGCTGGGATTACAGGCGCCCGCCACCACGCCTGGAGAATTTTTTGTATTTTCAGTGGAGACAGGGTTTCACCGTGTTAGCCAGGATGGTCTCGATCTCCTGACCTTGTGATCCGCCCACCTCGGCCTCCCAAAGTGCTGGGATTACAGGCGTGAGCCACCGTGCCCGGCCTTCCTTTTCATTCTTAAGCAACAACCCATATTGCTAGTTCCTTCAAACTTTTCAGTTTCCAAGCTTTTCTGCATCATCACCACATTTTCTCACTCAGACCGGACTGTGCACTAGTAACATCTTAAATTTGTATAACCATAGAGTTTAGGGAGTTTTCCTACTTTTTAATTTGCTGATAAATGAATTAAGGAAATAAAGGGATATGATTTCCACGTGGCCAACAGGGAAACTGAAGCACAGACAGAGCCATTACACCCATGGGTCTGCAGCACAGTTGGTGACAGATCTGGGACCAGTTGCTGATTTCCAGGCTGGGGCTCTTTCACTAGGTGAGTGGCTTCTCTGGTTTGCTTTTCCTGCCATTCCTCCACCAAAAAGCAAGACTCCTGCTTTCATCTCCTACGGAAGAAAAAAGAAGGAAGGGAGAATTCTGCGGCTAGTCGCCCTGCACTCTTCTTTCCATCAGCAATTCCGCTGAATTAGCTGTCAGGGATTTCCTTAGATAGGAATTTTTTTTTTTTTTTTTTTAGACAGAGTCTCTCTGTCACTCAGGCTGGAGTGCAGAGGTGTGATTTTAGCTCATTGCAACCTCTGCCTCCCCGGTTCAAAGTGATTTTCCTGACTCAGCCTCCTGAGTAGCCGGGATTACAGGTGCGCACAACCACTCCCACCTACTTGTTGTATTTTTAGTAGAGACGGGGTTTCTTCATGTTGGTCAGGCTGGTCTCGAGCTCCTGACCTCCTGATCTGCCTGCCTTGGCCTCCCAAAGTGCTGGGATTACAGGCGTGAGCCACCGCACCTGGCCTGAGATAGGATTTTTAACACACACCACAGGCTCCTACTCACTTCAGTGCCTTCAGGTGAGTGGTTCTCCTCTGCTGAAATGCCTTCATCCTTCCTCTTCGTGAACCCAAATCCACCCCAGTCTGCAGACATTTTCCATGTCACTTTCCTGCCTGACCCCACTTCACCCCACCAGGACTGTGACTCAACCATGCTGACCAAGAGTCTATGATGGGGCCAGTCATTGTTTCTAGGGTCTTGCACCTTCCTCATCTCATTTCAACTCACAGAAAACATGTGAGGCAGATATTTTTATTCCTATTTTAGAGCTGATACAACCCAGGCTCAGGAAAGTTGAGAACTCCAGCTTCTTGACTCTCCAGGCCTTGTGCTCTTTTCTTTCCCCCACAGGACTCAAGGTGTTTTTTTCCTCGTCAATGTCCTTTCCTTTATGAACATTCTAGTATTTCTGTGTACCATTCAGAAGAACTGCAAGAATTTTAGTTCCAGGGTTAGGTGAGTCTCATGTAATAGTCTGTGGGAGGTTGAAAATGGAATATTTCCACTTCAGTTTTGCTGGATATTAAAATAAAGGTTGCCAAAAACATATTTCATTGCAAGCATCCAAGTTACTGGATGTCCAGAAATGAGAGGTATAGGGGTCAAGGCCCTGGCTCCCCTGGAGGTTCGAAAATCACTGACATGAGGCAGATTAATAAGAGAAAAGGCATACAAATTTATTTAACATGTACACGCTCAGGGAGAATCACAGGGTAACTGCCCATTCCCTAAAAGTCTTCAGAAGCTCCTCCAAAATTCTTAACTGAGTTTTGACAAATGCATAAACCGTGGAATCTGAATCTCTATAAAGATACAGAACATTATCATCATCTCCCAGAAAATTCCCTATGTTCCTTCCTGGTTCTTTCCAACTCTCCCTGAAGCAATCACTTTTCTGATTTTTTTCTGAACCTATATGCCCTCATTTGTCAGAGTTGATTTTTTTCCACCATAGATGTGTTTCACCTGTTCAAGAACTTCATATACATAGAATTATACAGTATGTATGCATCAGGGGAAAGCTATTTTCACTCAGTATAATACATACATTTTTTCCTTTTTGTGGAGAATGGGGTCTTGCTATGCTGCCCGGGCTGGTGTCAAACTTTTGGGCTCAAGCCTTCCTCCTGCCTCTGCATCCCTAAGTGTTGGGATTACAGGCATGAGTTACTGCCCCCGGCCACACTCAATATAATATTTTGGAGATTCAGCTATGTCCCTGCATCATGTGTCTGTAGTTCACTTCTCTCTCGCTCTCTCTCTCTCTCTTTTTTTTTTTTCTGTTTTGAGACGGAGTCTTGCTCTGTTGCCCAGGCTGGAGTGCAGTGGCACGATCTTGGCTCACTGCAACCTCTGCCTCCTGGGCTCAAGCGATTCTCCTGCCTCAGCCTCCTGAGTAGCTGGGACTAAAGGTGCACACCACCATGCCCAGTTAATTTTTATATTTTTAGTAGAGATGGATTTTCACCATGTTGACCAAGATGGTCTCGATCTCTTGACCTCATGATCCGCCCACCTCGGCCTCCCAAAGTGCTGGGATTACAGGCATGAGCCACTATGCCTGGCCAGACCTCCCTCTTCTTAGTAACTTGTTTTTTGCATTTCATTGCTTTCTTCCAAAAATACTAGATTTAGAGATTTTGTGTTAAATGCCTTTTAAATTATACAAGATAATTTAAACCAGAAAATGTATCCGCTTACACTATTGTTAAATAATGTAGTTTTGTGTTGAACTTTCTAGTGATACAGTTACTACTGAATAAAAAATTGGGAATCTGGAACATGGCATATTTGATTCTATGCCAGAATTTGGATTTCTGCATTAATCTAAATAGCTCAAGCTTTGTGTAAAGATGATCTAAACCTGAGATTTCAATAGCACATTTGAAATTATAATGTATTTCAATTAGATACAGCACTGTTATATTTTATGAAATGGTTCAAGAATGACTTAGATAATCTATACATTGTCATCTGTACATGGTCTAAATATTGGTATGGTTAAAATATTCACTGTTGAAATCTTTTCCTAGGTTTTTCCAGCTTTATTAAGATGTATTTCACATACAATAAAATTTACTCATTTAAAATATGCAGTTGAGTTGTCTTCACTATATTCAAGAAGTCGTGCAACCATCATTACAATATAATTTTAGGATATTTTCAACGCTTTCCTTCTTCCCCTAAAAAACAAATCTGTACTCCATTTTCAAACCTTCCCTTCCAATCCCCAGCCCCAGGCAGCCACTGACCTGTTTCTGTCTCTGTGGATTTTCCTATTCTGGAAAGTGCCTAAATGTTTTCCAAAGTGGCTGCGTCATCTTACAATCCCACCAGCAACATACGAGGCTTTTAATTTCTTCATATCCCAGCGAACACCTGTTATTGTCTGTCTTTTTATTTTAGCCATCCTAGTGGGTATGAAGTGGTATCTGATTGTGGTTTTGATTGACATTCCTTTGATGACTAATGATGTGGAGCATCTTTTCACACGTTTATTGGCCATTTGTTTATTTTCTTTGGAGAAATGTGTATTCAAATATTTTGCCCATTTTTAAAATGGGCTGTTTGTCTTTTATTGTTGAGTTGTAAGAGTTCTTTATATAGTTTGGATACACACACACACACACACACACACATGTAAATTGTCAGGTATATAATTTGCAAATATTTTCTCCCAGTCTATAGCTTGTCTTTTCACTTCTCTTAGTGAACAACAGTTTTGAGGAAGTACAATTAATCTTCTTTGTGTGTGTTACTTGTGCTTTGGCGAAATATTACAGAAATCACTGCCAACACAAAGTCACAACAATTTACTCTTATGTTTTCATCTAGGAGTTTTGCAGTTTTAGCTCTTAGGTTTGTTAAATAAAATTTATAGAAGGTCACTGGTTTTCATGGAGCTCCTGCACTAGACCCAATAGACCAAACCAAAACTGATTTACTCATATTGAAGTTCCACATCACCATGCCAAAACTAAGTTGTTTATCTGACCTTTCAAGAAATCAAGAGAGAGAGAAAATAGCCAAATTCCCAAATAGGCCTGTTTTAGCCAGCATGATGAGGAAGCTTCCTCTGCTTCAACCTTTACAAGGAGAGTAACTTTGAAACAACTGTGTTTTGTTTTCTGTCTGCTTTCCTCAGCCCTTTTCTACCTAGAAAGCCGTGATCCTCTGCTCAACTCACCAGAATATGCATTCTTTTTCATAGAAGGAGGTGTTGCTGATTCTAGAATCACAAGTAAAGCCAATTAAGATCTTTAAACTAAATTCATTATAATTTTGTCTTAGGACTTGTTTAAGTCTATGATCCATAGGGGTTTGTGGCTATGGCTCATAGACCATGTTGTACTAGGAGTGAGATAAGTCGGCAGCCAGTGACAGTGTGTACAGCTTCACTTACATACCAAATTAGATTAGGCTTGAGCGAGCACAGGCCGATATCAGTCACTGCAACGGGAAGTGTCAACCCCTCATCCAGTTTATGTACGGGAGGCAGATCTCACACCACAGCCTATCAACTGAAGGGGAAGCTGAGTCCTAAGGAAGGTGTATTTTCTCCTTGGGTATATTCAGTATCATTTCCTTCAATCTGACCCTAAAACTCAACAGAGTACTGAACCCTAGGAAAAGGGGAACACCTGGATCTTTTGAATGCTGTTGGACATAGGATCTGAGCTGACAGTGAGCTCAAACATGTTTATGGCTCCCCTGATCCAGTGGAGGCTTACAAAGGCCAGGTGATAAATGAAGTCCTGGGTCAAGTCTGTTTCACATTGGTTGCACTGGGTCCGTAAACCCATCCTGTGGCTATTTCTCTGACCAATGAGCACACAGTCAAAATGGATTTTTTTTCTCTCTTTTTTGAGATGGAGTACAGGCTGAAGTGCAATGGTGTGATCTTAGCTCACTGCAACCTCCGCCTCCTGGGTTCAAGCAATTCTCCTGCCTCAGCCTCCCTAGTAGCTGGGATTACAGTTGCAGGCCACCATGCCCGGGTAATTTTTGTATTTTTAGCAGAGATAGGGTTTCTCCATGTTGGCTAGGCTGGTCTCAAATTCCATTTGGGGTATATAAGCCCCAAATTGTAACTGCCTTTTTGAGTCACATTTCTTTGTGAACTCCCACATGTACGTAAGTGATTAAAATCTGTTTCTTTCGTTTGCTAATGTGTCATCCAGGCTGGAGGGCAGTGGCACATTAATGATTCACTGCAGCCTTGAACTCCTGGGTTCAAGTCGTCCTCCCGCCTCAGCCTCCGGAGTAGCTAGGACTACAGGGGATCACCACCAAGCCTTCAGCTCCTGCCCTCTTATGTTCATGGATACCCCCCTACTCCATACCTCATCCATAAACATGAAAAGGGCAGAGGAAAAGTTTCTTCCTCCTCAACACTATTAAGACACATTCATGCCGGGCGCGGTGGCTCACGCCTGTAATCCCAGTGCTTTGGAAGGCTGAGGCGGGCGGATCACAAGGTCAGGAGATCCAGACCATCCTGGCTAACACGTTGAAACCCTGTCTCTACTAAAAATACGAAAAAATTAGCTGGGCGTGGTGGCGGGCGCCTGTAATCCCAGCTACTGGGAAGGCTGAGGCAGGAGAATGGCGTGAACTGGGGAGGCAAAGCTTGCAGTGAACCGAGATTGCGCCACTGCACTCCAGCCTGGGTGACAGAGCGAGATTCGTCTTAAAAAAAACGACGCATTCACGCTAGAGGTAATCAGTAAATATCTGTTCAATGAATGAATAAATGAATAATGAGGGGTTGGGTGGTCCCAGAGTCTTTGGTCAGTTTTCTCCTGGCATTTTGACCTTTCTAAACTGAAAGCTCTTTGCTGTCTTTTCCCAGGGATTTGCTGAATACAAGTTTGGCTATGAACTAATAACAAAAATAGCTAACATTATGTCTTGTGCCAGTTATTTTAAATAAATCATCCTAATTTATCTGCAAGGAAATTTCCATAGATGTCATTAAAATCTTTTCTTATAGATGAGGAAACAGGCTTCAGGAGGTTAATCTTCCCCAGGTCATACGTCAGCAAGTGGTAGAGCCGGGATGTGGGCCAGCACTCCCAAAGTCTGATCACTGCCTGTTGGGGCAAATCTCTATCTGCATCTTTGCTGCCTGAAAAGGCAGAGAATATTCCCATTTTATTTACAGAAAAACTAAAGTCACATGGTAAAATGACACGTCCCAAGTCATGGAATTTGTCAAATGGAGTCAGCATAAGACCCTTGGGTTTCCAACCCAATGCAAAATAAGTACTCTTGCTCCTCACAGCATCAGTGAAAAAACCTAAGACAGACCATACACATGATAGCACTTTGAAGTGGGTGAGGAGCTACACAAATATACGGGATTATGATTGCTATGTGTCTGTGCTTTGAGCATTAAAGACTCCATTCTTAAAGAGACTTATGATTAATATCTCTTTTTCCTCCCTCCCACTCCAGTGTGTCTAAGTGATCATGCCGAATCAATCCGAGGTGGGGTTGGGAGAGAGAAAGAAAAGCACTGAGGTGATGCCATGTGTTGTTAATGGGATGTTTAGATGTAAAATGATGTTACCAAGCAAAAAGGGCTCAGTGCTTGACGTGCTAGAAGCCAATAGTATGATACCAGGTTTTTGAGAAAAGCTTTTTATTGCAAGTTGACTAAAAAGACAGGAATCCAGCTCAAATGTGTCTCTCTCTACTAGGTTTAAGGTAGCAATTTTATTAGAAAAAAATTCATCGGTGGATTCTGGGATTAGTAGGTGATTGGCAGAAGGAAAGGGGAGGTCTAGAAAGTGCTGAGCCATGCACAGTTACCTCTTCATGCCACCACATGGATCATATGTCAACTTCAGGGGGAGTTCGTATGAACCATGCACTGGAAATTCAGGCTGTGATGTCAGCAAATCATTTGCGCAAACTCCACTTGGTCATATTGGTTCCAAGCAATTTCAGCCAGTTTTTTAATATTACAAGTGGAGGGAGTTTCAGCAAGTTGTTTGTTTTCTCATCTGCTATCCTGCAAACTCAAGAATTTGTTAGTCACAGGCTTCTTTAATTCTTTGGGGCACTGTTTCAAAGGCTGCAGTTTTCCGTTGTTTAGCTATGAGCTAGCAGGCACTGTGCAGCTGGCATTCTGCTTTATGGTGGCAATTTCTTTCAGGAATGTCCCTTTGCTTCCAGATAGTTCATAGGTTTGAAGAACTATTCATCCTGGCTAAAGGAGATCAATATGTTCTACGCCTACGTACTTACCAGAAGATAATGATGCTCCTAAGGGGGATGAAAGGTGGGTGAAATGGGGACATAGGGAGCTTTTAAACACCAATAGCTGGCATATGTGAGCCCTGCACAGTGGTAAGTACTTTGCTTCTGTGCATTTTTCACTCATAAGTATTTACTGAGTACTTTCTGTGAATTAGTTACTAAATAACAGCAGGAACAAAATGAAGTCCCTTCTCTCTTGGATTTATATTCTTGCAGAGACAGACAAACAAATACGTAAATATAAACAAAAGCATTACATTCTCAAAATCACCTTTTGATTTTTTTTTTGAGACGGAGTCTCGGTCTACTGCCCAGGCTGGAGTGCAGTGGCCGGATCTCAGCTCACTGCAAGCTCTGCCTCCCGGGTTTATGCCATTCTCTTGCCTCAGTCTCCCGAGTAGCTGGGACTACAGGCGCCCGCCACCTCGCCCGGCTAGTTTTTTGTATTTTTTAGTAGAGACGGTGGTTTCACCGTGTTAGCCAGGATGGTCTCGATCTCCTGACCTCGTGATCCGACCGTCTCGGTCTCCCAAAGTGCTGGGATTACAGGCTTGAGCCACCACGCCCGGCTCACCTTTTGATTATTTTAGGTTTTTCACTGATCTTTTTTTCTGCCTATATAAATAATATAAGCTAATTGTATAAGATTCATTTAATATGGAAAAGCCTAAGGAAGAAAGTAAAACTCCCATCACTGTGAAAGCCATTTAAATGTTTTAGTCACCATCTTTTCATATTTTACCTACATATGTAAAAACAATTTTAGGTAAATAGGATTATCTTATACACCCTGTTTGTAATTCTGAATATGATGAAGTTTTATCATCTTCATTTTGTAGACTAGGAATTAGAGGCTTAAAACTTTTTTTTTTTTTGAGATAGAGTCTCGCTCCATCACCCAGGCTGGAGTGCAGTGTCACAATCTCAGCTCACTGCAACCTCTGCCTCCTGGGTTCAAGTGATTCTCCTGCCTCAGCCTCCCAGGTAACTGGGATCACAGGCACCCGCCACCGCGTCCAGCTAATTTCTGTATTTTTAGTAGAGATGGAGCTTTGCCATGTTGGCCAGACTGTTCTCAAACTTCTGACATCAAGTTACCCACCCACCTGGGCCTCCCAAAGTGCTGGGATTACAGGCGTGAGCCACCACATCTGGCCTAAGCTTTACATAATACAACTAAAATCTAGAAGTAAAATGTTTAGATTGGGTGCAGTAGTTCATGCCTGTAATTCCAGCATTTAGGGAGGCAGAGGTGGGAGGATCCCTTGAGGCCAGAAGTTAGAGACCACCCTGGGCAATATAAGAAGACCCGGTCTCTAAAAAAAAAAAAAATGTTAGCTGGGCTTGGTGGCCACAGCCCTAGGCTGAGGGGAGAAGATGGCTTGAACACAGGAGTTTGAGGCTGCGGTGAACCATGACCGAGCCACTACGCTCCACCCTGGGTGACAGAGCGAGATCCTGTCAGAAAAAAAAAAATAGAAGAAAGAAAAGAAAATGCTTAAATATTTATTTTTTTATTTTGAGACAGAGTCTCCCTCTGTTGCCCAGGCAGGAGTGCAGTGGTGCAATCTTGGTTCACCGCAACCTCTGCCTCCTGGATTCAAGCAATTCTCCTGCCCCAGCCTCCTGAGTAGCTGAGATTACAGGCTCCCGCCACGACGCCTGGCTAATTTTTATATTTTGAGTAGAGAGGGGGGTTTCGCCGTGTTGGCCAGGCTGGTCTTGAACTCCTGACCTCAGGTGATCCTCCCCCCTCGGCCTCCCAAAGTGCTGGGATTACAAGAGTGAGCCACTCAACCTGGCCTATTTATTTATTTATTTATTTATTTATTTATTTATTTATTTTAAAGCAAGGGCTGGATAGGATTTTATCCGGGCTCCACATAAAGGACTCCTAGGGAGATACCCTGGTTAACAGAGGCAGTTAGGAGGCTATTAAAAATAGTTCAATCTAGAAATAATCAAGGCCAGAATTACCTCCAGCAGCGGGCCGGAGGGCTGGGGACGATCTGGGTATTTTGTTCTCTTCCCAGCAAGTAATTTCAGAGCTCAGAGATCCATTTTTTAAACAAATGATGTTTTTCTTCCAAGACTGATAGGGATCAGAGAGACCTAGGGTTGCCACTAGCACCTAATCTTTCAGGCTGTTTTTTTTGTTTTTAAAGTAGATTAAAACCTTTCAGCCTTACCTAAATCTTTGTTGCAATTATACAGATCTGCCTAGATTTATAGCAGATGGCAGAGTAGAAACAGTTCCGGAGGAATTAATTAACACGTATTAAAACAAATTTTCGAGCATTGACAAATCCCTTCGGGGTTGTCCTGAGAGTGGGCAGTTCGGAACCAGCTTGGGGCGTGCTAAGATTGTAAACGTTCCTAGGGAGAGCTATAACAAAGGGGCAGCAGGGACTCTGTGCACAGAATTCCAACAGTCACCAGCATTCCATGTGTTCCAGAACTGGCACAGCGCGCGCGGTCCGCTTTTTTAAACAGTGCGGAATCACGTGGCCGACGGCCCGCAGCGCTACTGGCCCTCGGATTCTACCACTAGGCTTTGGCGCGGAACCTTTCCCCCTCGTGGACGCGACCATTGGCCCCGCGCTCGGAGGGGGTACGGACCAACTTACGGTCATGGCTTCTCCGAGTGAAGCTTTTGACTAAGGCTCAGGAAAGCGTTAGCTACAGAATTCTATATTCAAATGAAATCCATCAAACAACGCTGTGGAAGACTGGTTTTGCCTAAAAGAAAGAGCAGACCTGAACTTGACTCCTCCTACGCCCTGTGAGGGCTGCAAGGTGGTTCCTTCCGAGGCGCGGACTCCGCCTTCACGAGCGCCGCCATTTTGTTTGGCTGGAGGGGAGCGAGCGGCGCTTTGGGGGAGGGGTCGCGTAGGCGCCTCACCTGACCCTGCAGCCGGGCGGTCGCTGCTCCGGGGCAAGTCTCCTTCCAGGCCAGGGGCCCGGAATCATGTACATAAAGCAGGTAAGGCCTTCGCGTCCTTCCACCCCGTCATGGGCCGGTAGGGACTGCTCCTTGAGGCGGGAGTGTTGCGGCGCCACCCCGCAGCCTTTCCCTCTCTCCACAGGCTGGACCAGGGCTGGGCGGGGACTGTGGGGGAGGAGGGGGCCCCAGGCCCCGCGAGTGCCCCGGCTGCGGGGTCGCGGAGAATTGGGGTGCTCCTCTGCAGCCCGGGCCTCCCCGCTGGCGCGGGTCTGGGAGAGGCAGGATCTCCGAGAGGTGTGGAAGGGCGGGCGGGCGGGCGGGCCGCTGGGTGGGACTGGGCCTTCCCGGGCGGCCCGAGAGCTGGTGGGGGCACCGCGTCGGAGCGGCCGCGGGGGTAAGGGCTGTGTGGTCCTGCACGGGTGGCCTCGCACGGGTCATGTGCGTGGGATGTGTGGAAACGTGGCCTCCCCGGCTCGGGGGCGGCCTTGGGGGCACAGGCTGGGGGTGTCAGGTGTCACTGCGGGGGGCCGTTCCTCTCCCGGATTAACCCGCGAAGTGAGCGGGACCCTCCTGCTTGCAGGATGCGGAGCGCCGCCTCCCCCGGTTGTTTACTTCTGTCAAAATGGTCTTCCCGCGCGGGAGTCCACCACAAAGATGAGCCCAGGCACACGGTCTTGGAGACGGTTTTCTGTTGGATCTGTCGGGCTCTGAGCACTCCTTTGGAAAGTGGGCTCTTTCTGGCTGGCCGGTGTGAGTGACTGAAAGCAGCACTCGGTGGTCTTGGAGTCAAGAGAGCTGGGGCCGGTCGGCCTGCTGGATAGACTTGCTATTGTACTGCAGTGTCTAGTGTTCCAGTTAGGCTCACACAGTGTTCTTGATTTTGAAAGATCCTTAACAGGTTGACAACTATAATTCCTAAGAAAAAATAAAATCCAGCAGCATTGCACTGGCAAAGATTACCGATGAATGGACTTTTTTTTTTTTTTTAAAGCAGATTTTTAATCACCACTTTCCAAAATGAATTTTTCTTATATGAAATTGCAGGTTTTGTATATTGCATTAAATGAGAAACAAGAAAGAAATTCAAGAGAAAAATGTTAATGTATTGTTTTTTGGGGGGTGAGTTCTCAAAAGTGTTTTTTATTTACTAGGTGATTATCCAGGGTTTTCGAAGTTACAGAGATCAAACAATTGTAGATCCCTTCAGTTCAAAACATAATGTGATTGGTAAGTGTTCTTGGTTTACTCGGTCATATTTATAGTCTATACAGATAACGTAAATTCTGTCGATTTGTATATTGGCTTAAAGGAGACAGGAATTGTCTTTGAATGTTAAGTAAAGTTATGTATATTTTTCTGCTTGAAATAACTTTTCTGTCTTATTGCACTGATGAATTGCTTATTTTTATGAACTTAAAATGTTTGGATAAGACACTCATAAGTTACCCATTTTTTATCTGGGTAGCCTTGTATGTATGTGTAAGAGTGTTTTAAAGCATTTGCGCCCTTCTGTTCTTGTTATATATCTTAAAATGCTGACTGTTGCCTTATTTCAGAGACAAGACAGTTTTTATTCACAAAGTAGATCCCAGAATTCCTGCCCTCACCCCCCCTCCAGTTCAGTGTCTCTAAGGACAGACCATGTAGCTAGATTGGAAGAGCATAAATTTTAGAGCATAACAGAATGGGGTTCCAATCCCAGTTATAGGGAGGTGGGGGGCTGGGGGAGGGATAGCATTAGGAGAAATACCTAATGTAAATGTCGAGTTGATGGGTGCAGCACACCAACATGGCACATGTGTACACCTATGTAACAAACCTGCATGTTGTGCACATGTACCCTAGTATAATAATTAAAAAAAAAAAATCCCAGTCACGCGTTCTTTTTGAGACTTTGAGAAGCTTCAGTTTTCTCATTTGTAAACCTGTCTCATAGGGCTGTTGGGAAGATTAAATGAGAACCCTTATGTAAGTGTGAGGATAAAGGGCTAATGGTGATTGCCATTAACAATATGTAGTCATTATAGATGGCTCAGGTTGTAGTGTGCATTTTGCTGATACAGCTAACGAAGATGTTTTCTGACATTCTGCTGAGTATTTTACAGGATAGATGAAAGGAGTGCTTCTGGACACCAGAAAAACAGACTGCTATTGACGCAGTTTTGCTGTACAGAGTCCAGACTAAGGGGTATATTCGTTTGCTAAGGCAGCCATAACAAAATACCATAGACTGGTGGCCTAAACAAGATATTTTTTTTTCTCACAGTCTGGAGGTCAGACATCCATCATCAGGATACCTGCATGGTTAGGTTCTGGTGAGGTGCTCTTCCTGGCTTACAGACAGCTGCTGTCTTGCTGTGTGCTCACATGGCCCCATCCTCATGTCCTCATTTAACCATAATCATCTTCCAGGGGCCCCCATGTCCAAATACTGTCACATTCAGGTTTAAGGTGTCAGTTGTTTCAGGGGAGCACAATTTAGTCTGTGACACGCAGGTGAGATTCATATTACTGTTTCCAGAAGACCCTCAGAGAATCATACTTTATTTTGTATAAAATTATAAAATTGAAGGCAGGTTTTTTTGCCCTCGATTTATCAATAGCAGCCTTGTAGTTGGGAATAAAGAAGACATACTTTTTTTCCCGCTTGTGCTCTATCTACTGAAGTCATTTAATTGAATTGACATACCATAGGGTGGCTTAATTGTACTGGAGTTTTGCTTACATACAAGTACTTTCTGATTTTTTTCATCAATCGGAAAATCTTTAGAAATGTAGAAAAATAAGAATTACTAGATTTATATTTTCTTTAACTTGCACCTTAAAATAAGTATCTTAATATTTCATTTGTGTGATTTTATAAATCATCTGTAAAATAACTTATTAGCTAGAATGATTACATTTTATCTATAAGGTCCATCAAATACCATTGTTTTAGCTATTATCAGTTAGCTGTTTTACTACTGTGATTGCAGCATTAGATTTAACAGTCACTGTTACAAAGGAAAATGATTTTTAAAACAAATGAACCCAAGATAACTCCTGATTAAACATGTTTTAAAACCAGGCACATTAGTAATGTAAGAAAGACCAAAAGTAGTTATGTACTGAGATTTGCCTTAAAAATATCTGGTGAAAGCGTACCACTTTGATTGATGAATGATGTTGACTATTAAAAAATATCTCTTGTACTGATGTTGGGTATATGCATCAAACATGTATCTTTTTAGGGATTTTTTCCCCCTAACCTTTTAACAAAAGAAATACATGTTAGTTATAGAACATTATGGAAAAGCTAAAAGGAAGAAAATTAAGATAAACTATAATTCTTTTACCCAGAGGTAACCATTCTTTGTTTTTTACTGCACACCATGATTCTTCAGAGATAACCATTCTTAATAATAACAGTCTATACTTGTGGTTAGTCCTGGTTTCCTAGAAAACAGCACAGACAGGCTTAGCTGCTAAGGCTTTAATGGGAGGTGCAGTTTGAGGGCAAGAATGAAGAGAAAAGCCAGTCACAGATTTCTAAAGAAGACACAGGTGGTTTGCAGTCATGTTGAATAACTTACAGACTTTGTGGACCCACCATGCCTTAGAAAGGTCAGATGATAGAGGAATGGATTTGGATTCGGACAAGGATTTGTTTGCTAGCACCTGTCTTTCATTGGTCCAAGTTTTCTACATCCGGCATTAATGCCTCCAAACTTTTGGATTGTGGTTCCCTGGGAACTAACACCCGGAAGTAGTCAGGGAGTTATAGCCTCCTTTCCATCTTCACAATTAAGGAGTACCTGAATGTACTCCCAAGGTAGCTTGAATCTACCAGAGGTGTTAGTAGACTGAGCCTCTCCATTGATTGGCAGCCAAGGCCTGGGTTGAGAAAGATGAATCTGGGGCCATATATAAACTGTATTTGCCTCAATTTGTTTTTAGTCTTTGTATACATCTGTAATTAAGCCTTTTTAAATAAAAATGGGTTCATCATATAATTTATTGATAATTGTTATTCTCCTTCAGGATAAATCTTGAAATATCTTTCTTTATTAAATATTCAGCATCCTTTAAAATTGCTATGTAGTGTTCCACTCTATAGGTAAGAGTAATTCTTACAAAGAAATTCTTAAAATTTCAGTTATTTATAGATGGATTATGGTTTGAAATATTTATTCATTTAATGATAAATTGTCATCTTAAACTTTTATTTAGAAATAGTTTCAAATGTACAGAAAAATTGCCCCAATAAGAACTGTACAGAGACTACTCATAAACTCTTTACCTAGATTCACCTATTGTTAACATTTTCCCCACTTGCTATATCATTTCCACTCTCTACACGCTTTTTTCCTTAGAGTAAGTTATTTATGCCACAGTCCTTTATCTCTGACTTTAATGTGTACTTTCTAAGAGGAGGGATAGTCTCTTTCATAAAGTACAATTTACAACTTAAGTAAATTTAATACGTAGTAAAAATCTGTCCATTTTACAGTTATGTTGACTGACCCAGAAATGTTCTTGATAGCATTTTCCCCCCTCCAGTGCAGGATCTAATTTAGGAGCAGGTGTTGCATAGTTGTCATGCTTCTTTAGTCTCCTTTAATCTGGATCATTTCCACAGCTTTTGTCTTTTATAACGTTGTTTTTGAGAATTAAGGCATAAGTGATGTTGTATCCCTTTCAGGATACCACATCTGGAGGCACATGAGGTCTGACTCTTACTGATATTACTTTTGATCACCCAGTCAAGGTCTAATGTTTCCACTGTGTAGGTATTATTTTTTCCCTTGCAACTAATAAGTAATATAGGCAGATGCTTTTGGACCATGTAAATCTTGTGCTCCTTTTCAAACTTTGTGCCTACATTTAGCATCTGTTGATGACCCTTACCTTTATTCTGATGGTCACAAAATGATTTTTCATTTCCAGATCTCCTTTCACATTTACAACTTGGCATTTGGTAATTCTCCTCCTTCCTTACCTACTTATTTATTTTTTTATTATTGGTATGGATGCATGGATTATTCCCCCCACCAATAATTTATCATTTATTTAGTCATTTTGGTGCTCAGATTACCCCTAGATTTAGCTACTGAAAGCCCCTTTCAAGCTGGCTCCTATGTCTGTCATATGCGTTTTTAAAAAAAGTATGTCCTTTCTGGCATGACATGATCTTTTTGGGATTTACTTTGCATTAAAGGTGGTAACTGTGTGGTTAATTTGCTCAGAATATTTCTGGCTCAAGATTGAGAAGACTGACATAGTTATTTATGAGTCTTAACATTGAAAATTTCACTAAACAAATACACTTACTTAAAATCAAAAGGATTTGATATCCTTTTAAGTATTGAATTGCTTATATTTGAATTTTGTTAGTCAAAAAGTACCTTAAAATTATTTATACTTTTGTGGTTCTGTGAGACTACACATGATAATATAGGGTTGATTATAAACATTAGAACACTGTAAGGATTTAAAATGATTGTTTTAGAATGTTAGCAATATATGAATCTTTCAATTGTTAAACATATATATAGTTAAATAGAATTATATATCCGTTGTAATATGATAAATTATAGGAGCCAGGTAGTATATTTAGCTACTCCTATTCATTGTAAACTATTGGGTAAGAGGAAAAGGATCAACTGTGAAATATCTTTAAAGAAAAAAACTATTAGAAGTCTGTACAAAATTGAATTCATTTGGTGATTAAAGTTGTTTTATTGGTTTCTTTTGTTCACCGTTGTTTAATTTCAGATGTTAAGATGTATTAGAAAATGAGATTTTAAAAATTTTGAGTATTTTTAAAAAGGTAAACAGTTTTACCTTTATTGGTTTTTATGTAAAATAACTTGTACTTTTTGAAATTTTCCAGTGGGCAGAAATGGATCTGGAAAAAGTAACTTTTTTTATGGTAGGTATTGTTTTTTGAATTGTAAATATATTAAGACCTGGGTATCTTAGGGTAGTTTATTGAAATCATTAATTTTCTGAGGTTATGTATGCATGAAACCCAAGAAATACTTTATATGGGATTGCAGCTTAGTGTAGAGGGTTTAGAGTGTACAGATCTGAATTCTGCTTTATACCCAGTGGCTGATTAGCTATGTGAAACTGGGCAAAGCACGTAGCCTCTCGAATTGTTCTTTTCACTTTAAAAATGGAGATGTTTGGATGTTTGCCCTGTCTACCTTAGATGGTTTGTAAGAATGGAATGCAATAGTATGTATGAAAATGCTTTTTAAACTTGAATGTAATATATAAGTGTTATAAATGCATATTTTAAATGTATGTAAATGCAGTAGAATAGTTCATAGTATTGTTTTGGAAAATGGTTCATCTTTCTTATTTCACCTTTTTAAAAACGTTTTCTAAACCAGTCATCTTTGTAAAGGATGAAGAGATATAAAAAACTTGAAACTGAACAGACTGTTGTCAGTTTGAAGATAGTAAATAGAGCTTTGAAAATTCTCTCTGAAGATAAATTGCATTTAAGTATAAATAGCAATGCTTCTGTTAACAAATCCTTTGAGGAGAAAAACATTTTAACAAAATTAGACTGTTAAGGAGTAGGTTGAAAAATATGAACTTTTTAGTTGGGGTAATGCTTGAGGGAAAGGAGCATTTAGTGGGCTAGCTTAATAAGAGTAAAGGTTCTGTCCCTTCTGTGCACACGAATCTGAAAGGCACTCTCTAGCCTGTATATCCTGTTGTGGTTGTAATTTGGTAATGATGAGAGAGTGGACTGAAGTGGAAGTATTTCAGAATCTCCAGGGTTGAGGGCAGTGTGAAGTCTCCTCACCCTGACCTGTGTCCACAGAACACACATTAATGCTTATGCACGTACTTGCTGATGCGAGCAACCCCCTCTCCCCCGCCCTGCACATGCACACAATGCTGAGGTCTCTTGGGTGGACTGGGACAAGAACAGCTGAGTAAAGAGTTCCACTTCCTAGGCAGGGTGGTCCAGTTAGGTACTCTATATGGAAGTAGGAATGGCCCCTTCTTACAGAGCTCAGTGTAATATAAGAAGTGTAGTAGAAGTTGGGCATCTCAAACATTTCCTTGTATTTCCTTAGTTTTAATTTCTTTTGGTAAAGTATCCACTTAAGCATATTCTCATACATCCTATTTTGTTAAAAAAGGTTTTAACTCATATCATTTATGTCTAGTGGGGAATAAAGCAAATACAGTGTTAACGTAATCTAGTCAGTGTACACTTTGAGCCGGAAGTATACCTTAGTTTTGCTTGTCTGTTTTCGTGTATCTCGGTGCTTTCTCTTTATTTTCTTACTTTAAATGTTTCAATGAAAACTCAGTATTTTTCTTATATCACTTCCTACCTGATTAGTCTTATGTGCAGGCACGTTTTCTGCATTTCCTTTTGTCTATATGAAACAGATAATTTATTTGCATTGTCTGTTACCAGACACACTATGTTCTATTGAGGTGTGGGAAGTTATAAATAAGTTATAAACACTTTTTTAGGGTATACTAATAGTTGTTTTTGTATTTCCAGCAATTCAGTTTGTTCTCAGTGATGAGTTTAGTCATCTTCGTCCAGAACAGCGGTTGGCTTTATTGCATGTGAGTGAGACTGCTTTAAGACATTATTGATATTAAATGTATTTTAAAAATAAATTTTCCATGCTGGTTAAAAAAGCATTTGTTCAAATTTCAGATTCTTTGTGAACCAGACACAGTCTATCTCCTAAGTGTGTTACTCTGCTGTGAAATTTATCTTAACATGTTAATGCCAGATAAAAGCCCAATTTTTTTTTTTTTTTTTTTTGAGACGGAGTCTCGCTCTGTCGCCCAGGCTGGAGTGCAGTGGCCGAATCTCAGCTCACTGCAAGCTCCGCCTCCCGGGTTTACGCCATTCTCCTGCCTCAGCCTCCCGAGTAGCTGGGACTACAGGTGCCCGCCACCTCGCCCGGCTAGGTTTTTTGTGTTTTTTAGTAGAGACGGGGTTTCACCGTATTAGCCAGGATAGTCTCGATCTCCTGACCTCGTGATCCGCTCGTCTCGGCCTCCCAAAGTGCTGGGATTATAGGCTTGAGCCACCGTGCCCAGCCAAAAGCCCAATTTTTATGCAGTGGTTAGGAGAAAATTACAGGATTTGACTATAGATATGTCCTCCATATAAATTTCTTAAAGGAGACGTGATATATCTCATAAGTGTTTTATTCTGCTATGAAATTTAGCCTAACATGTTAATGCCAGATAAAGGCCTAGTTTTTATACGATGTTTAGGAGAAAAGTATAGGATTTACCTATAGGTGGGTATGTCTTCCATATAAATTTCTTTAAGGATGTGATCTGCAAAGGCTTAAAAGCAGGTTTGCTGAGGAGAAAGAAGAGGAGTTTGAGATTGGAGATTAGGAACTTTAAGATGCAGAACCAAAAATTGGGAGCATAGAGAAACAACCATTGCAAACTAAACAACATACAAGTTGTTTGTTGTTTTAGCCATATTTGTACTTAGATAGTAAACATCCTTTTCCAGTATGAAAAACAGTAGAGATGTTCTGCAACTTACAGTGGGGTTATGTCCTGATAAACCCATCATAAACTGAAAATACCGTAAGTCAAAAATGGACATTAACTTACGGTTGAGCAAAATGATCTAACACAAAGTCTGTTTTATAATAAAGTGTTGAATCTCTCATATAATTTATTGAATACTGTGCTGAAAGTAAAAAAAAAAAAAAAAAGTGATTTTATGGGTACTCAAATTATGGTTTCTACTGATGGTAAATTGCTTTCACACCGTTGTTAAGTTGAACCATCTTAAGTCGGGGACCACCTGTTTATTTACAGTAATGTGAGTTAGAATATTTTATTAAATGGGTCCTTTTGTAATTCATAAGCACGATGATTGGGTTTTCGTGTTCATGTGAGCCATGCCTCCCTCAAACCTTGTTAGGATGTTGGCACATTACCAATGTTATGTGGAAAAAAATATGAGTAATGGACTAAAGTAATTTTAGGATAGAAAATCGTGAAAGACTACAAAAAATGATGTAATTAATCCTTCTGGTTTGAATATTATTAAAGACCAGAAAATGAAATTCCTCAATATATCTTAACAGTGTTTCTCATACATAGGAGGTTGTTTCGTTTATCTCTTGTCTGTCTTTTCCCCTTGTTTAGTTTGCATTTGTAGCCCAGTAATCAGAATTGATTTCCCATAGAAAACTTTTTAGGTTTTTCAGATTGTCATTAAAATAATAACCTCTTTGGTACAGTTCTTCGTTGTATTTACTACATAGTAACAGTTTCTATAATCTGGAAGGTATCTGGACTTGGTACCATAGTGTTTGTGTCACAGATTGGTTTAAATGTGACACATGTTAAATGTGTGTATTTCTATAATAGATTTAAAACTGTAGAATGTCTCAAATTTTTTTAAAAAACAGACTTTTGGTAATTATCCCATGATTTATTAGGGTTTCTTTGCAGCATTAAAATGAGACTGTAAGAGAAGTCTTATGGTGTGTTAGGTATTAGCAAATAGGTAGAATTAAATGGCCCTGGTCTTCCAGTCTAATAAAGTGGTCTGTAGAATCAAATTTAAGGATATCTAACTTTGACATGTCTTGCATAGTTCTTATTTTTTATTTAGAATCAGAAACTATTTGGTTGAGAATTTTTGTTATCCTAATCTAACATCTCTGCTGTTGGCATGAGGAATATATACTTACTATCTGGGGATATCCCCAAAGTTTGTATCCCTCTTGCCAAAAGAGCAGAGACATTAGTGTGTGTGTGTATATATGAGTCTAGTAGAAATTTTTCTCCATTGAATCAGACTTGTTATTATGCCCTAGACTTTAAGAATCCTTTTAAAGGATATGAATATACTATTAAGTGAAAAATTTCTCACTTTTTTCATTTTTAGGAAGGTACTGGTCCTCGTGTTATTTCTGCTTTTGTGGAGATTATTTTTGATAATTCAGACAACCGGTTACCAGTAAGTAACCTTTTTTTTTTTTAAATAATGCTGAGAATTTAATTGGAGTAGCTAATCTTCATACTTTGAAACTTTTTAAGCTTTTATAATTTGTTATAATTACAGTTTATGTAGATTTTATCTTAAAATTACAGTGAATACTCTGTTAACAAATGGGAATGTACAAGTTGTTGTGAAAAGGGTCTTGGTTAAGAGTATTGAGTATTCGTAGTATTATCTTTAGTGAGATAATTGAAATTTTAAAATAAATAGTGACGGTCAAGGACTTTAAAATGACCTTATTTAAAAAGTTTTCTCCTTCACTATTAAACTTTGGGCTTTTACATTTTTTGTTAGATCGATAAAGAGGAAGTTTCACTTCGAAGAGTTATTGGTGCCAAAAAGGATCAGTATTTCTTAGACAAGAAGATGGTCACGTAAGCATTTTTCTTTTTTTTTTTTTAAAGAAATGAATGTGTACTTAGAGATGGGGTGTTGCTATGTTGGCCAGGTTAGTATTGAACTCTTGGCCTCAAGTGATCCACCTTGGCCTCCTAAAGTGCTGGGATTACAGACATGAGCCATCATGCCCAGCCAGCATTTTTCTTTCTTTTTCCTAATATGGAGTCTCACTCTTTTGCCCAGGCTGGAGTGCAGTAGTGCAATCTCAGCTCACAGCAACCTCCCCCTCCCCGGTTCAAGCTATTCTCCTGCCTCAGCCTCCTGAGTAGCTAGGATTGCAGGCACGCGCCACCACACCTGGCTAATTTTTGTATTCTTAGTAAAGATGGGGTTTCACCATGTTGGCAGGCTGGTCTTGAACTCTTGACCTTGTGATCTGCCTGCCTTGGCCTCCCAAAGTGCTGGGATTATAGGCATGAGCCACTGCCCAGTCACATTTTTCTTTATTATTTCCTTACAAAAAAGTGTTATTTTACCTGCTTCATATATGAGGAATATTTGCTTCATCTTCGACAAATCAATATAGAGGATAAACATAAGAATCAGAAAGTTCTGAGGATGATACAGATGGTTTATAATTACTGATCTGCCCTCCCTAATGCTGTCAACCCAGGGGCTAGTCTACTCATTGCTTAATGGTGCTTTAAAATTACCTGAATGTAATTTCATTGTTTGTCAACAGGAAAAATGATGTGATGAACCTCCTTGAAAGCGCTGGTTTTTCTCGAAGCAATCCTTATTATATTGTTAAACAAGGAAAGGTAAAACAATTGTATGTCCTTTTTTAATAGAATTTGTTTTCTGAGTAATTCTTGAGTGATGAATTTGGTTGATTCGAGTGGTTAAGCTGAAGCAAAAATGGCCATATCTTTTATATGGCCATAAAGTACCAAATAGGTCTGTCCATTGCATGTTGAGATGGAAGTATTTCAGCATATTAAGTGGATCTTGTTTTCCTAGCGACTGGTATTACTTACTGAGGTGAAAGTATGGGAAGACATTATTGGCTTATGAAAGTTGCAATAATTAAGAATATTGTAGAAATTCTATAAAAATCACATTTGAAAAACTTCCTAAAATTAATATTTTGTGTTACCCAGTTATTTATCACAATTAAAATACTGAAAAGCTAACATTACCAGAAATCTGCTGTTTTGCTACATGTTATTTTCCCTAATAGGGATTGTGTTTTTTAACATTTTTCCAGCAGCCAAACTACATACTTTTTTAGCTGATTGTTCTGCTCTCTTCTCATATACTTTCACTTTTTTTGGACTAGGGAAAATTCTCAGAATATTCACTTATTTTATAGGTTGTTTTTGTTTTTGTTTTTGTTTTTTTTGGTATGTATTGGAAAGTTAGCATTCAGAAGAAGTGATTAGGAAGAATATGGAGTTTCAGTTTTAGAAAATGTGGTACTGGAAGAACAAGTTTTTTTTCCGATTTTACTATTTGTGGGAGAGGCATTTTTTTAAATGGAGGCTGATTTGAAAGAGCACTTTTCTGAGATCCCTCTGCTCTCAATGTAGGCCCTTTTACTTCATTTCAGTTTCTGCCCCTGTGCCATCCTTGATTGCCTCATCTAAAAGCATTGCCTTCCCCTCAACCCTATGTGCTTTATTTCCTTAATCTGTTTTATTTTTCTTTGTAACACTTATACTGTTAATACTTATTTTCTGTCTTTTTCCACTAGAATGTAAGCTCCATGAGGGCGGGACCTTTTCTGCTTTGTTTGCTCTTTTCCAGTGCCCAGCAGTGGCACATATGTTGTAGTCATTTGATAAATAATTTTTAAGTGAGTAAACTGCTTGAACAAATATGTATAATTGGAGCGTGCAATAATGAGGATCTGAAGGATGATTCTTTGATGTAGATACTTTTGATAGACCATATTTTCTTAGAGATAATTTCAATTTTTTAATGCAGTGGTATCATTTTTGATGTTTAGGGATACTTGTTATATATTAAGTTGCATGGCACTTAAGTTGTACCATTCTCTCTATATTTAAAGCATACCACTTTGTCATATTGTTAGCCTTCTGTATCTGTGGGTTCTACATCTGCAAATTCAACCAACCATGGATCAAAAATATTTAAAATAAATAAAATTTTAAAACAGTTCAAGAAATAATACAAATTTAAAACTACAGTATAACTGTTTACATAGCATTTATATTGTGTTACAATTAATCTAGAGATTAAAGTGTACGGAAGGATGTGCATAGGTTTTATGGAAATACTGTGCCATTTTACATAAGGGACTTGAGCATTCTTGGATTTTGGTATCTGCAGGGGGCCCTAGAACCAATTCCCCATGGAAAGTGGGGGAGAATTGTACTTTTAGTATATTATTATAGCTTTAAAAAAAAGTGTAGTCAGTGATGGTTTCCCCTTATAAAAATACTTTGGTTTTTGAGAATGGAGCTCATCTTTTGTACCTTATCATATTGACTAAGGAAAAGATGGTGGTGTGAGATAACTCCTTCACTTGTTAGCCATATTTCATAAAGGAGAATTATGAACGTAACAGTTGTATTTGGATTTTATTTGGTAAATTTAAGTAAAGGAGACATAGATATGTAGGCATATGTGCTATACAAATGACATTAGGCAAATCATAATCTATTTAAAACTTGGCATGTCACAAATTCAAAAGTCTGAAATACAAAATGCTCCACAGTCTGAAACCTTTTCAGTGTGGATGTGACATTCAAAGGAAATGCTTGTTGGAACATTTTGGATTTCAAATTTTTGGATTTGGGTTGCTCAGCTGGTAAGTATAAATGCAAATATTCCAAAACCTGAAAAAATTTAAAATCTGTAACACTTGTGGTTTCTAACGCTTTTGCATAAGAGATACCCAACCTTCATGTGTATTAAAAACCTTTCAACGTGGAGTTCTTGTTCTTAAACGGAGGCTATAGCTATATAATGATTATTTTTCTAAAAATTTTAGATCAACCAGATGGCAACAGCACCAGATTCTCAGAGATTAAAGCTATTAAGAGAAGTAGCTGGTACTAGAGTATATGATGAACGAAAGGAAGAAAGCATCTCCTTAATGAAAGAAACAGGTAAAATAAATGTGTTTCTGCCTTATTTTTTTTGTTACAAATTACTGTTTTTGTGACAGAGTAGCTCCATAATAGGAATATAGTAGGTGTTTAGTATACGGCAGCAGTAGATAATGCTGTTATTAATAAAAATTGAGAATCTATAACACCAATGATGTTAGTAGCTTTTAAAAATATTGTGGAAAGGCACACTGAGTTTTTTTTTTTTTTTTGAGATGGAGCCTTGCTCTGTCACCCAGCCTGGAGTGCAGTGGTGTGATCTCCGCTTATTGCAACCTGTCTCCCAGGTTCAAGTGATTCTTCTGCCTTAGCCTCCCCAAGTAGCTGGGATTACAGGTGCCCATCACCACAGCCAGTTAATATTTGTATTTTTAGTAGAGACAGGGTTTCACCGTGTTGTCCAGGCTGATCTCAAACTCCTGACTTCTGGTGATCGCCTGCCTTGGCCTCTCAAAAGTGCTGGGATTACTCGTATGAGCCTCCACGCCCAGCCAGCACACTGACTTTTTAAAAGGAAGCTTAAACTGAGGCCCTTACTACATGTTATAAAAGAACCAGTGTCACCATGTATAAATTTGTTCTCTGTTGCTTTTCATAATAAAGGATCTTAACCCATTTATGCCTAGCATTCCGTTATTGGAATCCTAAGCTTGTGGGTATTACCTATATCTACTGCCCGAGGTCATCGCCAAGGTCTGATTTTTCACAGAAAAAAATTTACAACCTCCAGCGTAAATGGGTTAATTGCTATTTTAGTATTTTAAATTTGGTTACCACATTACATCAGAGAAATAATGCTACAGTTCTTAAGAATTTAATTCAAGGTATGTTGAAGAAGTGATACTACATAAAAATTTTATTCAATTCTTCCATCTCTCTCCTTATTTCTTTTAAGAGGGCAAACGGGAAAAAATCAATGAGTTGTTAAAATACATTGAAGAGAGATTACATACTTTAGAGGAAGAAAAGGAAGAACTAGCTCAGTATCAGAAGTGGGATAAAATGAGACGAGCCCTGGAATACACCATTTACAATCAGGAACTTAATGAGACTCGTGCTAAACTTGATGAGGTAAAATATTTACCTTTGACACTTAAAATCAGATTAGTTTTGTTTTTGTGAATTTGTTAAACTCAGGCCGTAATTACACTTTTCAGTGATTTTAAATAGAAACTTAACCTCTCAATGAATTTATTAGTCAGCAGGTTTTTTCTTTTAAAGAAAATAGCCACGTGGTTGTTGCTACATAGTATTATCTGAAATATAATCAGATGGTGTTATTAGGCAGATGAGAGGAAAATCATTTTGAAGGTTTCTTGTAGTTTTAGAATGTATTTTGTAATTAGTATTGCTGACATTTTGTACAAAAATTTAGGTAGTGCTTCAGTTTTCTAGTTAAAAATCACTTTTAAAATTTTTGTAAAAAATTTGGTTACTTCTGGTTTATTTTCATATAAAAATTTTTATTAGATGTTATGAAATATTTAGTAAATACAAAATGAGTTAGATACAACTTTTTTTTTCTTCTTAGCTTTCTGCTAAGCGAGAGACTAGTGGAGAAAAATCCAGACAATTAAGAGATGCTCAACAGGATGCAAGAGATAAAATGGAGGTAAGATTCTAAACAAGGTTCATGTAAACTTACTTTTTTCTTTTGAGACAGGGTCTTGTTCTGTCATCCAGGCTGGAGTGCATGGTGCCATTATGGCTCATTGTAGCCTTGACTTACCAGACTCAGGCGATCCTCTTGCCTCAGCTTCTCAAATAGCTGGAAGCACAGGTGTGTACCACCATACCTGTCTAGTTTTTAAATGTATTGTAGAGACAAGGTCTTGCCATGTTGCCCAGGCTGGTCACGAACTCCTGGGCTCAAGTGATCCTTCTGCCTCAGCCTCCTGAAGTTTTTTGTTTTTGTTTTTTTAAAGACAGGGTCTCACTCTATTGCACAGGCGGGAGTGCAGTGGTGAGATCACAGCTCACTGCAGCCTTGATCGCTCAAGCTCAAGTGATCCTCCCACCTCAGCCTCTTAATTTTTTTATTTTTTGAAGAGATGGAATCTCACTATGTTGCCCAGACTGGTTTTGAACTCCTGGGCTCACGGATTCCTCCCATCTGGACCTCCCAAAGTACTGAGATTACAGGCATGAGCAACCATGTCCAGCCATCATATAGTTTTTGACCATAGTAAACCTTTTTGTACCAGAATTATGGAATGATTACCACAAGGGGGAGTTAGAGGAATTGAATATTGAAGAGTAGTACTAAATGTAAAGTGAAAGAGAATTAATGGTGTCACAATTCTGCTGTTGTACTTCTAATTGCTTGACTTATTTTCTGTTTAATACTTTTGAATAGGATATTGAACGCCAAGTTAGAGAATTGAAAACAAAAATTTCAGCTATGAAAGAAGAAAAAGAACAGCTTAGTGCTGAAAGACAAGAACAAATTAAGCAGAGGACTAAGTTGGAGCTTAAAGCCAAGGATTTACAAGATGAACTAGCAGGCAACAGTGAACAAAGGGTAAGTTAAAATGCTAAAAATGAAAGACATGAATGTTCAGGTGAGTAGGAACTGCAGAAGACAGTCCTTTCTGTGACTGGTATGTCCTGGAATTTTTTTAAGCTTTGCTATGTTAACATAATTTGTACTCAAGTAACAACTTAGTACTGTCCCTTTGTTACATTTAAAAAGTTTCATGTTACAGGTGGGTTTTCTCATGAAGTTTTTTTCATGAGAAAACGTGCTAGACCTAAATTATGCAAAAATTTTAAAGCAGTTTGCATTTTTACTTATCTTTATTTACAGAAACGTTTATTAAAAGAGAGGCAGAAGCTGCTTGAAAAAATAGAAGAAAAACAGAAAGAACTGGCAGAAACAGAACCTAAATTCAACAGTGTAAAAGAGAAAGAAGAACGAGGAATTGCTAGGTCTGAGAACTTTCACCAACACTTTAACTTTCTGCATCATATTATATAAAACTAGATAGTCCAAGGAGCTCAATTATATAGTAGCTGCTTTTTACACTTAATTCTTTTTGTATCGTTTCGAAAAATGGCTTTATGTTTCTGTGTACAGTTGACATTATTGGTTACAATTAAACTTTGTTATTATTCTCCTTTCATCCCATTCTCTTCTATTTTGTGTAGATTGGCTCAAGCTACCCAGGAGAGAACGGATCTTTATGCAAAGCAGGGTCGAGGAAGCCAGTTTACATCAAAAGAAGAAAGGGATAAGTGGATTAAAAAGGAACTCAAGTCTTTAGATCAGGCTATTAATGACAAGAAAAGACAGATTGCTGCTATACATAAGGATTTGGAAGACACTGAAGCAAATAAAGAGAAAAATCTGGAGCAGTATAATGTAAGAACATTTATAGCCACTTTGTAAAAATCTTTCAGAAGAGATAAACATGTTTAGTTTTATCTACTTCAAGTTTTCTTTATAAATAAGTCTACATGTGACCTTAAAATATATGACAGATACTTATTTAGAAAAGGCCTGCACAATATACATACAGTTCTCTTTTCTAAGAATGTTCATGTCATTGAGCCTTTATGTAGATTAAGTATATTAAAATGTATGTATGTATGTTTAATTTTTTTGAGATAGGGTCTTGTTCCGTCACCCAATCTGGAATGCAGTGGTACAACCACAACTCACTGCAGCCTCCACCTTCCAGGCTTAGCGATCCTCTATCCTTAGCCTCCTAACTGGGACCACAAGCATGTATCACCATGCCCAGCAAAATTTTTTTTTTGTAGAGACGAGGTCTTGCCATGTAGCCTACGCTGGTCTCGAAATCTTGGGCTTAAGCAGTCCTCCCACCTTGGCCTCCCAAACTGCTGGGATTATAAGCGTGAGCCACCATGCCCAGCTTAAAATATGTTTTTATGAATTGGTAGCATGTGTCTTACGTACCCTTAATTTTGACAAGATGTCACATATGTCTAAAACAGCCTGTTAGTAACTTTTTTTTTTTGAGATGGAGTTTCGCTGTTGTTGCCCAGGCTGGAGTGCAATGGCATGATCTCGGCTCACTGTAACCTCTGCCTCCTGAGTAGCTGGGATTATAGGCATGCACCATCAAACCCACTAAGTTTGTATTTTTAGTAGAGATGGGGTTTCTACATGTTGGTCAGGCTGGTCTCAAACTCCCAACATCAGGTGATCCACCCGCCTCGGCCTCCCAAAGTGCTGGGGTTACAGGCGTGAGCCACTGCGCCTGGCTGCTGGTAACTTTTTTTTTTGGAGACAAGGCTCATTGCAACCTCCACCTCCCAGGTTCAGGCAGTTCTCTGCCTCAGCCTCCCAAGTGGCTGGGATTACAGGTGGCCGCCACCACGCCTGGCTAATTTTTTTGTATTTTTGGTAGAGGCAGGGTTTCACCATCTTGGTCAGGCTGGTCTTGAACTCCTGATCTCGTGATCCACCCGCCTTGGCCTCCCAAAGTGCTGGGATTGCAGGCGTGAGCCACCATGCCTGGTGTAACTTTTTTTTTTTTAAACTTCATTTTTTGGTATACCAGCATCGTATGTTACATTTAGTTGTTATGTTTCTTTTATCTGCTTTAATCTGAACCAGTTCTTTAGTTTTTTCTTGACTTTGGGACTTGACATTTTAAATTATTTGTTGTACATATATTAATATTTATGTACTCATTAATTGTATATTATATGTAATTATTTGTCCCTAATCTCTTCTTTTGGAGACGGAGTCTTACTCTGTTGCCCAGGCTGGAGTGCAGTGACGTGATCTCGGCTCACTGCAAACTCCACCTCCCGGGTTCAAGCAGTTCTGCTGCTGCAACCTCCCAAGTAGCTGGGACCACAGGCACGTGCCACCACGCCTGGCCAATTTTTTGTATTTTTAGTAGAATGGGGTTTCACTGTGTTAGCCAGGGTGGTCTCGATCTCCTGACCTTGTGACCCACCCGCCTCGGACTTCCAAAGTGCTGGGATTATAGGTGTGAGCCACCATGCCCAGCCCCTAATCTTTTGTAGTGATTTGCCCACTTTAAGTTTTCGGTGACTCACCTTTAAATATATCCAAAACCTCAGTGAAGTTTTAAAGAGCTGTTTTCTTTGTACTCATATTCTCACTTTACATAAAAAAAAAAAAATATAGTGGGGAGCAAACGCAACAACCTCTGTAAGCATAAAAAACAGGTAGGTAAAATTGCCAGGAGTGTAGCCTGCTGTTTTTGGAAGTCCAGTCGTGCTGTGGGCTTTAGTTATGATACTTTGTGGAGGGAGTGGAAAACTTGGGTTAATCTAGGTAGTTCTTTATATGGTTAGTGTAGTCTGAACTGTAATAGTTACACCTCCTTTCTTGAAATAAAATGTATTTTCTCTTGAGTTTATGAAACTAACCTCAGCAGATGCCCTTTTTGAAGGAGCCCCCAGTGAGAGTATTCATTTTTTGTCATGCTTGAAGTTCATTTATTTTCCAATATTCCAGTCACACTTTTGGTTATCAAAATGACCACTTGTGAAGATGAAGCCTTTCCTTTGGACAGAGATGATTTTATAGTGCTGATTGTATTATGTAAATAGCCTTTTGCCTCTTGGTATAATTCTAAATTAATTTTTCCACAGTGTATTTTTAAAACCTGCAGTATGAAAAATAAAATGTAGTTTTGGTGGTTTTATTATGCTTTATTATGGTTCATTTATGTGATATATATCATACATACTTACCAAACTAAGTTTTTAGACTTTTCTAACTTATGTCAGTGGTATCTTGGCCCTAGCAACTGCTGTGGAGAAGGGGAAGCTCTTGGATAGTTTCAGTGCAAACTAAATACTAAATGTTTTTTCTTTTCCAGGTGGTAATGCATTTCAAGTCTACAAAACGTATTTTGAATTTAATATAGGTAGCTTACTTTATTACTGGTTCTGAGTAGCATCATGGTTCCAGAAAGGGAACCATTAGTGTTCAGATACACCTGGAAAAACAACAAAGTACGTAGGACTTTAGAAATACTGTAAGCTGTAATGCTGGTTAGTAACAACAGTCTTTGAATTGTTTAGGACTGTGAAAGCTGAAACATTAATTTAGGAAAACTGACTCTTCAAGGTTTACATTCTTCTTTTAGCATGTGTTCAGATAACCTGGGGATGAATTAAGTAATTGCTGTAGAAAAGTTAAATTTTACATAGGGAATTTGTTTACTCTTTTTATGGTTTCAGATACCACTGAGTCCCAAGTTCCTCATGTGTGGAATTAAAGGGTTTAATTATCCAAGATGTTGAAAGTCATTCTGATTATCCAAGATTTTTTTTTGAGACAGAGTCTTGCTCTGTCACCAGGGTGGAGTACAGTGGCACAATCTCGGCTCACTGCAACCTCCACCTCCCCTACCGAGTAGCTGGGACTACAGGCACGCGCCACCACACCTGGCTGATGTTTGTATTTTTAGTAGAGATGGGGTTTCACGATGTTGTCCAGGATGGTCTCGATCTCTTGACCTCATGATCTGCCCACCTGAGCCTCCCAAAGTGCTGGGATTACAGGTGTGAGCCACCGCGCCTGGCCGATTATCTAAGATTTTATGACTCAGTAGTAACATTGACTTTTTGTCAGTGGAATTAGTAGTAACATTGACTTTTTGTCCATTAAAATTTTGGACAAAAAGTCAGTGTTACTACTGAGGACTAATAATTGTTAGGACTCTGTGGGACTATTTACAATTACTTTGATATCTGACAATAATTAGTTATAATACAGACAGATGAATATAATCAACTCATGAAGCAGTTTGAAGCCCTTCCCCTAAAGGATGATCTTCAGATTTATTTTGTTTGTTTTATTGCTTCCCAAAAAGGCAAGGATTTTTGTTTGCTTTGGTCTTTGATGATTCCCCAGCTCTTATAAGAATGCCTGGTACATACTAGGCTTTTGGTAACTTCAGGCAAGGATTTTTGTTTGCTTTGGTCTTTGATGATTCCCCAGCTCTTACAAGAATGCCTGGTACATACTAGGCTTTTGGTAACTTCACTAAGTGGATGAAGTGTCAGCTTCCTTAAACTCTAGCCAATTAGGATATTGGATTTTTTTTTTCAGCTCAGTATAATTTACTAAATTAATACAGTTCATTAACTCTCCTTAAGGAAACAGCATCTTACGTTAGGTTCTTCTAGATTTGTTATAGGTTCTGCCAAAATTTTAAACTCATTTTTCTTGAATGTAAAATAGTTGAAAATAGTTTTTGTGTTCTGTTGTGTGTGTGTGTAGAAGGGGCAGTATGAAAGTGTATAATGCACTATTATGAGAACTTAGAATTTTTTTTCTACAATTCTGGAGTGTATATTACAGAAATAGGAAGATTTAGATCACTAATGAACAAATCAACTTTTATTTTAGCAACATGTTTTAGAGTATTTAATGGTTTTTGTTTTCTGGTGGTATTCTCATTTGCCTAAAGACAACTTTTAAAAACTGAAGGCCGGGCGCAGTGGCTCAAGCCTGTAATCCCAGCACTTTGGGAGGTCGAGACGGGTGGATCACGAGGTCAGGAGATCGAGACCATCCTGGCTAACACGGTGAAACCCCGTCTCTACTGAAAAAATACAAAAAACTAGCTGGGCGAGGTGGCGGGCGCCTGTAGTCCCAGCTACTCGGGAGGGTGAGGCAGGAGAATGGCGTAAACCCGGGAGGCGGAGCTTGCAGTGAGCTGAGATCCGGCCACTGCACTCCAGCCTGGGCGACAGAGTGAGACTCCGTCTCAAAAAAAAAAAAAATACTGAAACTGGATTTTTCAACACATCATTGAGGTATAATTCACATACAGTAAATTGTACATATTTAGTGTACATAATTTTTCCTAGTCAAGAAAGTGGCGAAAATATAATTTGATGAGTTTTGACACACATATACATCTGTAAAACCATGACCACAGTTAAGACAGTAAACGTGTTTATTACCCAAGTGTTTTCCACACCCCTTTGTAATTCCTCCCTCACCTTTTGTCTCCCTCCCCCATCCGTCTGCAACCACTGGTCTGCTTTCTATCAGGGTAGATTTGTTTGATGAAACTGAATTTTAAATTTATTTTTATTTCCGTAGAAACTGGACCAGGATCTTAATGAAGTCAAAGCTCGAGTAGAAGAACTGGATAGAAAATATTACGAAGTAAAAAATAAGAAAGATGAATTACAAAGTGAAAGAAAGTTAGTATTTAGACTAAAATATGCATTAATTTCTTGAATAATATTTGTTACTAGGTGTTATGTAGTCTTTAAGTTACAAATTAACCGGTCAGGCTTGTTTTCTATATTTTGATTCTAAACTGTATACTATTAATGCATCCTCATATGTGTTTAAAATTAAAGACAGTCTAATTTTTATTTATTAGCTACTTGTGGAGAGAAGAGAATGCAGAACAGCAAGCACTTGCTGCCAAAAGAGAAGATCTTGAAAAGAAGCAACAACTTCTTAGAGCGGCAACGGGAAAGGTGGGCAGGTTCTTTTCATCACTTCTGTTTACACTGAGTCATTGAGTTCATCGTTATGTAAGAATTTACTACCTTTCAAGTGTAGGTCATGGGTTCCAAGTGATAAATAGGAGTCCACATTATCTTCTAAATATTAAATGATAGAGATTTAAATAGTTTTATTACTACACATACTATAAATAGTAGCACTTTTGATTTTCAGATAAAGAGCCCATTTTTAACACTACTGTTATAGAACAGAACCTATCATATAAGGTGTTACATGTAGTTGGCATATAGTGAGGAGGTAATGTGTTTGTTGGAGAGGATGTTTAGTTTAATCACTGGTATGTTTTAAAATGTATGTTGTTGTGGTCTCATTCCTTACCAGGAGTCTCATTGGTGATAAAATTTTAATATTTTTCATTTCTGACAATTGACAGGCCATTTTAAATGGAATAGACAGCATAAACAAAGTGCTAGACCACTTTCGTCGAAAAGGAATAAACCAGCATGTTCAAAATGGCTATCATGGCATTGTGATGAATAACTTTGAATGTGAACCAGCTTTCTACACATGCGTGGAAGTCACTGCTGGAAACAGGTTAAAGCTTTTGCTTGATATTTAGCATTTTTAGAAGAGGGAATAAGAATAGCCTAAGAAACTTTTGTAGCTTTTGTGCATCATATCTTCCATTATCTTTTTATACCTCGGTTCCTTATCTGACTTTCTAATTAAAGAAGTAGATGCTAAGTATTTGTTCCTAATTATAGAAGCTAGAACTTTCCCCTTTTGGGAGTTTCTCCTCCGCCATTGGAATTTTTAAAGTAGTCTTATTTTTTTCCAAAATTATTTGGATTATATAGCAAAAAAGTTAATTGTTTGATGCTTAAGTGTTTATAACACTTTAAAAGTGCACATCTTCAGTCCCAGCTATGCAGGAGGCTGAGGTGGGAGGATTGCTTGAGTCTAGGAGTTCAAGATCAGTTTGGGCAACATGGGAAGACCTTGTCTCAAAAAAAAAAAAAAAGTACCAATAAAGATTTGTCTTACTCTCTTTATATTCAGGTTATTTTATCACATTGTCGATTCAGATGAAGTCAGCACGAAGATTTTAATGGAGTTTAATAAAATGAATCTTCCTGGAGAGGTTACTTTTCTGCCTCTTAACAAGTTAGATGTCAGGGATACTGCCTATCCTGAAACCAATGTAAGTCAATGTGTGATAAGGTCTATTTCTCTTTTATAATGTTATTTTTTTGTCACATAAAATAACAAGTTAGATGTCAGGGATACTGCCTATCCTGAAACCAATGTGAGTCAATGTGTGATAAGGTCTATTTCTCTTTTATAATGTTATTTTTTTGTCACATAGTCTAACACATGCTAGTGCCCAGTCACTACACACTGGGATTCAATGGTCTATGAGATAAAAACACCTGTCTTCCCATGGACCTTAGTGCTGAGTGGGTTTTGGGGAGGGAGACAGAAGTCACAGCCATGATCCGTGGTGTAGTGATGTGCGCCTGTAATCCCAGCTACTTGGGAGGCTGAGGTGGGAGGATCATTTAAAAAAGAGAAAAAAGCCAAGATACGAAACAAATCATTGCAAATGTACAGTGTTAAAAGCGTAAGTACAGGATACTTTGAGAGTATATCTGGGAGTGACATAATTAAGGTTAGGGAGTTGGAGAAAAATTCCCAAGGAACTGTCATGTAAAGATTTAAAGTGTCTTGATATATTTTAAAAACAAATTAAATGAAAAAAATGGCTAGTAAGGTGATAGACTTCAGAAGCATAATATTGCTGTTACTAGCTAGTGAACTTTAAGTGGATTAAAAATATTCTTCAGACACCATTCTTAGAACAGTGTAATTGCTTTGAGGTACTTGGCTTCAGAATGTTGATGGTAGTATCAACTGTTTTACCATCCCCTGAAGTTAAAGCTGAAACCCCATGAGAATGATCAGTAATTTAAGTGGAACATTAAGAATCCTGTAAGCTATCAAAGGGTCTGGCTTTTTCTGCTGTCACATCTATAAATTGTTTTTGAAGTTTGGGTAAGAAAAATTGGGTCTCAAAAACATGATGTATGAATGGAACGAGACACAAAGGAATACATGGGGTGTGGGTCTGTTTACGCTACATAAACAAAACCAAACTTAGATGAGGACGGGGCTTGGTGGCTCATGCCTGTAATCCCCTCACTTTGGGAGGGGGAGGTGGGCGGATCACCTGAGGTTAGGAGTTCAAGACCAGCCTGGCCAACATGGCAAAACCCTGTCTCTACTAAAAATACAAAAAATTAGCTGGACATGGTAGTGGGCAGCTGTAATCCCAGGTACTTGGGAGGCTGAGGCGGGAAAATCGCTTGAACTGGGGAGGCAGAGGTTGCAGTGAGCCAAGATCATGCCACTGTACTTCATCCTGGCAACAGAGCAAGACTCCATCTCAAAAAAAAAAAAAAAAAAAAGAACTAGGAAATACAAGGAAGTGATTAGCACAGTCATGGCAGTGGTCATTTCTGGCAGGTAACCACCGTAGTTAAATGCTATGTGATTAGGAAAGGAGCACACCCATGGCTTCTGGGGTGTTAGCAGTGCTCTGTTTCTTGTGCTGTGTGATGGTTATGTTGGTGTTCTCTTTATTAATTTACACTGAACACTTAACTACATTTTTCTGTATATGAGATATATTTTCATAATTTTAAAAATTCCAAAAATCCTGTTCTAACAGTTTAGGAGAGAGAAAATGAAATTCTATCTGACAAAATATTTTCCTGAATATCTAATTTAGATATATAAAATATGTAAAAATTAAAACATTGAGGAAATGCTGTTTATATTTAGCCCTTTTATATGAGAGATACTATCCTAAGTTTTGCATATATTAACTCATTTAGGCTTCACAACTTTATAAGGAAGGTATGTATTGTCTACAGTTTTGTAGATGAAGTAACTATTATTTGAGGAAGTTAAGCAATTTGTCCACAGCACACATCTGATAAATGGTGAAACCAGTGTTTGAATTTGGGCAGTCTAACTACAGAACCACTAAACTCTTTACACTATTAGGCTCTACTGTTGAAAACCTTGATTACATGAGCAAAATTACCAGGATATTCTAGTGGAATGAGTCTTCTAACTACTTCAGGAAAAACCCCAATAGTTCTGAAATATAATGGTGTTTGGTTTATTTGTATTTCATAAAGATGTACTTTTGTAATTCTAAGTTTTTAGTTAACTGTGATCTGTTCACAAAATTTCATTTTTAGGATGCTATTCCTATGATCAGCAAACTGAGGTACAATTCCAGATTCGACAAAGCTTTCAAACATGTTTTTGGAAAGACTCTTATTTGTCGTAGCATGGAAGTTTCAACCCAGCTGGCCCGTGCTTTCACTATGGACTGTATTACTTTGGAAGGTTTGTAATACTAATTCTTAGCTTTAAACAGATAAATTCTAACAAATCATTTAAAACATAATCTGGCTGGGCACAGTGGCTCACGCCTGTAACCCCAGTACTTGGGGAGGCTGAGACGGGTGGATCACCTGAAGTCAGGAGTTCAAGACCAGCCTGGCTAACGAGGCGAAACCCTGTCTCCACTAAAAATAACGAAGATTTGCTGGGTATGGTAGTGTGCACCTGTAGTCCCAGCTACTCAGGAGGCTGGGGCAGGAGAATCGCTTGAACGCGGGAGGCAGTGGTTGCAGTGAGCCGAGATCACGCCACTGCACTCCAGCCTGGGTGACAGAGCGAGACTGTCTCAAAAAAGAGAGAGACATATAATCTGTGTAATATGTCACTTGAGCTATATGCATGTCTGATGAATATATCTTAACAGTATTTTGGAGGGATTCTGGTTTTGAGAGTATTCGAAAAATTCATCCTTTGCCTTTGGCTGGGTGTGATGGCTCACATCTGTAACCCCAGCACTTTGGGAAGCCGAGGCAAGTGGATCACTTGATGCCGGGAATTCAAGACTAGCCTAGCCAACATGGCGAAACCCCATCTCTACTAAAAATACAAAAAATTAGCTGGGTGTGGTGATGTGCGCCTGTAATCCCAACTACTCAGGAGGCTGAGGCATGAGAGTGGCTTAAATGCGGGAGGCAGAGCGTGCAGTGAGCCAAGATCACACCCCTGCACTCCAGCCTGGGTGATAGAGCAAGACCCTGTCTCAAAGAAAAGAAAAGAAACATTTATTTTCAATTATTTTATCGTTTTTTAAATAGTTGGTTTGTTCAATTAAGAGTCCAGACAGGGTTTGTACTTGATACTTAGTTGATGTCTCTGAAATGTAATCATTTGGTATGTAGCAGGGGTTCTTAACCTTTTTTGCAGTGTGGACTGCTTTGGCTATTTGAAGCCTATGGATACTTCCTCACAATTTTTTTTTTTTTTTTTTACTTTTTTTCTTTTCTACAACAAAAGCCACATTCAACACAATTTTTAATGCTTAGAATAAAATACTTTGGATCACAAAGATGTATTGGCAAGATTATTTTAAAAATATATAATTTTTTGGCTGGGCGTGGTGGCTCATGCCTGTAATCCCAGCACTTTGGGAGGCCGAGGTGGGTGGATCACGAGGTCAGGAGATCGAGACCATCCTGGCTAACACGGTGAAACTCCATCTCTACTAAAAATACAAAAAATTAGCCGGGCGTAGTGGCGGGCGCCTGTAGTCCCAGCTACTCGGGAGGCTGAGGCAGGAGAATGGTGTGAACCTGGGAGGTGGAGCTTGCAGTGAGCCGAGATCGTGTCTGGGATCTCGTGTCTGGGATCACTGTGTCTGGGAGACACAGTGAGACTCTGTCTCAAAAAAAAAATAATAATAATTCTTTAATGTATTCAAAAAACAAGATTTAGTAGTGGGTCTAATAACTACCATAAGTTTGAAGTACTGATACATGTAAACTATTTTGAGATCTGATAAGTGTAATCTGATATGAAAACAGCTCTTCTTTTGGTAAAGTCACAGGTACTAATACTACTACTGTGGTTCTTTGTCCTGTTCATTATAGAAGGAAATGTTAAATCTCATTTTGAGGTTAATAAAAATAAAGATGTAAATTTTTTTCCTATTCGAATCACCGATCTTCTGAATTTTATCTTTGGAATTCAGGTTAAGAAACCTCCAGTATATAAGTTTACCTGCCCTCAATTTTTTTTTTTTTTCTCTTTATTTGTTAAAGAAAGCAGGTAAACCCGTCTCCCCCCAAGCTTTGTTTCTGTATATGTACATTTTGTTGTGGTTTTGAACCATCTGAGAATAAGTAAAACATGACACTTCATCTCTAAAATTTAAGCATGCGTCTCCTAACAATAAGAACATCCTTTTGTATAGCCACAGTATCATTGTTACACCTAAGAAATTTAACATTAACCTAATATCTTCTAAAAGTATCCATATTCAAACTGTTTTTCTAAAATATTTTTCTATCTAGGATTCAATCAAGTATGCATGTAGTGTCTTCTCTTTAGATTCTTTAAATATAAGACAGTTACCCTTCCCTTCTCCCCACCTAGAAAAATCCAGAAAAGTTCCATTTTCTGGATTTGTCTTACTGCTTCCTCATCGTTTATTGTTGACATGAATGTATATACTTACGGTGTCATATAATGTGTCTCATTGTTAGCAATACTAGGTTTGATCACCTGCAGATCTCTCCATTGTAAAGGTACCCCTTTTGCCCCTTTGTAGTTTAATAATATGTGAGATTATTCTTCAAGACTACATGAATGTCAGGTTCTCCCAACAACTTTACCAGTTGCTTTAGCACCTTTGTTGCCTCTTGCCTGAATCAGTTATTACACTGGGAGTTTAAAAATGGTGATTCTTGAATTCTGTTATTGCTACTGCATTTATTAGCTGTCACTCTTCTGTAGAGAAGAGTCTCCACTTTTCATTTTTTTAAAAGTATCACTGTGATTCATGGATTATTTTTTTAAAAATAAAATGTGTTATTATACTGGTATTGTTACTTTGATGCTCAAATTTTCCTAAATAGGGCCAGTGGAAATTTCAGGCTAGGTCCTGTGTCCTACTAATATGTCCTCATTAGTCTTCAATACTTCCTTGCTCTCTGGTAGACGTTCAGGTTCAACTGCGAGTTTTTGTTAGAAAAAAAACAAAAACAAAAACTGCGAGTTTTGTCTGGGCACAGTGGCTTGACCCTGTAATCCCAGATGCTTGAGAGGCTGAAGCAGGAGGGTCACTTGAGGCCGGAAGTTTGAGAACCACCTGGGCACATAGCAAGACCTGGCCTCTACAAAAAAGGTGTGGTGGTACACACCTGTTCCTAGCCACTCAGGAGGCTAAAGCAGGAGGATCACTTGAATCCAGGAGTTTGAGGCTGCAGTGAGCTGTGGCCACAGCACTGCACTCCAGCCTGAGCAAGAGAGCAAGACTCTGTCTCAAAAAAAAGGAAATTTTAGCATTGAAAAGCAATTTTTTCAGGGAGGTTTAAATTCTTTTCAATTCTCATTATGTACTTAAAACCTGCAGGTTAGTTTTTTTCATTATAAGTCAATTTATCATTGAATAAAAGTTATACAGACCTATCACATATGTTTTGTTTATAGGTGACCAGGTCAGTCATCGAGGTGCTCTAACTGGGGGTTATTATGACACAAGGAAGTCTCGACTTGAATTGCAGAAAGATGTTAGAAAAGCAGAAGAAGAACTAGGCGAACTTGAAGCAAAGCTCAATGAAAACCTACGCAGAAATATTGAAAATATCTTTTTGTTTTGTGCATAATGATAGATATTGTGGGGAAAGAACTGTGTTTTGGTTGCCATATATAATCTTTTGTTTTTTCACATATATATTAAAACTTTGTGTTTTAAGTTCAGGGCTTATGTTTGTTTAGCTTTTGAAGACTAAAAGCTATTTTAATGATTCTTTAAGTGTTAAGTAGCTAATACCATCAAGTCACTTGGAAGAAAAGAACCCATAGAACACCAAAATACAGGTTGTATCAGGCAAAGAAAGGGGAAACTGAGAAGGATCAGTTAGTGAATTGTATAAGGAAAACCTTGGTAGTGTTTTTTGATTTTTTTTCTTGTTAAATTTATGTAAGCAAGAGATAATGTTTTAAGGAAGAGAGTGAGAGGCATCAGTAATGTTACATACTGCTTAGAAGTCAAATATGTAAGGACCGGCAGTTCGTTGTACTTGTGTGGTGGCACAGGCCTGTAGTCCCAGCTACCTGGGAGGCTGAGGCAGGAAGATCACTTGAGCCTGGGAGGTGGAGGTTGCAGTGAGCTGATATCGCACCACTGCACTCCAGTCTGGGTGACAAAATGAGACCCTGTCTCAAAAAAAAAAAGGGGGGGGTGGCGGGGGGGGTGGCACGGGAGGGTGAAAAATGTTAGATTTTACTGTCTTGAAGTTATTTGGTGCAAATTTGATGTCAGTGGAGGAAATGGCTGTCAGATAACCAAGTCTGAGTAACCATTAGTTACTCAGTTAGTTAGTTCACAAATGAAACAATTGTGTATGTGGATTTTCTTAAAATCACCATGGTGCTTTGGTATAAGACAAAAGTACTTTATGTGTGCTTTCCATTTCGCCAAACAAGTTGAAAAATATAGGTACTTGAGCATCAAGAATAAAGTTAGTGGTTTTTACTGCTTCAAGTGAAACTGGCATTTTTTAAAAACTGCAGATACATACCTTCTGTGCCATCAGTGCAAGCACAGAAAAAGAAAAATAAGCACCTGTGCTTTGACCTTGCAGGGGTCTGCATATCACACTTTAAAGAACTGCCTGAATTTGGCAAGATGTTGACACAGAGTATGGGGAAATACTGAGGAAAAGGAGGATGTTGACAGTGTGTACCAGCTGTCTTCCTGTGTTTGATAATCCAGCTAGATTGAATTATTTCTTCCACATATGGCAAGAACTAGTCTTCATACATAAACCCTTAACATAGTGCCTTAAGCATAGTAACAGTAAATATTTGTTGAATGAAAAGATACTTAAAAGTATGTAATATTGTTAGATTTCACCTAGCCTCCTTTATGGTTTTCCAAGAATTTGTTTTGTATAGCTTTTAGTAAAACAGTATACATGTTATTCTGAGAGTGACATGGTGGTGTGTGAAATGTTTCAAGCTTATGATTGAACGCATTTTGGGTAATACAGTTCAGCATTGTTTTGATCCATAAATTTGAGGACATGAATGTTATTTGGGGGTAAAGAAAAGGAAGGGATATATGGTGTTGTGTCTAAAAAGAATTCAGAACATGATACATTTACCACCTGGAGATAATTTTCCTTAGCCTTGTATATGGATTAATAATGAAATTGATCAGTTGATGAACCAAATGCAACAGATTGAGACCCAGCAAAGGAAATTTAAAGCATCTAGAGATAGCATATTATCAGAAATGAAGATGCTAAAAGAGAAGAGGCAGCAGTCAGAGAAAACCTTCATGCCTAAGGTTCGTAAGTATATCTTTGGTTATAGACCAACTGTTACAGATTAATGTGGATCATACATTATATGGGTTATCCTTGAATTTTATGCTTCATTTTTGTTTGGACCCATACTTTTTTTTTTTGTTTTTTGAAGACAGAGTCTCACTCTGTCTCGCCCTTGCCCAGGCTGCAGTGCAGTGTGTGTTCTCAGCTCACTGCAGCCTCCACCTCCTGGGTTCAAGCGATTTTCCTGCCTCAGCCTCCTGAGGAGCTGGGACTACAGACGTGCACCACCACATCCGGCTAATTTTGTGTTTTTAGTAGAGATGAGGTTTCACCATGTTGGCCAGGCTGGTCTCAAACTCCTGACCTCAGGTGATCTGCCTGCCTTGCCCTCTCAAAGTACTGGAATTACAGGTGTGAACCACTGTGCCCAGGCTGGACCCATACTTTTGGATGTCTGCATCTGTTTTACCATTCTTAAACCCATGAATACCCAGAGTCTCCTGTTGTTGGCACATTCAAACTTTCCACCTGCGTTGAACAAATAGGCATTTGAAGCTATGACATAACTGTCTGATGGTCAGTTTTTGTCAGTAACCATTTTTATCTGAAGCACAGTGGAATTAGCTGAATATTTGATTCCATTTTGTCCAGACTGTATTAAAATTAGAAAGCAAACTTACGTGATAGTATGTTATTGGTCTCATAAATTTGACAGTTTTGACCAATCTTTTACGTAGTATAATACTAAAACTACAAAGAGCTTTAAAAAAAACACACACACACACACAAGATATGCCTACAATTGTACCATCCCAACACATTCTGACAACTTTTCGGTTTTTTTGGGATGGAGTCTCGCCCTGTCACCTAGGCTGGAGTGCAATGGCATGATCTCGGCTCGCTGCAACCTCTGCCTCCCGGATTCAAGTGATTCTCCTGCCTCGGTCTCCCAAGTAGCTGGGATTACAGGCACACGCCTCCATACCCAGCTAATTTTTGTATTTTTAGTAGAGACAGGTTTCACCATGTTGGCCAGGCTCATCTCGAACTCTGGACCTCGTGATCCACCCGCCTTGGCCTCCCAAAGTGCTGGGATTACAGGTGTGAGCCACCGTGCCCAGCAACTTTTTGTTATAGTATGCCTGAAGATTTTTGTATAGTTTAATCATGGAATATGATCTGGCACACCCTGCCCCACCTATACTATTACATCGTATGTTTTTTGTTGCTAGAGTCCTAATTACCACATTAATAGGCACCTAATATTTGAGTTATGTCTTTGTATTTAGCTCAAATCAAATACAGATTGTTTTAAAATTTTCACTATAAGTAATCCAGAGTCTAATACCTTACTAATAAATGGATAACGTCATATAGCAACGTAGCTTACAGAGTTTGGAGGCAAGCTTGCATGCTATGGAGTCTACCAGAGAATCATTGAAAGCAGAACTGGGAACTGATTTGCTTTCTCAACTGAGTTTGGAAGATCAGAAGAGAGTAGATGCACTGAATGATGAGATTCGTCAACTTCAGCAGGTAAGTACATGGCTGACTGGAAAAAAAAATTCATTAGTAATTGGCTATTGTGAAAAGTGCCTTTCTTGCTAACTAGGGGAATATGAAAGAAAAGAACTGAAAATATTAAAATGAGGCTTGGACTTTTAATACCCATAGGAGTAAACAAGATTTTGTTTTTCTAAACCGTTCTAGCTAGGTTAGGATTATACAAGATATTTTCATTTCCTTACAGTTTAGTTAATTAGCATTACTTATTAGTTGTAAGTATTGCTATTAGTAAGTTTGAGCTTGTTAGACTTACCATATTTATCTTACTACCTTTACATATTTAATATTTTAATTAAACATTTGAATTTTTTTTTTTTTTTTTTTTTTTTTTGAGACGATTCTTGCTCTGTCGCCCAGGCTGGAGTGCAGTGGCACGATCTCAGCTCACTGCAAGCTCCACCTCCCGAGTTCACACCATTCTCCTGCCTCAGCCTCCGAGTAGCTGGGACTATAGGCGCCCGCCACCACGCCTAATTTTTTTTTTTTTTTTTAGTAGAGACCGTGTTAGCCAGGATGGTCTCGATCTCCTGACCTTGTGATCTGCCCGCCTCGGCCTCCCAAAGTGCTGGGATTACAGGCTTGAGCCACCGTGCCCGGCCTTTAATAGATTTTTAAAACTGCATAGATGTAAACCACCAACACTGATTCTAAAAAATGAAAAGCAATTAAAGAAACCGTTTTTGACAGCAAGCATTACAAAAAGAGTCAGCCACAAAAATTTAACATTATGAATTGATAAGAGAAAAATGAAGAAAGTATAGGGCTTTTTTGAAGAATATAATGTATTAAACTTCATATCAGCTCAATGTGAGCACAAGTACTAGAGAGGACAGCAGATGAGCACTCTTCCTGTGTGTGAAATATACATGCTTATGTAGACTTTTTCTTAATTCTAGGAAAACAGACAGTTGCTAAATGAAAGAATTAAATTAGAAGGTATTATTACTCGAGTAGAGACTTATCTCAATGAGAATCTGAGAAAACGCTTGGATCAAGTAGAACAGGTGTGTATGTGTTTCTTTTTTAAGGGCTCCTTGGTGGCCATGACCTACTGCAAGTGGTTATATCAGAGGCTCTGATTGAAAGCAAGGGCTTTGGGGACAGAAAGCTTAGTGTCTGTGGGCCTTGGGTTGGAATTCTGCCACCTAGTGTGTGATTTTGGACAAGTCACTTACTATTGCTAAGCCTCAGTTTCTTGTGTAAATTAAATATTATCATAGTTTTATATAATTGCTATCGTGGCACATTCTAAGTACTTAGTAAATGTTATAGTTTTTCAGTGGTGGTTAGATGCTTAGAAATTTTCTAGTAATTATGTCTTTTTCTTCCCTTTAATGGATACTTTAAGTATATTTCTAATTATATGAAGTATTTATATTTTTTGGTTTTCTTGAATGTTTGTTCAGACAATAGCTGTAGAAAATGTTGGCAGTCATAACATTTGAAACTAATGGAATTTACATTTTTTATTATAGGAACTTAATGAGCTGAGAGAGACAGAAGGGGGTACTGTTCTCACTGCCACAACATCAGAACTTGAAGCCATCAATAAAAGAGTAAAAGACACTATGGCACGATCAGAAGGTGAATTTTTATGTAGTAAAATTTTGTTTACATACATGTTTTCTAAAATTGTTTACTGCAGAATAAAAGGTCCAAATAGGCAGAAGCATATACTAATGATTTTTTGTTTTCCATTATAAACAATGTATAGTGAATGGAATTTAGTAAGTTGACTATAAATAGGAAGTTTTTACTGAAATGTTTGTGACAATTGAGACCATAAATGATTCATTTTGTTGATAAAATATGAAATACTTGACTCAAGTTTCTCTTATCACTTAGTTGCTAATAGTTTATAAGCATTAACATTGAATAATGAAAATTATATATTTGAGTGACTTATATATACTTCTAATTTTGTACTGATTTAAGTGGTTCATAAATTTTCACAGAAAATTTTAAACACTGACAAAAACCTAAAACCTATTTTGGTAGGTTTGATCATAAAAATCTTTACTCAAATAATGCTGTAACACTGGCTTTAAACTAGATATTATAGCCTAATTTTGTTTTTCCCCCCCATCTTAGATTTGGACAATTCCATTGATAAAACAGAAGCTGGAATTAAGGAGCTTCAGAAGAGTATGGAGCGCTGGAAGAATATGGAAAAAGAACATATGGATGCTATAAATCATGATACTAAAGAACTGGAAAAGATGACAAATCGGCAAGGCATGCTATTGAAGAAGAAAGAGGAGTGTATGAAGAAAATTCGAGAACTTGGATCACTTCCCCAGGAAGCATTTGAAAAGTACCAGACACTGAGCCTCAAACAGGTTGGTTTTAAATTTGAAGTCTTGTTACAAATTGCTTGGTATGTAAATTTATTTATATGAATACATATTTTCTCTTTTTAGTTGTTTCGAAAACTTGAGCAGTGCAACACAGAATTAAAGAAGTACAGCCATGTTAACAAAAAGGCTTTGGATCAGTTTGTAAATTTCTCAGAGCAGAAAGAAAAGTTAATAAAGCGACAAGAAGAGTTAGATAGGGGTTACAAATCGATCATGGAGCTGATGAATGTACTTGAACTTCGGAAATACGAAGCTATTCAGTTAACTTTCAAACAGGTATGTTTTGCTTTGTAGTAAAAATATACACAGGACAAAAGCTTCAGCTCTTACTCAGTTTGTAAAGATTTTAAAGCTGTTTTCCTCATTAACAGGTGAATCTAATACATGTGAACAAATCTAGCATATAGGTTTATAGTAACTTGAATGTTTTACACAGCCTTTAGAAGGATCCAGTCTGTTATCCTTGTTAAGATTAAAAAATAATTGGTAGCTTTTAAATATTTTACTTGTTAATGTATAATTCTACCTAAGCAAAATTTATATTTCAGTCTTTTTTTTTTTAAGGTATCCAAGAACTTCAGTGAAGTATTCCAGAAGTTAGTACCTGGTGGCAAAGCTACTTTGGTGATGAAGAAAGGAGATGTGGAGGGCAGTCAGTCTCAAGATGAAGGAGAAGGGAGCGGTGAGAGTGAGAGGGGTTCTGGCTCACAAAGCAGTGTCCCATCAGTTGACCAGTTTACTGGAGTTGGAATTAGGGTAAAATACCTTTATATTCCATTTTCCTCAGAGCATTACCATAATAGAATTTATAGTATCTTTTGCATATCTGATTGGTGCATTATATGCAAGTTACTTTTGGAAGATGGTGGTGGTTCTACCCTTTAGGATATTAACTCATGTGTTTATTCTTAGGTGTCATTTACAGGAAAACAAGGTGAAATGAGAGAAATGCAACAGCTTTCAGGTGGACAGAAATCCTTGGTAGCTCTTGCTCTGATTTTTGCCATTCAGAAATGTGACCCAGCTCCATTTTACTTGTTTGATGAGATTGACCAGGCTCTGGATGCTCAGCACAGAAAGGCTGTGTCAGGTACAGTTCAGTACAGTTTTGGTTTTGTATTTAACAATAAGCTGGTAATATTTGCTGATACATGTATGAAAAAATCAAACTCAGGCAGTTTTGAATTTTAGTAAGAGTAAAGATAGTTGCTTTTTAAACTTTCAGCTCTGCTGAAAAGAGAAATTTGTTAAAGCACCATTTCCTTTTTACAGATATGATTATGGAACTTGCTGTACATGCTCAGTTTATTACAACTACTTTTAGGCCTGAACTGCTTGAGTCAGCTGACAAATTCTATGGTGTAAAGTTCAGAAATAAGGTAATTTTTTAAGTTTGTAATTAATTTGTTGAATTCTGGTTTTATGTTAAATAGTGAAAGAAAACTTAGAAAGTCTTTGCTTATCTGATGTCTTTTTAAAGAAAAAAGTTTTCCTTCAAATAACTATGAAGTTTAGCAATAGTTTATGGCATTGCATTCGTTTTATTTTCATTGGCATTAGCAAACCATATCTTTCTATCCAGTCTATTCAGTGCTTCTGTAATGCACAATCTTTAACAATTATATATGTTCATTTGTATGGACTGCATAGCTCTTCCTGGGTGTCTTCCCAACCTTAACATTATTGATGAAATAGCAAAGTAATAGAAAGTGAATAAAAGGTAGTTTAGATGTTTAGGCATGGTATTTCTTCATGGTGTTTCTTATTAAAATACATATTTTTTAAATCCATGCATTGAACAAACACCACTGTAAATAAAGGTTTTATAAGTCAGTGCTTCAGAATTATTTTACTTCATATGTAAAATATAGGTGATAGGCTGTGCGCAGTGGCTGACGCCTGTAATCCCAGCACTTTGGGAGGCCAAGGCAGGTGGATCACCAGGTCAGGAGTTTGAGACCAGCCTGGCCAGTATGGAGAAACCCTGTCTCTACTAAAAATATGAAATTAGCTGGGCATGGTGGTGTGCGCCTGTAGTCCCAGCTACTTGGGAGGCTGAGGCAGAAGAATTGCTTGAATTTGGGAGGCGGAGGTTGCAGTGAGCCATGATCGTGCCACTGCACTCCAGCCTGGGCGACAAGAGCAAGACTCCATCTCAAAAAAAAAAAAAAAAAAGAAAAATTTAAAAATGTAGGTGATGGGCTGTATATATTACCCTATACAATGCAAACAGATGTATTTAACAGATTTTGTTTTTAACATTTATTCTTCAGGTTAGTCATATTGATGTGATCACAGCAGAGATGGCCAAAGACTTTGTAGAAGATGATACCACACATGGTTAATTGGAAAATACTACCTACTGGTTTGGGAGATGTGTATAGTAATATGATTCTCATACCCAGGAACTGTGAATTTAAACCTAAATATTTGGCCATTATTAATAGTTTTCAGACTTAAAGCATCATAGTCCTTTTATATTTGTCTTTGTATTTTATAAGATACTCTGTAATGTCATGTTTGTACTTATAGTTTAAGAATTTTGTTTCCTGTACAACTTTTTGTAAAATGTCCTGCTATTTTAAATCTTTTGAAACATGCTATTCTTTCCTAATTGTTTTATCACTTATACTGCCTTTTTTATAGCTTCAATTAAATAATTGGTTTATGACTAATTTAGTGTTTTATGTGGCTTTTCATTTGTCATAGTCTTTTCCAGTGAGAACACTAATCAGATTGGATGTAAGGCCTCATTTTAACTTAATAACCTCTTTAAAAGGCCTGTCTCCAAATACAGTTACATTTGAGGTATTGAGGGTTAGGACTTCAACATGTGAATTTGGGAAGGGAAGCACAAAATCAGCCCCTACCAACCATAGTATATTTATCATTGATATATTGCTATCAACTAAACTCAAGATTTCATTCAGATTTGACTAGTTTTTCTACTAAGGCCCTTTTCCTTTTGTAGGATCCCACAGAGGATACTACATTACATTTACTTACATCTCTTCTAGTCTGTGAGAGTTTCTGTCATTGTTTATTATATCTTGACAATTTTGAGGAATATTCAGATATTTTGTAGAATGTCCCTCAAATTGGGTTTGATATTTTTCTCATGGGTGGATTGGGGCTAATACCACAGAAGTGAAGTATTCTCATTACCTCATATAATAGTACATATTAACATGCTTTATCACTGATGATGTTTACCTCGATCACCTACCCAACCTTGTATTTGCCAGTTTTCTTCATTGTGAGGTTACATTTTTTTCCCCTTTCCGTACTCTTTTCTTTGAAAGTAGGTCTTGAAGTGCAGCCCTCACTATGGGTCTCCTGTGACCCTGGAAGACTACCTTAATAGTTCTTGTAGCTTTTTGTAGATTGACATTTTCCACATAGACAGTCATGTCATTTGCAAGAAAGAGGCAGTTTTATTTCTTCCTTTTGAAATATTTACCTTTAATTTGTTTTTCTTGTTGATTTCCCCTGGCCTCAGTTTATACTTTTTATCTGTAGGAGAATTTGTTAGGAGCTACTCTTCCATCATTGGAAACCAGAAATACCTAGAGAGATACTTTTAAAATAAAGAAATAGTAATAGGACTTTACATCGAATTTTAAAATGTGTGTTTACTTTGGGTTTTCATTTTGACTGAATCTTTAGAGTTTAAATGTTCGGTGTATTATTTATACTTCATAGCTTTGCTGTAATATAACTGATCTATAATAGATAATTTGGTATATGTTCTATCTACGACTCCATTCAAAGGGTTATGTAACTATAATATCTTTCTAATATTTCTACCATTTTTCTTACACATTTCCCCAAGAATTTTTCTTAAACATCTACCTAAGAATATTCATCATGAATGCTTGGTGTATAGTTTATAATTTGTAGATTTCCTCTGATATGACCAACCCCTTATAATACAGAATTTGGTGTAAGGTAAGTTCCAAGATTCAATTCAAAGGATGTTACAGACATAGCATCATTCTAAAACTTAATAATATTCTTAAGCGTTTCCCAAAAGATATTAGTATGATGAAATGCCAGTAAATTTATAATAAAGCACCTAATAATGAAACAATAAATTTTTGTAAAAGCCTATATTCTTTGCGATATCTTAGTCATGAGTTGTTAATTCTAATGAAACTGCATAGAAAAATGTGACAATCCTGAGCATACTTAACCCAGAAACTTAGAAGGACAGACATTTACCCAAGGAGTTAGCCAATGATTCATAAAATCTAAGTGCTTCTCTTTGGCTGGAGAGTCCTTTCCTCAGAGTAGTACTGATTCTTCCACTTGCAGATTTTGTTAATACTGTTACAAATGCATTACATTCACCATAGTGGAATTGAAGAACATATATTTTAAGAGATGGGGGGTCTCATCCCATCACCCAGGCTGGAGTGCAGTGGCAGGATCACAGCTCACTGCAATCTTGAACTCCTGGGCTCAGGTGATCTTCCACTTTGGCCTGCCAATATTAATATTTTGGGGCATTTCCTTCAAATCTTCATTAAAAAGTTTTGTGGTTTATTTTTATGTTTATTCTAGGTGCATAATTTTATATCTTAGATTTTTAATTAATACAGTATAAAATATTGCTGTTTTAATGCTTTGGAAACAAAATTTTAATAGCCATATGCTATTCTGTCAAGTAGAAGTAGCATAATTTACTTAACTATCCCACTGGAGGCTTAGATTGTTTTGTTTTGGCTAAAGTGCCAAAAATGAATTTAAAAAATCAACACTTTTATACATAAAACTCCCAAAATTTAGGATTATTTTCCCAGCTTAGAGTCCTAGAAGTCAGTGTGAATATTTGTAAGGATTTTTATTTACTTTTTATGCTCTTTTTGAAAAAGATGTAAAACATGAAATGGTTAATATGTAGGTTAAGGATTTGTCTACTCAAAGTTAGTGAAAAAGTAATTTTATAAAATGATGCAATTTATAGAAATTTTACTGTGAATAATATAGTCAGTAGAAAATGGAGAAATAGGGAAGATTCCTTTTGTAAGCAATAGCAAACTTGTTTTTGGAAATATTTAGTTAATTCTTAAAAAGTGTTTCTCTTTTAATAACTCTTTAGGCCAGGTGCGGTGGCTCACGCCTGTAATCCCAGCACTTTGGGAGGCCGAGGCGAGCAGATCACTTGAGATCAAGAGCTCAAGACCAGCCTGACCAACATGGTGAAACCCCATTTCTACTAAAAATACAAAAATCAGCGGGGCGAAGTGACACAGGCCTATAGTCCCAGCTACTCGGGAGACTGAGGCAGGAGAATCGCTTGAACCTGGGCAGTGGAGGTTGCAGTGAGCTAAGATTGCGCCACAGCACTCCAGCCTGGGAGACAGCGAGACTCCATCCAAAAAAAAAAAAAACTCTAAATAAAAGGACTAGTACTTTGATTCAGCTTCCCACAAAGGGAGAAGACTAGTGTTTAAGTAAAGTGAACAGTATTCAAGATTTCACTATCACCCAGTAAATGGTCTTACACAGGATACAGCTTCCAGTTGTTGGGTGCTTGCTACAGAGGTACAGAGATTATGTTCTGTCTTAAAGATTTAAGAACTCCTTTTCATAAAAATTCTGCTACATATAGTGGCTCATACCTGTAATACCAACATTTTTAGAAGCTGGAGCAGGAGATCATTTGAGCCAGGAGTTTGAGACCAGCCTGGGCAACATAGTGAGATCCCATTTCTACAAAAAATTTAAAAATTACCTGGGTGTGGTGGCCACACCTGTAGTCCCAGCTACTTGGGAGGCTGAGGTGGAAGGGGTCACTTGAGCCTGGGAGGAAAAAGTGTTACATTTACGAAATACTATTCATTCTGTATCTTTTTACTCAGGCATATCTCCTTATCCTGGAATGCTAATAATCCAGGTTTGTGTATTTATGCTTAGTCCGCTATCTTAAATGGAAGGAAGTGTAAATGGAACCAGTTGCACATTAACGCAGTTTAAATGGTAACAGCAAAGTGTTAGCCTGCTACTTAGGAGGATCTTTCCTTCCCTACTTGGTATTTTCCTTTTTTTTTTTTTTTTTTTAAAGAGAAGACAGGGCCTCACTCTTGTTCAGGCTGGAGTGCAATGGCTCAATCATAGCTCAATGTCATCTCCAACTCCTGGGCTCAAGGGTTCCTCCCACCGCACCCTCCCAAGTAGGTAGCTAGAATTACAGGTATGTGCTGATTTTTTTTTTTTTTCTTTTGGGGGGGTCTCACTTTACCCAGGCTGGTGTTGAACTCCTGGCCTCAAGTGATCCTTGGCTTCCCAAAGTGTTAGAATTACAGGTGTGAGCCACTGCACCTGGCCCTTGTTTTAAAGTTATATGTAATTAGGTGGAAATTATCTTCTCCTTTTTTGTGAATATTGAGCAACAGTGATATCCTTGTTTCCTTAGTTTTATCTTTTGGAAGAAACAATTATTCTTTTCATCCGAGAAAAGAAAGAATCTATTTCAATTGCCTATTGCCTAGAAGTATTAACAGCTTTTATTTTGGTCACAATAAGTAATTCTTGATGAAGTGGGTTAACATTTCTAGAAGGAATATTATTTTGGCAAGAGCTCAGATTTCACAAAACATGTCTTCTTAGAAATGGCTTTCGGCCAGGCATGGTGGCTCATGCCTGTAATCCCAACACTTCAAGAGGCCGAGGTGGTGGATCATGAGGTCAGGAGATCGAGAGCATTCTGGCTAACACGGTGAAACCCGTCTCTACTAAAAATACAAAAAATTAGCCGGACCTGGTGGCATGCACCTGTAGTCCCAGCTACTCAGGAGGCTGAGGCAGGAGAATGGTGTGAACCCAGGAGGCGGAGCTTGCAGTGAGCTGAGATTGTGTCACTGCACTCCAGCCTGGGCGACTGAGCGAGACTCCGTCTCAAAAAAAATAAAAAAATGGCTTTCATATCTACACTTTGTCTAAGTTAGTACTTCACAGGATATATTTAGATCCAGAGATACAACATTTATTAGTTTAATACTTTAATTTTATAGATGAGGAAATTTGAAGTCCAGATTAGGTAAGTGACCCAAATGAATAAGTGAGCACACACAGCTTAATAACCCACAGAGCCAGAACCAAGTCCTGGCTTTCCTGCTTCAGAAGTAGGACAGACTCTTTAATACATTAGCTCTTTCTTTCTCCCAAGTTAACTATGTAAATGGGAGAGAGAGAGCACAGTGTTGACTGATCCTCCACATGACACAGAGAAATAGATTTTAAGGGCACAATTCACCATCGCTGGTTTTCTTTGCCCTTTGCGTCCCCACTCCTGTTTTCTTTAGACCGCACCTATTTAGGTATACTCCGATCACTTGTGTCAGAGTCCTAGGGGGACTGGATTACTCCTGGCTGCCAGTCTTCTGCATGAAAGATGCCAGCGTTGCTCCATAAATCTGCCACCATGTGGCACTCACTCTCCCCTTCCTAGAGACAGAGAGTCTCCTGGGTGTAAGAGCCCTTGTGGCAGCCAGTAATTGCACAGGGACATGAGGCAGCCTAGCGATTAGGTTTGCAAGAAGCACATGGATATATTTCCTCTCTCAAGTCCTCACATTGGTTGGTATAAGTCTATTATTGGAAAGAGACATTAAGATTTGAATGTTATCTCATGGATACTGTGTGTTCAGATCAGTGCCTGGAAAGTTGATTATCAAACATTAAACTGTGCAGTGATCACAAGTCCTGCTTTGGCTTTATAAATATACACCTAAAATTATTCAGCAATTAACAATGACGGCGATAAAGGCTGGAAACATGGAAGTACATATGGGTGAAAAAAACCCACCACCACAGAAAATCGAAGGACATGGGTTTAAGGCCAAATCATTTGGGACTAACAGAGGCAGTTAAGGTGTAATGTACTAGAAGTCCCTAACACTTCTGAGGCAGAGGTCTTTGCTAGGAGAGGTCTTCAAACACAGGAATCTATCGTACCACCTCAGAATTAGAAATGAGGGCTGCAAAGGTAGATAAGGCTGAGGCTTTCTTCAGCACTGTCTGGGCTGCTATTTTTTCTCCCAGTATCCTCAATCCCAAATTACTTCACTTTTTTTTCCAGAATCACTAGAGGGGGCCCTTGACACATGCCAACCCCTCCATTTTTTCAGTCTAGTTTTACAAACTCTAGTTTCTTACAGTAGAGTTCCAGGAGCAATGAGATGGTCAAGGTGTGATAGTCTTCAGATTTCTCTGTTGCAAGAGTTTTTGAACTATGTGTTAACTGCAGCTCAGTAACTGGATGCTTTTAGCCAAGGTACCTAGTGCTTGCAACAGGTTGGATTGTTGCTTAGAAAGGTATGCAGCAGCTATTTAATGGGATCTTGTTAACAAAATGGCAGTCTGTATTAGGGTTCTCTAGAGGGACGAAATAGGATAGATGTATATATGAAGGGTAGTTTACTAAGGAGTATTGACTCTCATGATCACAAGGTGAAGTCTCACAATAGGCTGTCTGCAAGCTGAGGAACAAGGAAACCGGCCAGAGTCTCAAAACCTCAAAAGTAGGGAAACCAACAGTGCAGCCTTCAGCCTGTGGCTGAAGGCCCGAGAGCCCCTGGCAAACCACTGGTGTAAGTCCAAGAGTCCAAAACCTGAAGAGCTTGGAGTCCGATGTTAGAGGACAGGAAGCATCCAGCACGGGAGAAAGATGAAGGCTGGAAGTCTCAGCAAGTCTGCTCTTTCCATCTGCCTGTTTTAGTCTAGCTGCACTGGCAGCTGATCAGATGGTGCCCACCCAGATTGAAGGTGGGTCTGCCTCTCCCAGCCCACTGACTCAAATGTTCATCTCCTTTGGCAGCACCCTCACAAACACACCCAGCAACAATTCTCTGCATTGTTCAATTCAATCGAGTTGACAGTATCAACCATCACACAGTAGCCCTTTCTTGCAGTAGCCCTACTTGTTTCTCCTCAAAGCAGTTTTCTTCCTCTATACTTTCTGAATCCTCATATAAACCCAGAAGAGGTTGTTCTATTGTAATTTTCCTCATTCGCTGTCTCTAACCTGGCATCCCTTAATTGAAATGGCTTCACCTATTATGTTGCTTTTCGGTTTACCATTTTTAAGTCATCTCCCCAACAAGACAGTCTAAATCGGGGGCTCTTATGTTCTTTCACAGAGTGAAGGGAATACTTGCTGACTTTTCTTATTAGAAATCTTATTAGAATCCATGTAGTCTTGGGATTATGTGGCTGTTATGTGCCTTAGGATTGTTCCAGAAGTCCCGTTTCCCTACTGTTTAAGAATAAAGGGTTCATCCCCATGGTGAGCAGGTGTGTGGGAGCCCACACACAGCCCTGACCCTCTACCTCAGCACAGGGGTCACACAGCAGGCTAAATCTCATCTTCTGAGATGCAACATTCTGCCTTGACACTGATGGGAATGCTGGCAAGACCGTTGAGCATGGCCTTGTGATGGACAGAGCTCATCTCATTTGTGAGATTCTGAGAAACTTCAAAAAAGAGAAACCACTGAAGCTGGTGCCAAAGAGGTCTTCCCAGTGACCCTTGCCTTTTGGTTTTTCTTTTTCTTATGGACATGCTTCTAGGCAGGGGGTCTGTCCATCTAACTTCTGCCCTTGGCTGAGTAGATGAAAAAGAGGGGTTCGTTGATTTCAAGTAATTTCTTGATTCCTTGGGGCAGAAGGATTACAGTCTTTCAGAGAGTTTCTTTTTGTATATCAATGTATGCACTTTGTGCATAATAATTACCTACTAGGTACCAGATGGGCCCTTTTATCATCTCTCTTAAGGGCAGCAACTTTGAAGTGGGTGCTGTTAACCCCAGTTTGCAGAAGAGGAACTAAGTTTCATGAGGGCAAAGTAACTTGTCTAACAATTTCTGTCAGAAAGCAGTGAAACTGAGAGTAGAGTCCTGGCTTATCCTATTCCACCAACCTCTCTAGGTGCCATTTTAAATTTAAAATGAAACCAGTGTCAACACTTGTAGATAGACCAGCCACAAGGAAGGGCAAAAAGCACCTTTGTTGGTTTCAAAGCTGTCTATAAGTCTGTGGTGTATTGTTTCCTGCTGTCTCCGTCCTCACACTCTTGGGACGCCATGCCACAAAAGCAGAAGGCTTTGTTTTAACAAGATCCTGGGTGATGGAGGCTCTTTCAGATGGTACCTGAGGAGGAGGCCCTTTTCTCGCGCTGTATGCCCCACGTGCATCTCAGCAGAGTAGGTTGCCGGCTGAGTGCCTTTGATTCTGCTATTCTCTAGTAGTTAGCTTTCAACTCCTCTCACCTGGCCCAACCCTAGTCTCTACTCCCAGTTTTGAAAAAAGGCTAGTGGAGGATTGGTAGCGAGAGGACTGGGAAAGGTTGCACGCCGAGCACTAGCACTACCCTGTGCCTGTTCCTGACCCTGCCGCTTAGCACTCTGCTTTCTCGCAGGAACCTGGCCCAGCCCTGCTTCATCTCCCGACTCTGAAAAGCAGGATTGTGGTTCTGCCTCCAAGCATTTCATTTCTCTTTTGGTTCTCACATCCAATTAATTATGTTTCACGTCGTAGTTTGCAGGTATAAGAGGGTTTTTTTGTTTGAGAGGGAGTCTTGCTCTGTAGCCCAGGTTGGAGTGCAATGGCACAATCTCAGCTCACTGCAGCCTCTACCTCCTGGGTTCAAGGAATTCTCCTGCCTCAGCCTCCCAAGTGGCTGGGATTACAGGCACCCACCGCCATGCCCGGCTAATTTTTGTATTTTAGTAGAGATGTAATTTCACTATGTAGGTCAAACTGGTCTCGAACTCCTAACCTCAAATGATCTGCCCCCCCTCAGCCTCCCAAAATGCTGGGATTACAGGTGTGAGCCACTGCACCCGGCCATAAGAGGGTTTTTAAGGAGAAACTTGGGACACTTGATGTAGGGAGGTGTATTAGTCTGTTCTCACACTGCCATGAAGGGAATATCTGAGACTCGGAAATTTATAAAGAAAAGAGGTTTAATTGACTCACAGTTCCACATGGCTGGGGAAGCCCTCAGGAAACTCACAATCACGGTGGGAAAACACCTCCTCACAGTGTAGCAGAAGAGAGCCTGAGCACCCAGCGAAGCGGGGGGAACCCCTTATAAAACCATCAGATCTCGTGAGCACTAACTCACTATCACGAGAGCAGGATGGGGAAAAACCTCCCCCATGAATCAATTATCTCCACCTGGTGCCTCCCACAAGCTGTGGAGATTATGGGAACTACAAGATGAGATTTTGATGGAAACACAGAGCCAACCATATCAGGAGGGATATGGAAGTCGACAACTCGAAACAGTTCCAGGTAGCCAAGCTGTCAGACACATTACGGCAGGCGCGGGGGTAACAATTTGTCCCAAGGCTAAATGCTCTGCAATGTGTAAGACACACCCCTTTTCTGTGCCGCTATACTCTATTTTAGCTCCAACAGACTTACGTCTAAAGAAGGGGCAAGGTCAGGACTCTCATCCTCTTTTTTTTTTCCCCTGCTTCTAGGGGTCAGAAAAAAATTCATTTCTGACCCACAGTTATTTTCCTGTCACTTTAAAAACAAATACCCATTGTCTTCTATTATTTTAGAGGTAAATGTCCCTTTAAGATCCTGTACCCTGTAAGTTCTGTGCTGGGGCCAGGCCTATCTGTTTTTGTTTTGTTTTTGTTATTTTTACCCAGTGTTTGTTGAATACATAGTAGCTGGCACTCACTGAGCACTGACTATGTGTCAGGTTCTATGCTGAGTAATTTCTGTTCTTCGTGGTAGACAAAGCTCACAGCAACCCTGAAAGAATTACTGTTCTGTTCATGTTCTGAAGGAGTGGACTATGCCTTAAAGAGGTAATTACCCTTCATGGCCATGCAGCTGTAAGTGGTAGAAGTCAGCTTCACCGCAGGCCTCGTCCACCTCGGAGGTCCACAGTGACGTCTAGCCTCTCTGGCAATGAGTGAGTGTTCCATGTGTGGTAGGCTAGCTCCCGCAATACCCTGGCTGCTTCGCCCCTCGGAGACTGCCCCACAGACTACTTCTGTCTTTGCCATGGTTCTCTTTAACTAGATTCTACCCATAGAGAAATGAGGAATGGGTGCTAGAGAGAAGCTGCATGCTGTGAGGCCTAGTTCATCTGCCCCCCATCCCCCCACCCCGAGGGGAACCTAGCGGTGACGTAAGATTCTGGAATAGCTTTGCCAGAACTTTGTCTAGAAATGTGTGTGGAACCCAGTGTACTATCTTGTTAGCAAACTGGAGAGGTTCTAATCTAAACCTACCCAGTCCTTGCCTCATTATCAAATTCACTTGAAAGTGATTTTTCTAGTCTCTCCCCTTGGAGATTCTACACTGGGTCTCGGGCAGGGCCCAGGAGGGCCACAAGTGAGACCTGCTAACCAGGGAAATGTATTGACCTCAAAGGGTGGAGTTAGGTCGGCTAAAACTTTGACCTTTGGAAAGGATGGTTTGTGAACCTGGGAGGCATCCTTTTTGAGGCATCTATACAAAAGAAAGCAGCAGAGATTTTTTGTTTTGTTTGTTTTTATTCAATGAGGAAAGTGAAATTTATCTTTACTACGGTAAATAAACAGTGGCACAGCAACTGGATATAGAGGGGAGTCCCTGAAACTGGCAGAATTTTAGAGAGAGAGGCCCCCAAGCTGGAGAGCTGGGGTTACAGAGATGAGTGAGCCAATGTCTCCATCCTGACCAGCCACGGTAATGTGCTACTGCCCCATTTTACTCGGAGCTATTAAGCTCATTCCTTTCTTGAGCGGAGAGTAATTGTAAACTAGCCAGTTTGATTCATCGGCCTCCTTATTAGGAGAAACCTGAAGTTCACAGCTGATAAGTCTATGCTGGCAGCAGCTCTGAGGGTGGGACTTGGGGGTACTCACAGCCCTGGTGGTGGAGATATGCTGCTGGGGGCCTTATGGCTGCTCCTTGCCACCTGATACTGTCCTTGTACCAGTGGTTTCTGGGGAACTTCTGTTAAAAGCTGCTGTGGTCATGCATGAAGTGTGACCAACTCCATAGTTGTCTCCTCTAGCCTAGCCCACCAAGAAAAACCCCAATGGTCCCTGCCCAGCATTCAGAACTCAGACCTGAAGCATCCCTGATCTCTGAGTCCACACCAGGCCCTGTTCCAGTAGGAAGCCCCAGACGTGGTCAGTCTGTCACAGGCTTCATTATGATTCAGCTTCCTTCCAGAAGGCTTCCCACCCTGCTGCCTTCATTCCTGGACCTCAGGAGCCACTCCTTGCATCCTGCCATCTTCCATATTCACCCCCACCTCCTCCAAAAAACTCGTATCACCAAGCCTTCTGGAACCTTCCTTTTACTCCATGAGAATGTTTTTTGAGGTTTCTTTTCTTTGAGACACTCTCCCATAGAGACCAGATTTCCTCATCCACCTTCTCTCTCAGGTTTAGGAAGAGAGACCAGTGAGTTCCTGGTTTGGTGGCCACTTTGCTTGACCACTGTTTTTTAGCAATCACCTCTTCCAGTTCTGCCTGCTCCTCTTCCCCTGCCTCCCCCAAACACTCCCACCCCACATATTCCCACAGCATCCTCAGCACCATTTACTCAGGACACAGGGGCACTTCCTGCCTGAAGCTCAGCCTTCTCTACCCTATGGCTTGTCATCCTTCACAGAGACTTCAACCTTCTTCCTCCCAATTTTCAACCTCAGAGGTTCTCTCACCCCAGTTCTGACCTCCTCTGGAAACCTGAGATCAGTGTTGAAGCATAAGTTTTGCAAAGTTGAAATCATGATTCTCTTACAGGCTATAGTGAGAATTTGTCAGGGACTTATTAATGAGGGAACCAGCAGGACGACAAAAGTTCTCTAGGACATTAACGTTTGGGCTTATCTTTTATTTTATTTTATTTTATTATTTTGAGATGGAGTCTCACTGTGTCGCCCAGGCTGGAGTCAGTGGTGCGATCTTGGCTCACTGCAACCTCCACCTCCCAGGTTCAAGCATTTCTCCTACCTCAGCCTTCCGAGTAGCTGGGACTACAGGTGCCCGCCACCATACCCGGCTAATTTTTGTATTTTTAGTAGAGAGGGGGTTTTACCATATTGGTCAGGCTGGTCTCGAACTCCTGACCTCGTGATCCACCCACCTCAGCCTCCCAAAATGCTGGGATTATAGGCATGAACCACTGCGCCTGGCCCTAGGCTTATCTTTTCTAGCAGACAAGAGTCACTTCCAGTTTACCAGCCTCCTATTTCCCTGCAAGTTAACATCTCATTTACAGAGTCTGGGTCTAATCAGTAGTGGGTCAATTAAAGCTACTTTTCCCTGGAGAGTCAGATGACCCTTAGAGGGTCTGTTGGACCATGCTGTAGTGTGGCTTTGAAAGAACATCCAGTGAGCTTGTCACGTCTTTCCAAGTATTAGATACATTTCCAAAACATAGGAAGTTCCTCTGACCACCCACTTCAGGCCTCAGAGGGTGGCCATGAGAAAGGCAGGCCTGATAAGGAGCAGCTCAGGTCAAGGTCCATGTGTGTGGGATGGTGGGAAGGAAGGGAAAGTGTACAGGGAGTGGGGTTAGGGACCTGCACCATAGGGTTGAATGATAGATTTGGGGAGTGACTCTTTGGTTTTATTCAACAATCATTTGGTGAGGACCTGAAATATAAAAACCTGTAAGTTTGATGCTTTGATTAACCAATTTTTCTGATAAGAAAACTGAAACTTAGATTAGTAACAGGGTCAAGCACGGTGGCTTATGCTTGTAATCTCAGCTACTCAGAAGGCTGAGACAGGAAGGTCACAGGAGTCCAGGAGTTCAAGACCAGCCTGACCAAAGTGAAAAAAGTCTTGACAAAAAGTTAAAAAAAAATGTATCCAGCAGTGCTGGTACACACCTTTAGTCCCAGCTACTTGGGAGTCTAAGGCGGGAGGATCCCTTGAGCTCAGGAGTTGGAGGCTGCAGCGAGCCGTGATTGCAACACTGCACTCCAGTCTGGGCAACAGAGTGAGGCCCTGAGACCCTGAGACCCCATCTCTGAAAATAAAAATAGATTAGGAAAGAGTCACCAACTAAGTGGGGAAGACCAGAATTATCAGGCCTGTGTGGGAGCTTCCACATCACTTCCACACACTGAGCCAACTGTGTGGGAGGCCACTGAATGGGTGGTAGAGGTGACACTGGATGTGTGTGTGTGTCAGCACACACTGAACACTGATGTCAGAGGTAGAAGGGACACTGTGTGTGTGTGTATTGTGTATAAACATACCCTGAGTGGGAGGTTGAGGTGACACTATGTCAGCATACGTATGTGTATGTGTGTGAGCACACACTGAAGCAGGAGGTAGAGGAGACACTCTGTGTGTATGTGTGAGAGAGAGAGCGAGCATGTCCTGAGCGGGAGGTAGAGGTGGCACTGTGTGTGTGTACATGTTCATGCACTGGCTGGGAGGTAGGAGGTGACTTCCTCCAGCAGCAGGTGCAGAGCCCAGGCCTGGTGTGGTCTGACACATCTAAACAAAGGCAACTGCAGGATTCCACACATCCTCACTGCAGGGCCCTCATTCCTGTCCCTCTTCAGCACCAGCTGCCTTGGACCCCAGGGAATGAGCTCAGCAAGCGGGGGCCACAGCGATGACAGCAGCTGGCACGGCCTTTGACAGATTTGTGCTCCAGCTTTAGCACTGTTCCCAGGAAGGATGGGTCTCTGCCCTCCTGTGGACTGGAAGGAGGAGGAGGAGGAGGAGGCAGGGAGGGGGGTGGTCTGGGGCTTGTAATTGGATAGGAGGCTGTGATGGTGGCAGCTGTGACAGGGGCCTGAGGAGGGGGCTTGGGTGGATGGAACGAGGTTGGGCCTGGGGTTTGGACTCATTCATCACCCTGGAGGCAGCTCTCCTGGGCTTTGGAACCCTCACTCCCACATCTACTCCAGAGTCCCTCGTGTCACCAACACAGCCTGTGGGAGCATGATGTCTCCTAAGTGGGGAGAGCCCCAGGAAGCGCCCACTCGTCGAGGCAGACAATACACGTAGACTCTGGAAAAAGGCGTGGGTTTTGAGTCTCAGCTGTGCAACTTGTTAGTTGCGTGGTCTTGGGCAAGTCTGTTAACCTTTGTCTCCGTTTCCTCTCTGGTAAAATGGAGACACCACATGAAACTATCTAAAAAGGTGGCTTAAGAACTATGTGTGAACAGAGTGCCTTGCGCACAGTGCTTGCTACATGAGACTTAGGTTTAGCTTTTTGTGCCAGCTGGCAGCCAGGTTACATTTGTAATATTTGGGGCTGGGTAAGTTTGCGTGTACTCACTCTGGAACGAGCTCAACAGCCGCTCCTGAAGAGGGAAAGTTTTCCTACAGTTATTTACTATTGTGTAACAAACGGCACCAAAACTCAGGTAGATTGAAACAAGCACGATTTGATTGCATCTTATGAATTTGAAGATCGGAAATCCACGCAGGACTCACTAGGTGATTCTTTGCCTCACATGGCATTTAGTGGTGGTTGCCTAAGTGGGATGGAGAGAGCAGATGGACTGGAGGGCCCAAGACGGCATCACTCCCGTGTCTGGTGTGTGTTTAGGGGAAGTGAGAAGGCTGGGCTCAGAGATGCTGTCAGCCAGAGGCCTGCAAGTGAGTTCTCTGGCCTGGCGGTCTCAGTGTGGCTGGACTTCTTACATGGAAGCTCAGGTTTACAAGAGGGAGTGCTAACTAATGGCTAAAGTGGAAGCTGCTAAATTGCTTATGACCTAGCCTCAGAAGTCCTAGAACATCACTTCCACATCATTCAATTTGTCAGGCAGGTACTAAGCCCAGCCTAGTTTCACACAGAGGAGAATTGGGCTCCACCTCTCCATGGAGGAATAGCCATGATTTTGCAGTCATCTTTAATCTACCACAGTTACCCTCAACAAGTATTTTACAAAGTATTTCTTTGCATAGAACACTTCCAGTGCCATCTTGGGAGAGAACTGGATCAGTACTGGATCAGCCATCAGGAAACCTGGTATTTGAATTCAGCCAACCATCACTCTGAGCTCCCATTACACTAAAGACCCTGTGTCTGATGCTGGGAACATGAAGGGAGGAAAGAGTGCGCTCCTGGTTTCTAGATCTCTGCTTGGACTTGCTTCTAATGTAGTGACCTCAGGCAAATCATATCCCTTCTTGGTGCCCACTTCCCTAGTGAGTAGAACAAGAAGGAGCATGGATGTGCTGGCCGTGAGCCTTTTCCTAGCACCGGAGCCCTGTGAGGCTGACTGGCACTACTGGGGAAACAGAGAGACCTGCCTGGCCTCATGCCACCTTTCCAGCTAGTTCCAGAGGTGTCTATGCACCTCTCATCTTTAGCAAAGTCAGAGAAAAACAGCTTCACAAAGCTCCACAGGGAAGAGGTACTTGGTCTGCCTAGAAGATTCTCAGCAGGACTCCTTTAAACTGCCACCTCTCCCAGAGCTCTGGAAGAATGGATACACAAAAAGGGAATTCCTGGCCCTTTCTCAGAAACACTGAGACATAAAGCCCCACTTGCTCTGTGAACTCCAGTGTGTTGAGGAATGAGATTTGCAAGTCTGGCTGAGCCAAGGTGTTAAGGGGGAGAGTCCCAGGCCATGTAGAGCCCCTCTACTCACTGATTCTACACTGATCTCCTTGCCTGGAGAGGTCCCCAGAGCAGGCAAGCAGTCCAGATGGGGATCTCCAGAAGGCTTAGCAGACCACCAAGGCCCCAGTCTCTCCCCTTCAAGACCACCCTGGAGTCTCAAATCCTCTGGGTATCTATGGGCCAGGCCATCACAGGGAGGGAGTAGGGGAGCCAGGTTCTGACCACCAGTGGAGGAGGTGGGGGAGGGTAGGGTAGGCAGAGTGCTCTGGCCTGGAGCCAGGCTGTGGGATTTGCAATTATCCGGGGGCCTGTAAATACTTGGAGCTGCTTTTTAATCTTGAGGCCATGAGTAATTGAGCCAACTGTGTGTTGTATCCTACAGCTGGGCCCTGCTTCCTCCTACTCACAGACACACACACATTTACTTACACCTGTTATACACACACACACACACACACCATTTAGAGAGAGAGAAGTACCTTGTATGGAATGTTTATACTCTGTGCCAGCTGTGCGTTAGGTGCTTTTCATATAATATCTCATTTAATTGTTACATCAACTCTGTAAGGTAGGCCCCAATATCCCCATTTTGCAGAAAAAGAAACTGCGCCACGGGGAGGTAAAGGGACTTGCCTAAAGATCCACAGCTCATAAGTAGCAGAAAGAGGACTTGAGACCCTATTCCCCTCCCCACTAGCTCAGGCCCTTCCATAGGCTCAGTTCCAGGTGGCTAGACATTGCCTGACATCACCTCTTTTTGGTATCTAATGGGGACATTGGACTTAAAAATGACCACACATCTAAAAGAAAAGGTTAATAAATTCTTTTAAAAAAAGAATTTTTTGCACGTCCAAAACATACACCACAAGTGAAGCCAAAAGACAAGTGTCAAGCTAAGAAAAAAAAAATTGCAATTGACATTAAAGCAAAAGGCTAATCTTATCTTCATAACATATAATATAAAGAGTTCCTATCATTTATATGAAATAATGCCAAAACAATTTTTAAAATGGGCAAAGGATAAAGACTCTTCAGAAAAAGAAATACAAGTAGTTCTTAATCAATGCAAAGATGTTTGTCCTCACTTATAAAAAGAATAATACAAATTTAAGCTATACTGACATTTATATTTGGCAAATAACTCAATTCCACATTATACAAAGAAATTCTACAATATAATCAGAAAAATACAGATAACTCAATTTTAATTTTTAAAATGGGCAAAAGCATTTCCCAAAGCCAATACACATTGGAAAGTCTTCAGAGAATGTGAATGAAAATCACAAATTACTACTACATATCCACCAGTGTGGCTAAAATTAAAAAGACTCACAATATCAAGTGTTGAGGACAGAGAGCAACTGAGACTCTTGTACACTGCTGGTGGGAGTGTAAACCACCACCATTGGTACAACCACTTTGGGAAAAGGTCTGATGGTTCATAAAACCAGAACATACAACCACCCTATGATTAGTAATTCTACTCATAGTTACATACTTCAGATAAATTAGCACATTTTTACCACCCCCAAAAAGGTTTCTCATGCCCCTTTGTAGTCAGTCCCCTTGGTCCCAGGAAACCATTTATCTGCTTTTTGTTAATATAAATTAATTTTTCATTTCTAGAAATTCAAATATATGGAATAATACATTATATTCTTCTGTATCTTGCTTCTTTTCCTCCACACATTTTTGAAATTCATATGTTGCTATTGTACTCCTTTTTATTGCTATGTAATATTCCATCATATAAACATATCGCAATTTTTTAAATCCGCATACTACTGATGAATATTTAGCTTGTTTCTAGTTTTTGGCTGTTATGAATAAAGCTGCTGAGAGCATTTGTATAGTGGTCTTTGTGTAGACATATCATATTTTAAATTCTTCTGGAGGAATTTAATTTCAGTAGGTGAGCAATTTCTGGGTTGTAGAGGTTGTATAGTAAATATATTTGAACTCTATTAGGAACTGCCAAACTGCTCTCCAAGTAGTTGTATCATATTATTTTCCCACCAGCAGTATATGAGAGTTCCAGTTCCTCTGTACCCTCACCAACATTTTATATCACCAGTCTTTTAAATCTAAGCCATTTTACTGGGTGTACGATGCTCTTATTATGGTTTTACTTTGCATTTCCCTGGTAACTAATAATGTTGAGCTTTTTAAAATTACTTCTTGGCCATTTGCTTATCTTCTTTTATGTTTTAAATCTTTGTTCATCATAAAAAATCTCCTGATTTGCATTTTTAATACAGAGTTGTAAAGTTCCTCCTATATTCTGGATTCCAGCTATTTGTTAGATATATGTGCTGTGAACATTTTCTTCGTTTGTGCCTTACCTTTTCATTTTCTTAATGGTGGCTTTTGAAGAGCAGAAGTTCTACTTTTAATGAAATCTAATTTATTAATCTTTAAAGTTTGTGCAAAGATTTTTTTTCTATTTTTATTTGAAATTTTATAATCAGCATTTACATTCAGGTCTATGATTCATTTTGAGTTAATTTTTGTGTATGGTGTGAAGTGAGAGTCAAAATTTATTTTATTGAGATGGAGTCTCACTGTGTCTAGAGTGCAATGTCACAATTTCCGCCTCCCAGGTTCAAGTGATTCTCCTGCCTCAGCCTCCTGAGTAGCTGGAATTACAGGCGTGCGCCACTACACCTGGCTAAGTTTTGTATTTTTAGTAGAGACGGGGTTTCACCATGTTGGCCAGGTGGGTCTTGAACTCCTGGCTTCACGTAATCTACCCACCTTGGCCTCCCAAATTGTTGGGATTACAGGCATGAGCCACTGTGCCCAACCCAAGGTTTAAGTATTTTTCATGAAGCTGTCCATTGGATCCAATACCATTTGTTAAAAAGATTGTATTTCTCCCATTGAATTATCCTGGCACCACTGAAAATCAATTGACTATATATGTATAGGCCTATTTCTCACTCTATTCTCATCTATTGATCTCTATATCTGTCATTCCATACAGTCTTGATGACTGTAACTTAATGGTAATTATCAAATTTAGTAGTGTAGGTCCTCTGGATTTCTTCCTTTATCAAAACTGTTTTTAGCTATTTTAAGGTTTTTTTTTTTTTTTTTTTTTTTTTTTTTTTTTTTTTACTCTCCATTTATATTTTACAATCAGAATATCATTTTTAAATTTTTTTAACTTTTAGGTTCAGGGGTATATGTGCAGGTTTGTTATAGGTAAACTTGTGTAGTGGGGATTTGTTGTACAGATTATTTTATTACCCAGGTACTAAACCTAGTACCCAACAGTTATTTTTTTTTCTGATCCTCTCCTTCCTCCTACACTCTGTCCTTAAATAGACTTCCTTAAATAGTCTGTTGTTTTCCTCTTTGTGTCCACATGTTCTCATCATTTATTTCCCACTTATAAGTGAGAACATGTGGTATTTGATTTTCTGTCCTGCATTAGTTTGCAGAGGATGATAGCCTCCAGCTCTATCCATGTTCCTGTGAAGGACATGAGCTCGTTCTTTTTTATGGCTGCATAGTATTCCATGGTGTATATATACCACATTTTCTTTATCCAGTCTATCATTGATGGGCATTTAGGTCTATTCCATGTCTTTGCTATTGTGAATAGTGCTGCAATGAACATACATGTGAATGTGTCTTTATGGTGGAATGATTTATATTTCTTTGGGTATACCCAATAATGGGATTGCTGGATTGAATAGTAGTTCTGTTTTTAGCTTTTTAAGGAATCACCACACCACTTTCCACAATGGTTGAACCAATTTACACATCTACCAAGTGCATTTGCAGCACCCAGCAACCCAGATGGGAACTCTATTAGCATCGTTGTTAGTTTCTCCCTTTCTCCCATTCCTCATATCCAAATAGCTACCATGACCTGTGGGTTTTATTTCCTGAATTTTATGAAACATGTCCCTGCCTCTCCACTACTTTGCCATTAACTCAGTGAAAGCCACCACTGACTCTAGTTTGCACAAATGCAGCAGTATCCTAATGGTTTTTCACAGAATTCTTACTGATTACAAAGGAGTTACTGATTACAAAAGAGTGGAGAAGATGAGCAGACACCATCTTAGTCAACAGATCAAAATGAACATCATTGTTAATGGGACAAATTGAAACCGGGGACCCCTTGATAAGATGCAATGAGAAAAATCACGTCTGTGATACTCCTGCCAAAGATGCATAACCTGAATCCAAGTATGGAGGAGACTTAAGGGACACTTAGGGGACATTCTACAAAATAACTGACCTGTTACCTCTTTTTTTTGAGACGGAGTCTCGCTCTGTCACGCAGGCTGGAGTGCAGTGGTGCAATCTCGGCTCACTGTAAGCTCCATCTCTTGGGTTCAAGCCATTCTCCTGCCTCAGTCTCCTGAGTAGCTGGGATTATAGCCACCTGCCACCATGGCCGGCCTTGCTTTTGTATTTTTAGTAGAGACAGGGTTTCACAGTGTTAAGCTAGGATGGTCTCGATCTCCTGACCTCGTGATCCGTCCGCCTCGGCCTTCCAAAGTGCTAGGATTACAGGCGTGAGCCACCATCCCCGCCTTTTTCTCTTTTTTTTTTTTTTTGAGATGGAGTCTCACTCTGTTGCTCAGGCTGGAGTGCAGTGGCGCGATCTCGGCTCACTGCAACCTCTGCCTGCTGGGTTCAAGTGATTCTCTTGCCTCAGCCTCCCAGGTAGCTGGGATTACACCTGGGTAGCTTGGGTGCACGCCACTACACCTGGCAATTTTTTTTTTTTTTTTTTGCATGTTTAGTACAGATGGGGTTTCACCATGTTGGCCAGGCTGGTCTCGAACTCCTGACCTCAGGTGATCCACCCACCTCAGCCTCCCAAAGTGCTGGGATTATAGGTATGAGCCACCATGCCCGGCTGACCTGTTATCTTTAAAAGTGTCAAGATCATGAAAGTCAAGGAAAGATCAAGGAACTATTCCATCTTTCAGGATTTAAGGAAGCTGAACAAACATGACAACTAAATGCACTGTATGATTTGGAGCTGGATCGTTTTGCTATAAAGAAAATGATTGGGACAACTGGCAAAACTCGGATGAGGGTTACAAGAGAGTAATGCAACTATGTCAAATCCCTGCTTTGTATTGAGGTTATGCAGGATAAATTACACACTAGAGACCAACCTGGGCAACATAGGGAGACCCCTGTCTCTACAAAAAATAAAAAAAAAATTAGCTGGGCATGGTTGTGCACATCTGTGGTGCCAGCTACTCAGGAGACTGAGTTGGGAGGATCACTTGAGCCCAGGGGCTTGTGGCTGCAGTGAGCTGTGATCATACCCCTGTATTCCAGCCCGGCTGACAGAAAGGCTTTGTCTTAATGCTCCCCCACTGTCCTCATACCCCGCCAACCTCAAAAAAACAAAAACAAAAACAAAAGTCAGTAAAGTGTTCAGGAATAATGAGGCATCAGGTCAGTTTCTTACTCTCAAATAGAAGAAAATAAGTTACTTGTACTTCCAAATTTTCTGTAAGTTTGTGCTTATTTCAAAAGTTTTCAAAAAGGTACACATAAATGATACACATTTACTTCTAGATTTATTTATATTCTCTATATAAGAAATAAATACAGATAAAATACATACAGAAATACATTCACGCTGAAACTTCCAGTTCCAATTTCACACCATATAATTCATTCTCATTTTCTCCCTTTACATCTTTGCAACCCATTTCTCCAGTGGCAAGAATTCTGGTTTCATTATCCTGAATCTGTTGCCTTCTTTGATTAATCCCCCTGTAGGTGACCAGTGTCCATGTCCTCCACTAATCCTTCCCTCATCAGACACTCTCCTCTCTGCTTGGGCCCCAAATCCCCCATTCCAGGCCACCTGTCACCTATGCATAGATGCTCTCATCAGCGCAGGAACTCAGCCTCCCCACATGTGGATGCCCTCTACACTCCACTTGGACTCTGACACCCATGCCAGGCTGGGCCTCTGCCCTTCGCAGTGAATGTTCTCCTTGCCCCACCTGTTCTATGACTCTCCATATTGGGCCACCACTTCCCCGCACCAGCAGACTCCCTTCTCACACAACTTGGTCTCTTACCTTTCATGCTGGGCTGCCCCTCCATTGGGGCAACTGCTTTGCCCTCTTCCCTTTCTGATTCCCGTGACATGCCACCTCCCAAATGGATGTCCTCCTCACCCTCCACAGACTCCGACACCCTCACTCTGGGTCACTGCAGTGTTCTCCTCCCCAGTCCCCCCACCCGCCCATGAATTGTTCAGCAAGGAAAGGAGAGGGAAGGAGAAGAAGCAGTTATCCATTTTCTTTTTTTTTAGTAAACGAAGAAACCGAGGCTTAGATAGGCCACGTTACCAGCCTGAAGTCGCAGTTAATAAGTGGTAGACATAGAATTTGAGCCCAAGAAGCCAGTCTCCAGAGTTCCTGCTCAGACCTGCTGTGCTGTGGCCTGTTCATAAGGGCGCCCTTGACACCCCTGCTGCCTGAGTTGACTCAGTTCCAGCCCTATGAGTGTAAGCTGTACAACAGGTGTTATTTCATTTCACAAATGAGAAAACGGAGAGTTGGAGAACTTGAGTACCTTGCCCAAGGCCACACAGCATGGAAGCAGCCTGGATTTGACCCCGTGCCTTTTGGACTCCAGACTTATGAGGGTAATCACTGTGCCAGAGGGTGCAGAGGGAAGGCAGTTGACTCTGACTTTCAATTCCCATCTCATCCCAGGAATATCTGACTCAAGGCAGGGTCCTTGTCTGGCTTTTGGGGGTCTCCTGGCTCACTTTCAGCTGACTAAGGCAGTGTGGCTCAGAAGCAAGTATACACAATTTGAGTCTTTGCCACTTACTTGCTGTGTGACTTTGGGAAAGCCGCCATCTCTGGCACTCTTCCGGGTGGCCATGAGGAATCAGTGAGATCGCAGGTCGTTTGCTTGTATGGGGCCTGGCCCAGAGTGGCTTTCAGTAAATGGAAGCTCTTACTGTTGTAAAAACAAACCTCAGAAGGCAGTGAGGGAGGTCTTGCCCAGCACCTAATAGAGAGAAGGTGTCATGGAGAGTTCAGAGGCATGGAGACTAAGTGTGGGTGGAGAGCCAAGAGCTTTAACCCTGAGTTTGATCATTAGGCCGTGGAGGGTCATTCTTTTACTGCCTCCAAGCAAGAGTTCTTAATTAAGGCAAAACAAATTATTTTTTTGTTTGTTTTCTTTTTTTCCCCCAATAACCCTTTTGCACTCCCAAGGAAAAATAAATTATTACTGGCACATTTTATTAGGGTTATCAAAGGAAGCCAAAAATCTGTCAGTGGGATGTGGAATGCAGGAAGCACTATCTCCAGGGACACTAAGGGGTTGTTGGAGTTGGCTTCTCCTTTTTGGGGGGTGTTAGAGAGGTAGAGCTGAGACCAGTGGGATGAACTGCTTTTGCAGGATGGGAGTAACCTTTTACGAACTCCTCCATGGTTCCAGCTTGTGGGGCCTGGGCTCACTTGCATGCCCCAGACCTGTTGGAGAGTGGTCTCGACTTTTCACTTTCTCCTTCACTGAATCCCTCAGCCTGAGAAGTCAGGTTGACCATCTAAGGATCTGGGCTCTTAGCTGGCCAGACAGAGATCTCTAGCTGCCAGTACCTTCCCAGAGAGAGGCTGGACCCTCTGGGCCACTTTCTGCTGGAGCCCCCAAGAGACTGACATACGAGGAAAAGATCACACGCTCCAAATTCAGAGAAGCCTGAATTTGAACCTTGGCATGTGTGTGCACTAGGCTAAGTTTCTTCACCTTCTCAGGTCTCAATATCTTCATCTATAAAGAGAGGCCAAGTCATGCATACCTTATATGGATGTTGTGAGGGTTGAGTGAGTGTCCTTAATTATTCCATAAGCCAACGTTTGTTGAATGCTTGCTGTGGTTAATTTTATTGTTTTCAAATCCTGGCTGTGCTCCTAATTGGTTGAGTGACCTTAGAAGAACTTGCTTTAACATCTTCTATAGTATGGGTCTGGTGGTGATAAACTATTTCAACTTTTGTGTCTCAAAATGACTTTTTTAAATCTTTGTTTCAGAAGTTATTTTTGCTAGATATGGGATTATAGGTCAACAATATTTTTTCAGTATTTTAAAGATGTTACTCCAAGTCGTCTCGCTTGCATTGTTTCTGAAGAGAAATCAAGAAACCTGCTGTCATCTTTTTCTTTGTTCCTCTGTACATAATATGTTTTTTAAAGATGTTGTTTTTAGAGAAGTTTTAGATTCACAGCAAAATTGAAAGGAAAGTACAGAGATTTCTCACATACTCCCTGTCCCAACACATGAATAGCCTCCCCCATTATCTGGTGAACATTCTTCACTACAGTGGTACATTTGTTAGAGTTGATGAAACTACATTCATGTTTATTATTTTCCTCAATCATTGTAATTTTTATCACTACAAGTTCTATTTGGATTCTTTTATATATCTTTCATGTTTCTACTTAACTTTTTAAACATATGGAACACAGTTATAATCATTGTTTTAATGCCTTCTACTAATTCTAACATCTGTGCCATTTCTGGGTTGGTTTTAATTGAACGATTATTATCCCCATAATGGATTGTGTTTTCCTGCCTCTTTGCATGCTGAGTAATCTTTGACTGGATGCCAGACATTGTGAATTTTACCCTATTAGGTGCTAGATATTTTTGTATCCCTGTAAATCTTAAACTTTATGGAACTTTGTTCCAACTATTACTTGGAAACAGTTTGATGCTTTTAGATCTTGCTTTTATGATTTTTAAGGTGAACCCAGAGAAGTACTCAGTCTTAGGCTAATTATTCCTCATGACTAAGGCAAGATCTTCTTGAATATGCTACCCAGTGCCCTGTGAATTCGGAGTTTTTCCATTCTCTCTGGTAGGAACAGATATTATTGCCAGTCCTGTGTGAGCGCTGAACACTGTTCTGTCAGATCCTTTCAGATGATTCTTCTCCTGACCTCACACATGTGCACTGATTAGTACTCTGCTGGATATTTGAGAGGGACGCTCTGGAGATCTCTGGGTTTCAGTCTCTGTGCAGTTCTCTCCCCTCTGGTACTCTGTCCTATGAACACTTGCATCTTGGTCTTACTAGATTCTCAGCTCTGTCTCCTCAAATCAGAAATGCTACTGGGCTTTTTAGTTCCCTACACCCTACCACCCCCTCACCCCACCACCCCCCACCTGCTATCCCTGGACTGTGTCCTGGAACCCTTCTCAAGGCAGTAAGCTGTAGTAATAACAGGGCTCACCTTGTTTGCCTCCCATTGTTCAGGGATCACGTTCTTTGTTTCCTAATGTCAAGTGTCTTGAAAACCATTGTGTCATGTTTTTCTGTTTTTCTTGTTGTTTCTGGCAAGAAGGTAAATCCGGTCTGTTAATCCATCGAGGCCAAAAGTGGAACACTCTTTTTTGTTTATTTATTTTTTTGCCAAGATTCCTACTTGGTTCTTTTTCATTACTCACCTGTTCTCCTTTTTTCTGCCTGTTTTGGCCTTTATTTTGTTCTTAAATGCATATTATTTCTTAGTTTGAGCACCCTAAATGTATTTTAAAGTATCTGTCAGGTAATATTATTTTAATTTTATCTGTATTAAATATTTCTTCCTGTTGTTTGATTTTGTTGGCTTTTTTCTTAGGGTTAGATTCTTTCATCTGCTTAAAAATATTGTTTTTCAGGTTCATTTTGAGTAGTCCATGGAGATGTTCATTGTGCTTTTGAGCAAAGATTACCTTTTTTTCCATATTTTATTTATTATTCTTATGTCCTTGGAGCAGCAGTAATGCCTCAAAGTATAAACTTACAAAGCAATCTTTAAAGTCCCAACATTCTCTGTTTATAATCTGGTGTTGTAGAAAGGTTCAGGCTTTCAGTAGGCCAAAGCCCTAGCTTTGAATCCAGGCTCTGCCGTGTGCTCCTGTTCAAGTTTTTGAACTTCATTGAAATTCAGTTCTCTCGTTCCTAATATGGGCATAATACCTACCTTGTATTATGTAGAGTTTTTACGAGGATTAAGAGAAATTGCCTGGAAGAGTTTCCCAAATGTTGTTGACTTTGTAATTGAAGCTATGATTGACTCTCCCATGCAACATGAATGAAACAGAGAAAGTTGACACTCTGCCAACAGGTGCAAAGGAAGCTGCTGGACTTTTAAAACAAAAGGACTCCAAATACACCCAACTGTTTACATTTAGCATGAGTGGTCCCTGATCCAGCTTCTGTCTGTGTATTCTCAGAGGGAGTGGGTAGAACCCACAGAGGCAAGGAATGCGTGCTATTTCTGGAGCCAGAAAGCAGCACATCCAGCAGCAGGAATAACCTTCGTGGTCCTGATCAGTTGCTATGACTCTGTAGATGCAGAATTTAACCAGCCAAGACCTATGTTTTTCTTAGCCTGGGGATAGAGTCAAAGGCTCACGTCATTCAGAACCAAACAGCCAATACTAATAATAGGCTGGGGCCTGTGGGTGGCTTAGGTATGGGAAGTGGGAAGCTAGAGCTAGTTTTGAGCAAAAACATGCCTCAGTTGAGCCCTGGTGGTCTGAGGATGCTGTCCTTGGGTATATATATTTTACATTCCTGGGTCTTCATGTCATTTTCTTGAGCCCTTCCAAACCCAGAATCCAGCATAGAAGATTTGTCTCCACTTCCCAGTCATCTCCAGGTTCTCTTTGTGGGAACTCACTCCCTGGGGTTGCTCCCTAGATCCTCTCTAGGGCTGGCCACTCTGACTCTCTGAAGTCATGGGCACCCCATACTGATTTTCACTCCAATTACTGACTCCCTTTTTGTATAGAATCTCCCTTGTGGCCAGTACATCCATCACAAGGACACAGGAGGGGAAAACTAAGGCAGGACAGAACTGGAGAAAAGTAGGTGACTACTTTCAAGTCACTTTTACATTTAGAAATGTATTTGATTGACTGAAGATCTATAAAGCAGGTAGGATATAATACTTATTTTTACTTTATTAATGGGGCTCAGAGAATTGGTAATAAACCCACGTCACTTTGACTTTAATGATGAAATAGAAATATTTGTGATAGTTATTTTTAGAGAAATAGAATTTGAAATTATAGAAACTTTGAAGTTATAGAATTATAGAACTATCATTTTATAAGCTGTAGACTAACTATTTTCATTCTGTTTTTTTCTTTCACCTACTATTATTGTAAACAAAAACAAAATGACTACCATTTATGAAACACATGTTCATATTGGACACCATGCTAAATGTTTTACCTGTTTTCTCTCTTTTCATTATCACAACAAACCAATATTGCAGATGTTGATAGCCTCATTTTCTGGATGTGGCCAAAAGGAGTTTAAGTAACTTTTCTATCATTTGGCATTCTTACATAATTGTTTTCTTAAGTTTCTACATAATGGTTATAATTATAATTTTTAATTACTATGTACTAATAATGTCCCTAATTCACTTAATTCCTTCTGCCTTGTTAGGTATAATGATTAAAAGAGCTGGGGGACATTCATTCATTCATGTATTGAACAAGTATTTAATTAGCACTTGCTATGCTATCATATGCTGTGTTATATCCAGGGAATACAATGCTGAGTAGGACAAAAACACTCACCTTTACAGAGCACTCACAGTCTCATGGAATATGTAGCCAGCAAGAGGCGATTAGAAGACAGGGTGGTGATGAGGGCAGTTCTTGTTGCTGTGGTAGCACAAAGCAGGGAGCCTACCTCATCCCAACAATGTCAGAAGAACAACTGTCAATTAAGACCAGAAAAGTAGAATGATTTGAATGGCCATTAATTTTCCACATGCAAAACCAATGATGGTGCTGTGGTTTGAATGTTTGTCCCCTCCAAAACTCATGTTGAAGTTTAATCCTAAATGTGGCATTATTTAGAGAGGTGAGCCTTTAAGAGGTGATTGGGCCTTATGAACAGGTTAATGAATTAATGGGTTATCATGAGAGTGGAACTGGTAGCTTTATAAGAAGAAGCAGAGAGACCTGAGCTAGCACACTCAGCCCCCTTGCCAAGTGATGTCCTGCACTGCTCAGGGGCTCTTCAGAGAGTCCTCATCAGCAAGAAGGTCCTTGCAAGATGCAGCCCCTTGACCTTGGACTTCTCAGTCTCCATAACTGTAAGAAATACATTCTCTTTCTTTATAAATTCCCCAGTTTCAGTGTTCTGCTATAAGCAACAACAAACCAACTAAGACAGAGGGCCACCAAACACATACCACCCATGATGCTTTAATGGAACTTGGGACTCCAGGGATCCCAGGAATTCAGATACATTAGGATTTGGAGCCCCAAACTATTTTCATTCCATGGTTACTTTTCCAAAGGCTTGTCATTCTCTAGGCCAAAGAGGCCTAAAACAGCATTGTTCATGTCTTCATTGTTCTGATGATGATGATGGTGGTGGTGGTGAAGGTGCTGGTTTTGACTACTTTCATTAACTGAGCATCTGCATGTGTCAGGTACTTTATAAGTGTTATTTCATTGATGTTCACAACAGCCCTATAAGGTGTTATATGTTTATTTTTTTTAGATCAGGAACTAAACCAGAGATTAGATAACTTGACTAGCTGAAGCACAGCCTGCTAATAAACAGAGAAGGAGCCAATTCTCTAAGCATAGGAGTTATATAATTTAGATTGTGAGGAACAGTGAGTGTGCTGGATTTACTCTAAAGGTTCTAGTGGTGGGTTCACGTCTTTTTCAAGTATAAGGGGAATTTGATGCATTGTTGTTTGCTTGAAGATGGTGGAGCCACTTGAGAGGGAGTGTAGTGGCCTTAAGAGCTGAGAGAGGCCCTCCGTTGATAGTCAGCTAGAAAATGAGGACTCCAGTCCTACAACCACAAGAAACTGAACTTGGTCAACAACTTGAATGAAGTTGGGATCAGATTCTCACCTAGAGCCTCCAGATAAGAGCCCAACCTGGCCAATATCTTGATTTTGGCCTTGTAACATCCTGAGCAGAGAACCCAGTTGAGCCATTCTGGACTTCTGACCTGCATAACTGTGAAAAAAATAAATGTGTGCCCTTTTAAGCCCTTACGTTTATGATAATCTGTTACACAACAGTAGAAATGTAATGTAGCAGCTCTTGTCACATAGTCACTTGATGTTCCGTGGTCGGCAAGATCAGAGGCTCTGTCTCTACCAGGGCCAAATCACCCACTAGGAACTAGTTTCCAAATGCTGTAAATTTCTGCTGCACATGTCATGACTTGCTCCAGAACTCTAGGTGTCTACATTGTGATCCCCCTACTAGGGCTTGTAATAGATTCAATATGTCTTTCCTTCCATAAACGCCTCTCATGCCATAGGATTCTCTGTGTCACATGGCCCAGGTAGCAGAGTTACTCGTGCCCAGCCTGTACTTTCTGCAGAATCTTTTCCCAGGCAATGCCTCATTCCAAGAAAGCTGACAGCATTTCCTATCACTGGATAGATGGACCAAGGCAGTCTCTCTATGTTTCCTTTTGGATGATGGATGGTACAAGATGCAGTGAACTGAGGTTGCATCACTGCAGTCCAGCCTGGGTGACAGAGCAAAACTCCCTCTCAAAATAAATAAATAAAATAAAATAAGTAATAATTTATTCAATTGACTTCCAAAAATGAGGCTCAAAAGTCAATCTATTGGAATGCAAGAAGAAAATACTAGAGCTTTTGGTTTTCTTTTATCCATGTTATCAAAAATTTTTCAAAGTTTTGGTAATATTTCACATATAGATTGATCCTGATCCTCACCTAGTTTACATCAGACACTTATAAGACATTGTACCAGCTATTCAGAGGGGAAAGTTGAAGTTTGAAAGTGGAAAGAGGTTGATAAGGCCACTGCAAAGGATTTACCTTTTACTCTGGAGGGGATGACAGACCCTAGACCCCTGGGTCCTTACCAATCTACTAATGTGCAAGTTCCTGAATCCTCTTGAGTTTTAAGTTCTCACCTTCTGGAGTACAGACTTCCAATATAATTCTTGCTCATCCAGTATTAACATGGTGTTATAAAAATAGAGGACAATTGGCTGGGCACAGTGGCTCAGGCCTGTAATCCCAGCACTTTGGGAGGCTGAGGCAGGTGGATCATCTGAGGTCAGGAGCTCGAGACCAGCCTGGCCAACATGGCGAAACCCTATTTCTACTAAAAATACAAAATTTAGCTTCCTGGGTTCAAGTGATTCTCCTGCCTCAGCCTCCTTAGTAGCTGCCATTACAGGCACCCACCATGCCTGGCTAATTTTTGTATTTTTAGTAGAGACAGGGTTTCACCATGTTGACCAGGCTGGTCTCAAACTCCTGACCTCGTGATCTGCCCGCCTTGGCCTCCCAAACTGCTGGGATTACAGGCGTGAGCCACCGCACCAGGCGTTTTCCATGTCTTTTTAACTTTCCACACAATGCCAATGTAAGAATTCATTTTAATACAATAAATATATATATAAAGATGTGAATATATATATTAAATGTACATATTAGGAAAGTCAGCATCTTAATAGATAAACACATGAGATCAGAAACAAGGCAAAGAAGCCCATATATACACTACTATTTAACATAATCGAGATATTAATCAATACAACGAGACAAGAGAAAACTATTAGAGGAATAAAAATTGACAGGGAAAAAAGTAAAGCTCTATTTGTAGATGACATGATAGAATATCTGGAAAACTCAAGAGTTGTAATGATAAAACTAAAACAAGCAAAATAATTCTGTGGGTATACATGCATTATTTTATCTACAGATTAAATAATATAGAAATATAAATATGCAAATAAACATTTATATTTATATAAACAATAACCAGTTAGAGAAGATAATAAAAGAGAAAGCCCTATTTTTATACAAACTAAAGAGCTTAAAATATTGAGGAACAAACTAAGAAGAAAAGTGTGAATTATGTGGGAACGCCAACGTAATCCCTTAGGGAGTTGTTGATCCAATATTGTGGCACTAAGCATGGAATAAATGAGTTAGATAGTTATAAATAAGAAAACATGGTATGTAATAGACAAACTTGGCTCTCAACATAACCACCCATAGAACGACCTTACAATCCCTAGGGTCTTACAAGCCCAGGTACTATGAGGGTGGTGCTTAGTTCTGGGGGAGGTGCTATGGGTGCCACCTTCCGACTTGGCTAGTTGCCCATCTGGCTCCATATCTCTTGTCCCTCTGGGCTGTGAGTCTGGCAGCTGGTGTCAGTGTGATGATTTGCTTGGCTCTGTCCTCCCTCCTAGTATTACTTTTTCTGTAATAAAGCTTTTGCTTTGATCTGCTGAAGTGTCAAGTGTTTTATCTGATACCACTAAAACCACCAAAACTTCTCTGAGGAAAACTTTAAAATACTCCCTAAAGGCATAAAAATAGACTTGAACAAAGCAAAAGACATCCCTTGTTCTGTGATGGGACTAACTCAACATTGTAAAGGTCTAATTCTCCTCAAGACAATATATAATTTTAACAATACCCTAATAAAAATACCACTTATTTATTTGAGACTGAGTCTCGCTCTGTCACCTGGGCTGGAGTGCAGTGGTGCGATCTTGGCTCACTGCAACCTCTGCCTTCCGGGTTCAAATGATTCTTGTGCCTCAGCTTCCTGAGAAGCTGGGATTACAGGCATGTGCCACCACACCTGGCTATTTTTTTTAATACCACATTTTTTTTTTTTCTAGAAAATTGATTGCAGAGCTCATATGGAAAAATAAAAATGCAAGAACACTTATGAAAACCCTAAAAAGAAGAACTGTGAGAAGAGAGAATTCTTGTCAAATAACAAATATTACTATAAAAGATGTTTAATTAAAACTGATAAGTGAGCAGGAAGACTATTAGGAAAAAATAGAAAGTCCAGAATTAGACATAACTATATATGGAAATTTAGCATATGATAAAGATGGTATCTTATATCTTGGAAGAAAAGCGAGCCCTTTCAATAAGTGGTGTTGGGACAACTGGATGGCCATTTGGAGAAGATAAAACTGGCTCCATGCCTCACACTGTGCACCAGAATGAACTCCAAATGAATCAGACATCTAAGTGTAAAAAAATTAAATCATACAGATGCTAGAAAAAACATGAGAATTTAAAAAATAATCTCAGTGTTTAAAAGCTTTTTCTAATTCCGATTCAAAATGCAGGTGCAACAGAAGAAACAACTGATACATTTTACTACATAAAAATAAAATAACATTGGCATGGCAAAAACAATAAGAAAAGATGAATAATAAACCATGGCAAATACAAAAAGAAAAGACAAAACAATAAGAAAAGACAAATAATAAACCATCTTTATCAGAGACAAAGGTCTAATCTCCCTAATTTATAAAGAGCTCTAAAAATTGAGGGGAAAAAGATAAAAACTATATAAAGATGGGCAAAAGAGACAGTTTAAAGATATACAATGGACGAGGCATGGTGGCTCACGCCTATAATCCCAGCATTTTGGGAGGCTGAGGTAGGTGGATTGGTTAGGACCACTGGGTCCTTACCAATCCACTAATGTGCAAGCCCCTGAATCTTTGTGAGGTTTAAGTTCTCACCCTCTGGAGTACAGACCTCCAATATAATTCTTGCTCATCTTGTATTAAGATGGTGTTACCAAAATAGAGGACTATTGGCCAGACTGGGTGACTCAGGCCTGTAATCCCAGCACTTTTTGGAGGCCGAGGCAGGTATCTTACCCCCTGGGATTTATACGTGCAGAAGGTGACTGACCTCCTGACCCAGAGTAAGCTCTTTTAAGGGACTGTGTATTATCATTACTGAGCGTTCCCTAATGGGAACGTTCTTTTCCCCCTGGGATTTATATGTGCTGAAAGTGGCTAACCTCCTGACCCACAGCAAGCTCTTTTAAGGGACTGTGTATTATGATTACTGAATATTCCCAATGGACAGTCCAGTAATCACCATAAAAACAGCCAATGACAATTTACTGAGCCCCAATCATATGCTAGATGACACTGGCTTAAGTGCTTTACATATAATCCTCCCAGTAACCTCATGATGTGGACACTATTATTCCCATTTCTCAGATGGGAACACTGAGGCTCAGGGAGGTAGAGTAACTTGCATAACGTCATGTGACTAGCAGACCTTGGGGCTGGATTTCTAATGGAGTTATTCTGACCCCAGAGTCTGTGCTGAGAGGAAGCAGGGCAGGGTCTCCTGCATGGGGTGGCCCTGGGATGACCAAATGGGCCACACCAGGGAGTGGCATTAGTCTACTCCCAGCCAGCTGCATGGGTGCCCACTCAGTGAGGTCAGCACATTGCAGGCTCTCACTGTTCCTGGCGTCACTCTGGCATGCAGAGGCCTCCGGTGTTGCCTTCCATAATGGTCACCTGATCCTGGAGTTGGTGGGCAAACAGCCTGAGATGTTTATTCTCTGATGACCAACTGGCCTGACAGACAGGCGGGGTGATAAGAGAGACAGAGGAGGCAACTGGGGGATGGGCTGGATAAAGGAGTCCTCCGCCTCTGAGAAGTGCTGTTTTGCTTGGCTGGGGCCTAAAGTCACACCACTGGCCTCTGAATGACAGTGACATTCCCCAGGGATTAAGCACGACTTGTGGAAGCTGGGTCTCCACAGGGGGTGCAGAGCCCCACGGAACTTAAGTCATGCAATTAGCTACCTCTAACATTTCTCCCACATTCATTTCGTACCTCCATCACTTCCCATCCCCCTTCCAAGAACATTCAGCTGCAACTTGCTTTACAATACACAGTAAGATTGTTGTATTATGTGTCCTGGAAACAGCAAATGACAGAAAGTCATTCTCTGGCTCTTTGGAAGCATAGCTCAAAACTCCTCTTTTCCAGGAAGCCATGTCCTGGTTAACCATGCCCCTTGCTGCTCTGGGCCCCTGGGATTCTGGACGCAATCTGCAGTTGTTGGTTTGTCACCAGGTACTGAACAAGCAGTGGCAGGAAAGAACTCTAGCCACCCGGGGCTCGGAGCAGTGATGCTTTTAGGAGAGGCAAAGATGCTGATGTCACTTGTGGTTGGGATAACTGCTTTCCTGTTCAGGGACATTGGATATATACCTAAAGCTCTAGAACTGCAGTTTCCTGACTCCCAACCAACTGCTACTTTGAGCGCGATACAACACCTGCAGGGCTTATTAGAGGACAAGAGTCCTGGCTGATAAATTCCTGACCAGAGGGATGGAGGCTAAGCTTTTCCCTGCAGCCAATGAGGGAAGTTCCCAGTGAGTTGTCGGGCAGAAAAGAGCCTCCTGGGTCATGTCCTCACTTTTCCTCAGCTAAAGTTCCCTGACTGTCTCCTTCAAATTCAGATGTGCATCCAGTTCCATGAGTAACCACATTATTTTTAAACAGCATCCTTCAGCCACTGTCTCTCCTGGGTTTTCAGAGAGCGGTGACCCTTTGTGAAGCCAGGACAGGATTTTATTTTCTGATTGTTTTCAAACATCTGCAGAGATTCCACGGACTTCAAGTTAAACAAAAATCATACTCTGGTCGAGGCACCAGCCAATAGGTCAAGCTGAGGTAAGTATTTCTACCTCAGAGGGGTAGAAAAGAGAAGCTGAGAAGTATGGAGAGATGGAAAACCAAGGGATGGGATACTGGAGACAGCAGAGAGGTCCAAACCCCGGGGATTTAGCAGAGGAGTATCCAGTCTCAAAGCCCCATTATATCAAGAAATACCACACAAAGTAGTTAAAAGCTCAACGCTAGGAGTAATAGAGACTAGGGTGAGATCCGCAGCTCCCCTACTTACTAGCTGGCCAGGTGGCTGGACTTCATGAGCCTTTGTTTCCTTATCTGTAAAATGGGTATAAAAAACCAAGCACCCACTAAGGTGACTGTGAGGACTAAATGAGAAATATGTGCTCAAGACAGCCTGGCAGATTAATACTCAAGAAACAGAACTGTTGGCTGGGTGTGGTGGCTCCCCTGTATTCCCAGCACTTTGCGAGGCAGGGGTGAGATTACTTGAGGCCAAGAGTTTGACCAGCCTGAGCAACATGGCAAAACCCTGTCTCTAGAAAACAAAAAAATTAGCTGGGCAGGCGTGGTGGTACATGTCTGGAGTCCCAGCTACTCCTTGGGAGGCTGAGGCAGGAGGATCGCTTAAGCCCAGGAGTTCAAGATTGCAGTGAGCCATGATCGTGCCACTGCATTCCACCCTGGATGACAGCCTGGGTAACAGAGTGAGACTCTGTCTCTAAAGCAAGAAATGACAACTGTTATTATTAACATCCAGATAACAGTTAATATCTTATGGCTAAGATGATCTATGATAGACTGCTTCATATGTATTCATAATTGTCAGATTAGTAGCTTATAACTGTATCAATGTGACTGCTAGCAACTTAATGATTTACTTATTTGTCTCTAATGGAGTTGCTAGGATAAAAGGACAGTGTTTAAGACTGGACAATATATTATCCAGTGTATTTCTCCTTCATTCCATCACATGAATTTTTGCTTTAAAATTAAACATCTTGGCCGGGTGTGGTGGCTCATGCCTGTAATCCCAGCACTTTGGGAGTCTAAGGCAGGCAGATCACTTGAGGTCAGAAGTTTGAGACCAGCCTGGCCAACATGGTGAAGCCCCATCTCTATTAAAAATACAAAAATTGGCTGGGTGTGGTGGCAGGCACCTGTAATCCCAGCTATTCGGGAGGCTGAGGCAGGAGAATTGCTTAAACCGGGGAAGCGGAGGTTGCAGTGAGCCAAGATGGCGCCACTGCACTCCAACCTGGGCAACAGAGTGAGACTCCGTCCCAAAAAATAAATACATAAGCAAAACTCTTATTGATGTACTAAGTGTTGTTAATGATTACTAGTTGAAAAAACAAAATTTTAAGTTCATAGCAAAAACCCTAATAGCATATGTACTTCAATAAAATTTTATTTCAAGTAGTCAAACAATATAAAAGGTCATACAAGGAAAAGGTTCCTGCCCTATCCTAATTTCCAGAGGTACTTACTGTTAAAAAGTACTTGTTGGCTGAACGTGGTGGCTCACGCTTGTAATCCCAGCACTTTGGGAGGCCGAGGCAGGCAGATCACGAGGTCAGGAGATTGAGACCATCCTGGCTAACACAGTGAAACCCCGTCTCTATTAAAAATACAGAAATAGCCAGGCGTGGTGGCAGGTGCCTGTAGCCCCAGCTACTCGGGAGGCTGAGGCCAGAGAATGGCGTGAACCCGGGAGGTGGAGCTTGCAGTGAGCCGAGATCATACCACCGCACTCCAGCCTGGACGACAGAGCGAGACTCCATCTCAAAAAAAAAAAAAAAAAAAAAAAAAAAAATTACTTGTATAACTTTTCCAGAAATGTTCTCTGCTCTTTGATTTTACAGACATTTAGTCATACTGCAATACTGTTGAGAAACTTGCATTTTCCCCTTAATGATACACCTCGGGTCTCTTTCCCTAGCAGTGCATACAGACCTACCTCCTTCTTTTTAAGGGCTACATTGTACTGTTTTGTAATAGAGACCATCTTTTGTAAGGCCACCCTTCTGTGCAGCACTTTGGTTGTTTCTAGTTTTTGCTATTATGAACAACGCCACAATAAACCCCCTTGTCCATGTAGCTTTGATTATTGCTACAAATAAACCCATAGGATAAATTCCTAGGAGGATAATTGCTGAGTCAGTTTCCCTTGTTGCAATTTTAATAGTTCCAATTCTGGCTGGGCACGGTGGCTCACGCCTGTAATCCCAGCACTTTGGGAGGCCGAGGTGGGCGAATCACCTGAGCTCGGGAGTTCAAGACCAGCCTGACCAACATGGAGAAACCCTGTCTCTACTAAAAACACAAAATTAGCCAGGCGTGGTGGTGCATGCCTGTAATCCTAGCTACCCGGGAGACTGGGGTAGGAGGATCGCTTGAACCGAGGAGACAGAGGCTGCGGTGAGCCGAGATCGCGCCATTACACTCCAGCCTGGGCAACAAGAGTGAAACTCTGTCTCAAAATAATAAATAAATAAATAAATAAATAAATAAATAAATAAATAAAAAGTCCAATTCACTTCCAAAGAGTTGCTGCAACTGACACCTATAGTGTATGAGAATGTCTATGTCATCAAACTTTACAAAGTAAACTGTTGTTAAAAAATAACAGTGATAGTATACATATGCTGAACAGCCGCAGGCACGTACACATCAGCTCATCTGCAGAGATGAATGCTCACAATCAACTGAGAGGAAGCTATTATATTTCCCCTTTGAAGAGGGTACAGAGGGTCACAGCGATTCAGGCCAGGGTCTGAATCTCAGCTCTGCTGTTTATTATTCCAGTGACTTTGGGCAGGTTCTTCAAGTTTCTCCAAAATGGTGATATTAAATGAAATAAGGTGTGAGAAAGCTCCTAGAGCCAATGCCTGGATTATTTATTAACATCATGGGACAAGCCAGAGTGCCAGAGTCCCCCATAAGTTTGAGAATGACCCTAGTATAATAGCGACCTGGGTTGTATTTCCACGCCTTTCTACCACCTCCCAGCAGGTTGCGTCATTTCTTTGAATTTTCTTATTTGTAAGGGTCAGTTTAGATATTTCCTATTGATTGAATGATCTGAATAGATATGAGTAGCAGAGTTGCATCACAATGCAGGTGGCATTTTATATTCACAGCAACATCACAGCAGAAGACAGGTAAGATCTCAGTTCCACTTCTGTCACTGAGGTAGTGTAGAGAGTGGGTGAGCTTTGGGGACAGACCAACCTACCTGCAGTCTTGCTTCTGGCTCTTAAAAGCTGGGTGACCTTCAGCAAATTCTTGTAGCCATCTGAGCTTCAGTTTTCTTAATTATAAAACAGAGTTAACAGTTGCTGCTCATAGGGTTACTGTGAATATAAAGTAAGATAAACTATGAAAATACTTAGCAGCTTGTTAAATATTAAACGTATGCACAAACAGCAATAGCCTCGTTCACTTGTAGGTCAAGGAGGGACAGGATGCTTCTGCAGAGAGGAACAAAGAGAGGTGTTACCAGTCTTCACCTCTCAGTCACGCTCCCATTTGTCAAGTCAGGTGACTCACACTTGTCTGGCTTCTGTCACTGTGAAGTGCATGCTTGGGGGAGGGGAGTGGTGAGAGACCAGGGGCAGATCAAAGCAAGCGCTGCAGCCTCAGCTAGGGTTCTTTATGCTTTTTCATTCCTCCAGGAGAGAAGTGAGAAACATTTAGAAATATTTACCATTGCAACTCTTGAATATACTTTATGTTTGACTTGCAAAATGGAAGGCTTGTTCAATGTCATCCTGGAAAACATTCTGTGGGATCTGAGGAAGGACGTGAACTACCTCTAGGTTTTTGCTGTTGTGTTGCCCTCTCCCTTCAAATCTGTTCTAAGTTCAGTTATTATGTAACATGTGGATTGCAAATACTAAGCTACAATCATGGAGATGGCATTCTGAAAAACACCTGTGAATCATTCATTTTTTTCCATGTTTTTAATTTTGAAAATTTCCAACTTACAGAAAGGATGCAAAAAAAAAAAAAAAAAGCCCAGTGAATACCTAGATTTATCCATTGTTTCTTATTTTATCACATATGCTAGGATATTATTTTTGAGACTCAGACAGCTGCATTCATATAACATGGTCCTCTTTTTTTGCCAATAAAAATGTAATGGGAATAGACTCACTTATATCGATGTTGTGACTTCCAGGCTGTCAGCTTTCTGGGGTTTGAGATCTGTTGTATTAATATTTGGCTATAAGATTGGAATATAAAGAATTGTTTGTAGTAAGTGCCAGATTGAACATCTTATGCATAAAGTATGCAAGACACATTATCCCTAACCCTAAGAGAGACTCTTCAAGACAGGATCTCATCAGCTCCGATTTACGTATTTGGTAACTGACACTCAGAGAAGTTGAACTATTCCACTGGTAAACTGCAGAGTCTGGACTCGAAAACAGGTCCTTTTGACCGCCAAGCTCTTTCCATCAAGGTTTTGGAGGATTCTGAGAAAAAGATTTCCGTGCAAACACAGAAAAAGTTTTACTTTTATTTCTGGGAGAGCTGCAATGTTAATTTTAAGTAATTTCCTTTCGCTAAGGAAGCCTGGGGGTGGGAATATGGGGTGGAGGATGGAGATTTAAGGAAACCACGGTTAGGAATTTAGTGATGGAAACTGAAGATGATAAGCTAACTATTCAGAGAGTGGACAAAACTCTGGTTCTTACAGCCTCTTACTAGCTGTGGATCCTCCCGACAAATCACGCTAATGCCTCCTCGTTTGTGAAATGGGAAAAACAATCAACACCTCTTTACTAGGGTTTGTTTGTTTGTTTGTTTTCTCCTCAACTACATTAAGGAGAAGGGAGAAAGAGTAGAACAAGTTCTATCTGTAACGAACAGAACAATCAATTCAGCTACCTACATACCTTCGGACCAGCCTACCTGTTTCACGTTTTTGTTTTGTTTTTGTTTTCGTGAGACTCAATTTTGCGAATTGTGGCAAACTGATCTTTATGAACACAAGGAATTGGTAGTGTCATTTTATATTAGAGGAGGAAGAAAGGAAGATAAAAAAGGGAGAGGGAAGGAAGGAGAGAGAATGATGGCAGAAATCAACGGAGGCGGAGGCTTAGTTTCCTGAGGCTGGAAATTCAGTCTGGGGAGAAATGAAAGCATCTTTTAAGGAATTCAAGTAGTTGCCAGGTCTCAGGGAATCCATCTTCAGAATTTTCCTCCGCGTGGTTGCGGGAGGAAGGTGAGCTGGGTGGAGACCCTGAGCAAACTCCTCTCCAGGCCATGGGGCATGCTGGGCTCTGGTTTCCCAGGCACCCAAGGCACGCTTTTCTCTACTTCCCGGGGATGTTGGCGTCAGGACTTAGAACTCCTGTATGCCGGACAGCCGGTGAGGTGTACTGGGCGGCCGCGTTCTCCGGTCTTTGCTCTGCTCCGCAGACATTTCTGCGTCAGGTGCCTCGCATATTCGCACCCACGTGCCAGGACATTAAGCTGCACCTTGCGGAGTGGCTCTCAGCCTTGAAAGGCCTCAGGATGTCCGCGTCCACAGCTGTGAACCGGTGAGTGCAGGTGGACGGGCGCACGCGGGAGCAAGGGTAATTAACAGGGCTCCAGAGGGCGTGACGGTGACGCACGATGTCGGCAAACTCTCTTTTCATCCTTTACATTTCCGCCGAGATTTGGCCAATAAATAACAAGAATAAAATGTACGCATGGTTTTGTCTTTGCGCTCGTAGGGTCGTGGCGGGGTCTTTTAAGTGAAGAGAAAAAGAAACCAGAAACCCACGGTGGCCCCACCGGCTGCTTCCGGGGACACCTGAAATCAGCAGCTAGAACTGACAATTTGGTAAGCCCCGGGGATGGTCATCTGAGACCTGGGTTACAATACAAGTCCCACCTCGGGGCGACTCCAGGCTTTCTTCCCCTCGGGGTCGGGTGCCTCAGGCGCGAGTGGCGCTGGCCGGGTTCCAGCCGCGGGCAGATGTCAGGCCCGGCACACTTTGCCTGGGCGATGCGCGCGGACGTCCTGGGCGCTCTCGGTCCGCCCGGCTTGGCAGGAGCTGCGAGAGGCCGCGCGCACGGTCCCCGGGGACAGCCGGAGGCCTCAGGGTTCCCGGCTGGAGCGAGAGCGCGGCGGCGGGCCGCGGGCTGCTTGTGTCTCCTTCCTCACGCGGTGTGCTGCGCCGTGAAACGCTGGGCTCCGGACCTTGGGGGTGCACTGTGGCGGGTGGGGTACACCGCGCTCCCTCCCCGCTTCCTGCGCCCAGGGTCGGCGGGCAGAGTTCCTGGGTCCAGCTTGGTGCTGAGCAACCCCCGGCCGCAGAGCAGCTCCAGCCGGTCGGGAGACGCCCCCTGGCCCCCGCCCCCGCGTGGCCGGCCCGGAGGAGCTGGAGCAGCAGGAGGAGGAGGCGGTGCCGCCGGGACTGCCTCCTCCCCGCCCCTCGCGTCTCCTCCCCGCGCCACCGGGAAGGACAAGGGGACTGGGCACGGGGACCCCGGCCAGTGAGCGCTCGTGGCCCAGGACCGCCCCTCCCGTGAGCTCTCTCGCCGCGATCCCGGGCGGGTCTCGCCCCGCATGGTGCTGGCAGCAGCCATGAGCCAGGACGCGGACCCCAGCGGTCCGGAGCAGCCGGACAGAGTTGCCTGCAGTGTGCCTGGTGCCCGGGCGTCCCCGGCACCCTCTGGCCCGCGAGGGATGCAGCAGCCGCCGCCGCCGCCGCCGCCCCTGCCACCGCCCCCGCCCCAAGCCGGCCTGCCCCAGATCATCCAAAAGTAAGAGGGGGAGAAGGGAACAGGGATGAGGGGTGCGCCTGGGGACGCACCCCGAGAGCCCCCTTTGTGGTTTCATCTCCCGTCCCTGCTGAACTTCGCTCGCCCCCCTTGGGTTTGAAGTTTTCTCGTCCCCCCTCTGGGCAGAGTCGGTGTCCTTCTGGCTGTTAGGCTGGAAAGAGGGGAGCCAAGTTCTTTAGGGAAAATTATTTTGTATTTCCTTATCTCCTTTCTCGTCCCTTCAGGGATGGTACTAGATATTTTGAACTAAAATAGCTCAGATTGGGGGGAAATGGCCCAACGACTGTGTGTCATCTTTCTGGTCCCAAGAGGACGCTGGAATGGAGAGTCGTGCGTGAGTGTGTGTGCGCGTGTGAGGGTGTGTAAGTAAAATGCCAAAAATTAAACCACCCTTCATGGTGCCCCTGAAACCAACCAGTGACATTGGGGTGAAAATGGAGGTGAGAATTTGTAAACAACATATTTTGCTTTACCCTGAAAGTGTAGCCACGTTTCAAGAAGGCCCTTTCGAAGAGTTTAGCTACGCAACCGTTTTCCATTAATGTTACCATCTTGTGACTCGGGTGACCCGTGCGACTTGGGTCGTGAATTCTCAGGTCGGCCTTCCCAATGCTTGAGAAGCTTGGGGGTGGTTAATAAGCCCCGAGAGGCTCTTTCAGCCCATTTGAGGGACATAGAAGTAAAAACAGTGATGCTTTGTGTTGTTTGTTCTTTTGAGATTGCGTGTGACGGTTTAAGGCCTAGAATGTTGGTTTATTTGAAGGATCTCTCCTCTCCTAAGGGTTTACTCAGTTTGTAATGAAGTCTTCAAAACTAGTTTAAGAAGTGTAGGAAAGTGAATGATGAGCACCTCTGCGAAACTGACGACACTAGATGAATACACGTAAGTACAGCAAAATATACCCTCATGGAACAGAGCAGAGGTTTTCCGCTGCTCTGCTGATGCTTTGAGTCCTGTAAATTTAATAAAACTTAGTAACAGAAAGAATCAGTGATGGGTGTAAATGGAAGTCAATAGCAGTTAAGTATTTATTGTTTTGAAGACTGGTTTGTCTAATAGAAAGAATTGCGCAAATTCAAGTTTAATGTTAGAAAACGCTGGTATCATATTTCAGAACAAAATGGTTCCCTCTTTTTGACTGGTGGAATACTGAATCTCCACTTGTGATAACTTTTTGCTTTAATTGGATATTTTATATAACTTTCAACTACAAACAGTTTCCAACTATTCCAAAATGAAAATATTTCATATTATTATTCTTTTCTATTGTTTTGCAAATTATTCAGCCAATACTAAATATGATTGACAATTTATGTACATCAATACTTAAAATTTATCTTTATTCCTTAATATAAATATAAAGCAACAGAGAAAAACTATTTAAAATTTAAAGTTTACTTAGTGAAAAATCCAATTTGGCCAATTATTAATTTGGAAACATCTGATGTACTTCGTATGGAGCCAGTGCCTTGTGGCTTGAAATCAGGCTGCATATGAAGTTTATTGAAATTGCTTAGGTATTGTAATCACCTTGCACTTTTCTATTATTTACTTTTAAGTAGAAGAAAACTGGGAACTTTATATTCACAGAAAGGTCTTTGTAGAAGGTTTTCTGATTATGAAATACTGCCAGGTTGAAAATAAATATCATTTTATGGAAATGGATCATTTAAAGTATATTTTATTTGCCTCATATAATAAATAATTTACCCTCTAAATTCATCCCCCATTTTGAAAATCCCATCTTTGGAATAGCTAATTTTAAAAGAAAAGACTCGGCTTTTCAAAGATGGCCCCTTCTACTTGAAGGGCAGGATGTAGACCTCAAGAAGCACCTCATCGCTCTCCTTGCTTTACATTGGTGACGGATCAGTGTTCAGGGACCAGGACCCAGGGCTGTGAATATGCCCATAGGATTGGATGTTTGCATACTGACGTTTCAGTCTTTCTTTGTAAGGATGATTTGGAGTTTGTGCTCTCCTTAGTACCCACTGAAATTCCACTGGAACCAGACACAATGTCGCAAACGCTTCATAGGTCCATCTTCAATGTGCCGAAATTTGAGCAGGTTGTTTTGAAACTGCATTTGCATAATTCCATCTGAGCAACCATTTTTATGTAGTTATGAGGTGTGGTTTACATCAGCCATCTTTGAGAAAATATAGTGGAGCTACTGCGCTCGGCTGCAAAATGAGTTATCTGCCTGTTGATTCGGAGAATTTTGTGAGCTACAGCTTTGGATGAAATTCTCCTCTGGTGGAACATATATTAAATATTATTAGAGAACCTCTATTTTTTTCTAGTTATTTTAGCGAGGTTGTTATGTAACTCATAAGAGGAGAAGTTTTGATTGCTTTCAAAATGATGGCGACATCAATCTTCTTCATGTTGCATAGTGTGTTTGAAAATTACAAACATTTTTCCATTTAATGTCTATGTTGACTGATTTTTATTAGTAATGGTTTTTATTTTAGATAAAAGTCAGTGACTTTGGATAAACCATAGTAACAATTATAACAAAAATCAGTTCCCGTTCACGTGTTATATTTGGTCTTTAGAGAACTGCTGTGTACTATATTTACAAAGATAAACACATGAAGTGTGATGACTAATGATGAAACTGATTTTGTTTGTTTTATGGAAGCCAGTCTTAGCACTTATGAAGATTGCATCTAGAGTTAATTTCTCTGGACTACAATGATTTCATTTCCTTATCATTGTATTTTTAGCTTCCATTAAGAATCATCCATACCTTTTCTACTCTTCTTACTGTAAAGATTATCAGCCATGTATAGACACAGATAATTAATATTTTATAAGATTTTAGTTTTAAATGTGCATTCTCCAAATTGGCTTGGAGGCATTATTAGAAGCCTAAAACAAGAACTATAAATAATACCCTAAGAGGAGATTTGGGATAAGTTAGGAAATCAGAATAATTTGAGAACTTAACAAATATATATTTTTTCCGTAGCTAGTGTTACCTGCGTGTGTTTGTAGTGAATGAAAACATGAATCCAGCTTTGCTCTCTAAAGTTTATAGTCTTCTGTATAGCATTAGAACACTGGCTGTCTATATTTTCAGAGCAAAGTGCTCCCCTCACTCAGAATAGAAAACGTTATAAGTAGCAGCTCCGATTTACAGACTCTAATTTTACAGACATTCTGCAGAAGGATCCCCACGTAACCATTAGGGAGTCATGTGCAGGGAGGTTGTGCGTGATGTTCACCCACTTTGATGGGTATGCTGACAATTACATCCAGAATCAGAGAGAAGAAATAAGAATTGGCTAAAAAGGGACATTGCCTTGCATTCATACTTGGTCCTTTCTGGAAAGAGGATGGAATTTCTAACATCTGTGCCGGTTAACATCAGTGTGAGCCCACTTTTAGGGGAAATAGGAATACACTTGTAGAAGGAATTTTGAAAATTTTAAATACCATCTTAAACTGCACATAAGACAAGCATTCAGCAGGGAAACCATCTGAGGGGATTAAGCCTTTACCCCAACAGGGAAGAAAAGAGGGGGGGCTATTTTCTTAGCAGCCTGAACCATTCTTTTGCTTGTCTAGAAAGTTTTCCAAAGTTTTATCAGAAAAAGAAATTTTGCTTGAGGGTTTGTTGTGATAAGTATTTTTAGATAGTATGTACTGTCATTTAGTTGTGAGTTTTTCTCAAATTGCCGAAGAAATCAGTATTATGAAATGTAGTACAGTATTCCTATTAGTCACAGTAAAGGACTATGCATATGGTGCACACAGAGCCGTTCTCATGCCAGTGCTGTAGGGGGGAAAAGAAGAAGAATTTGATCACCCCTTTTATTTTTCTATCCATGTTTTCTTTCGCTACCTCCTTAGCAGTTTATCTAATTAATAATTTAAAAAACCCAAGTCTGTCCACTGGAAAGTGAACTCTGATCTGCTAAGATCTCTTGGCCTGTCCTAATAGTCACCAGGGGGCGGAAAAAACCCAACCAGGATTGACTCACAGTGAAATGATCCCACATTATCCAGGTTCTTTCTCTTCTGATTTATTTATTTATTTATTTATTTATTTACTGTGGCTTTAGGTTCTTGACTCCAGTTTAAACTAGTATTCTTCCCTACCCACAAGAACCGGTCCTCAAGTGAACAGATTGATACAGTTTAATTCACAGGTTTGATAAACAAGAATACACAAAATGTTGGGAACTGGGGTTTAATCAAGGGATAGAAATTAAAATGGACTGAACTAAATAGAGAAAGTAAGAATGGAAGAAGCTTGAGATATTAGAGTTAAAACCCAAAAGGGAAGTTCAGAAGCAGGACTCCCGTCTCCCTTCATCTGTCCTGGTCTCCTTGCCAGACAAAAGTTTGAATGGTCTCCTATACTACAAAATCCTACTTAATCTGATTTTTATTTCCTGCCACAGTGATTATTTAATTGGGGATGGTCTAACTGATATTATTTTGTGTATTTTAACAGGGAAAATTGCTGTGGCTCTGCAGCTGGTGTGAGTGACTGGTAGCTGTGTTTAGAATAGAGTGTTGAAAAGCTTTGCATTAAGTAAAATGATCCATATTCCAGAATCATGGCAAGGATGGCAATTAGTGGTTTGCAGAAAGGAGCGCACGGCAGTTCCCTTTCTGTTTAAAGAACCTGGCTGGATCTTGAGAATATATGTGTTCTCCTGGATGCCTCATACTGCTTGTTCCTACCAGTGAGTAGACTGGCGGATTCGGATCCTAATTAAGAAGGTATATTTTTGAATCAGGAATGTGCATTTGGTTTCCAACACCACCACGGGGGTATTGCTGGTGAGCTGATAGTTTGACTGGCTCCGTGGGTGGTCACTCTTTAAATTCCACCCAACTAAGGAGCTGTACAAGATTTTAGTCTTTGAAGTTTACACACAGCTAGTGTGGGGACAAGTTATCACTGCCAGCTGTTGGGGGAGGAGGTGAAAGCGAGGAGGACCCCCCTCCAAATAATTTGTGTGTGTTTTGGATATGTTGCATATATCTGTCTAATATGACAAACTCTTGACCGCGGTGGAAGTTACAGTCAAGTTGATTGATCTCCCTCTTCCCTGCAACTCCTGATGGATTTTATAAGATAAGTAAGTCCCTGATGGTTTCTAAGGTGACTTTTCCAACTTGCTGACAGCAGATCTGCAGGGGAGATGGCACATATTGGTGCTAATGTACTTTATGAGCAAAAAGGGAGCAGTTAAGCAACTTGCATGAGGATGTATTGATAACTCAAGCTCAGTTGGACAAATCAATCTTTCCATGTGTTCAGAAACAAAAGGCAGGGGGTCATGCATGTGTTTGGGAGTGGTTATCACCCCATGAAGATAGTTTCCACGCCACTTTTGCCTCCTTTAATGTGGTATTTGCTTTAAGGCTGTATCAGGGCCACCTGCTTCTGCCTTTTCTTTGCACCTGCTTTCTCCTGATCACACTAATGACCCATCGGTTCTCAGTTACCACTTCCCACTCTGGCCCACACCTGGAAACCTCCAATTGCTGCTGTCGGGACATCTTAAATACTTTTTGGTTTTGCAACTTGTCTGTAGACTCTTTCCCAAATATGTTTTTAAGCTTTGTTAGGCCTGCCCTTCAACCTGCCCTCCAGGAGTAGTCTAGGAGTAGACTAGATAATATATATTTTAAAGATGCTTTGGTTTCATTAAATCTCTTCCTTTGGTTTATTTTGAATTAATTATTGAAGAGAATGATTTAAGATCAGTCTGATGTTTTCAGGTGTAAAATGAGCATCTTTGTTCTAAATTAATTACTGGGCTTCTGTCAAGGAATGCCAGAGAGGAAAAAACTCTGGACTAGGAGTCAGTGACCTGGACGAGCCAATTAATCTATCCTCTCCAGGGACTGGAAATGATCAATTGCAGTTTCTTCCAACAATAAAATTAGGTGGCTCTTGTGCAAATCTTAGCAAACTTGTGGAGTGATCACCAATGTAGAATGCCTCCCCCATCTACTTCCTCCATCACCTGATACAGAATCTGTCCCACATCAATTAAATTTAGCCATGGACATAGGTACATATTTGTGACATTGATCACCCATGAAAGCAACAATAACCACAAAAAGAGAATGAAATGCTTTCTGCAGCATTCACAAAGAATATTTGGATCAGTGACATAATTTTAAAAGTCAGAAAAATAAACACTAATGTCAGTGAACAGGAAGAAGTTTTATACTGTTCTTCAATCTCTAAAAATGTCTTTGGTATAAGAATAATTTTTTGGAATGTTAAAGTAAGTACTTTAACATTTACTTTAACAAACTGAAAGCAGCACTTTCAGCTTGGGAGACAGAGACAATAATTTCATGTGTGTGAATTGGATTGTGTTAAACACAGGCCGGTGGGAGTGTGTTTGGTGACGTCGTTGGTTTCAGAGGCAGAGAACGTAAACATAGGACACACAAACGTTTTACAGGAGCATGGCTGCGGTTGCTGCAGGGACTCCTGAACCGTGACGCACAGTCAGTCGGCCGCAGAGACCAGCCTGGAGCTCGCCCTGAAACCTCTTCGCAGCCTTGCAGATGTCATAGTTGTCCCAAAGCTGGGCCTCACGCTTCCGTGTAGCCTCGCTGAATCAGGAGACCGAGTGTTTCCACAGCCAGGATGTGGGCGCCGTGGGGCCAATGCTGTGTCCTCCCGCGCTGGCAATAGCAGAGTTGTGGAGAAACTTTATTTGATATTTGAAATGATCACTATTTTAACCTTCTGCATAAAAAGGGAGATGAGTCTGTGATTAAATCTTGATTTAAAGTCTTCAAATATGTACATAAATGAGGATGAACATAAGAATATTTATTGCAACACTGTCTAGAAGAGTGAAAATTGGAAACCACTGAAATGTTTCTCAGTTGGAAAAATAAACCATGTGGAGGTATAAGGTCATGTACTCCTCAGCCATTAGAATGATGCTGTTATTTTACATTGGTTGATGTGGAAGGAGGACCATATAATATTAACTAAAAAAAAAAAAAAAAGAAAACTACAAACAGCATGTGTGCAAAGATCTCATATTTGTTTTTGAAAAGACGTATATGAGTGTGTGCTGGTGCCTGCCAGCCTTAAAAAATATCTGAAGAACAAATGCAAAGAACATTAAGAGTAGTTCTAACTCTGGATGGGGCAATTAGAATGGTTTGTCTTTTTTTCTTCCTTTTTAATATTGTCTATTTTTTTAAATTCAGTGAGCATATATCACTTTTACAGTAAAATAAAACAAAACTATTTTTTCTTTATCTCTTTCTTTTCCTAACCGTCTGTACCTTTGAGTATTTCATTTTTACAAACAGCCACAGAAGAAGTAGACATTTCACATTGGTATTGCACTATCTTGAAGACTGAGCTGCCCTTTAGCATCTTGGATTTTAGTCCTGAAAGGTAGCTGAGAGCTGTTTTAGCCCAGCTTTCCTGTTTTTCTAGGTAGGGCAAATGAGCATCAGAGAAGTCAAGCGAATTGTTGAAGGTCACACAGTGAGGGAGTCCTCAGGCTGGGATGAGAATCCCCTTATTTCTGTCTCTTATATTTTCTGCTAGGCCACCCTTTTGTCATCCTGGGAATGGAGGAGAGAGAAATGGAGGCATTCATAAATTAACCATGTATGTACTGGCCTTAGTCTACTCACATCCCCTGTGAGGCTTGAGAAAACATCCTTGGTTGTGTTATCTCCTCCCACCCCATCCTGCCCACCCACCCACACAGGACTTTTCTGGGAATGGCAGTAGACTGGGTCTCTCCTGGGCATCTCATGCTCTGTTCCTTCCTGCCAAGCCATCACATTCTCTTCTCTGCTCTTCTTGGTTCAAGGTTACTTTTTTTTCCAGATCCTTAATAGAGGAAAAACCCAATACCTATCTTTCTTTCATACCCAGAAACGTCCTCTTGATACCCTTCCAGCTGTGGTTTAAAGATGAACCTTTTGAGATGTAAAAGCATAACTAATATTTTTATATTAAAGGAAGCAAAACACATTTTACTTCTTACTCCCAAGCCAATTATAGGAATGCCTGTTATTATTTCTGTCACCCTCAATTCTCACTCTGCTTTAAATTTGTTTCAACCAAGGATGTAATTTGGACTGTATTTTTAAAAAGTAAACCTGCTTTGGGGGGACTATATTTGCATTCTTGCTTGCCCTTGAGTGTGCTCTCTCTTGCTTTTTCTTTCCCTGAAGAGTAATTTGTGTAACTATAATTTTGTTATCATAGCTCAGGAAATTGGTCTTATTTAATTTTTTTCTAATAAACACTAGATTTTTAACTTTTTCATTTGTCAGATAATGCCTCATATAGCTGGGTTTTTTTTTTTTTGTTTGTTTTTTGCATTTGTTTATAATGTCTTTCTCCCTCTTTTTTTTTTTTTGTTTTTTTTTTTGAGACAGGGTCTCACTCTGTCACTCAGGCTGGGGTGCAGTGGTGTGATCTTGGCTCACTGCAGCCTTGACCTCCCTGGCTCAAGCAATCTGCCACCTCAGCCTTCCAAGTAGCTGGGACTACAGACGTGCATCACCACGCTCTGCTAATTTTTTTATTTTTTGTAGAGATGGGGTTTCACGATGTTGCCCAGGTTGGTCTTGAACTCCTGGACTTGAGCGATCCTCCTGCCTCAGCCTCCCAAAGTGCTGGGATTACAGGCATGAGCCACTGCACCGGCCATCTCTTCTTTTTAATCTACCAAGTATACCCAACTCTTTCTCCTTTCCATGACTGAAGATTACAGGCTAGTTGTCTTGAAGAATGAACCATGATATGTCTGTGGCCATTGTTTCTTCATGACCAGATCCAGGTTAAACATTTTGGCAAAGATAAGCTAAAAGTTTGATCCCTTGTTTAACACGGCAGCCACCAGATTGCTCCATTGTAGACAGACATTTTTCTGTTTGTGATAACTAGTAAGTTGTCTGCAGAGGTGCTACCATGAGACCCTCTGAATATCCTATGTTCCAACAGACTTTCATCTAGTGGCTTTGTCTTTTAATTTGATTAAATATTTAAGAAGCAATTGTAATGAAATATGTGGATCACTTTAGAATGTATGAGTTTGGACACACAGTTTATATCAAACAACCTTGCAAATATGATTGCATTGTATCAGCCCATTGATATTATCTAGAGCCTCTGGATTTTTCTAGTCCTGACGTAACAGGACTTGATCCATGGCTCAGCTACTTCCCATGTAATTCTATAGGAGGCATTCCATCTCTTGAGTTGCAGTGCCTTTTAATGGCCATTTTAATGCTAATGGAAATAAATGGATACTGATGTAATTTGTACTACTCATGAGATTTTTTTGGGCATCCTCTTGAAGTTATGTTGGTTCTTTGCAGAAGCCTTTTAACTCCATTTTCAAAATCACTGTATGAAGCAGGCTTTAAAAATGACTGATGACTTGCTCTGATGCCTAAACTGGGTGAGTTGTAGGGCTGGTCAGTGACTAGCAGTTTGTTCATATATTTTAGATTTAAGTTACACAGCTATTTTTGCCTATTCCACTTTGGTACTCCTGTTTTCATACACAAAATATGTATGAGTGAAAAAGGTGGTGTGGAGTAGTGAAAACGAGCAGGAGCAGGCATGATCTATGTTCTGGATTCAGCTTTGCCACTACTAACCCTGAGCCTCAGTGTTCTTATCTGTTAAAGGGAGCAGTAATAATAAAGTGAATAACAACTAACTTTTATAAAGAGTGCTTTCTGTGTGCCAGAACTATTCTAAATAGTTTAAGTATTTTCAATCCATTTACTTCAACAATAATCCTGTGAGGTAAGTGTTGTTATTCTCCCCATCATGCAGATGAAGAAACTGAGGCACAACCTTATTAGGACCCAGGAAAGCTAAGAAAAATAGTATTTGTGAAAACAGGTGGAATGGGGCTTGGAATAAAGAATGTTATACTAATTCAAGCAATCCTGTCTTCTCTGTGTAAATATCTATATTCTTAATTTATAGAAAATCCATCACTCACAAGAAAATATTATAAAAAAATGGCTGAAATAAATCTGAAAGTAGGTCAAATTTAAGACAAACTAAGCAATCCAATTAAAACATTTTTTCCTGTTTCTGTCCCCTGCTCCTGCCCTTTTTTTCCCTTATAACTGTAAGTTCAGCTTTGGATTAAAGTGAAATGTATATCCCAATTTAACTTCCTCAAACAAATCCGACTCTGGCATTTGATTCACTGTCTTATTCTGCTTGTTATGCACGTTAGGCAAGACCTAAATTTGATGCTCACAGAGAGTACATAAACACTTAGAATCCTCTCAGCATGTGCTAAAATAATAACAGATTCAATAGTTTGATTTGCAAAGTGTCTGCCAACTTCCACCAGACCATTTTTGAACCAATTCAGAAAACCAGGATTCTGCAATGATTAAAGTGTCCAAGGCTCCTATTCATAGCAAAAGGAATTCCTGGCTTGAAACAAGGACACATCAAGCTCAGGTAGTCTCTGCCAGACATACTTTTTGAATCATCTTCGCAGACATTGTTACAGGTGTTCTTCTGCTTTAAGAAACCATGGTCTGTAACAACCAGACTGAATAGAATCCATAAATCAGGGAAGGATTGTGACTTTTGACCTGCGACAGGGTTTATGGTAAAAATCCTTTAAACCGTGAGTTTCTCAGTGTGTTTCAAGTAGCAATTCAATAATGCTAACAATTCAGAGATCTAATAATAAAATTTAAAACTTTGGTTTTTTTTTTCAATTTTAAGAGGTATAATTGAAGTATATTAAGCTGCACATGTTTAAAGCATCCATCAGGATCCATTAAACCATTAAACAATTGAGATAATAATAAACATTGTTGGCTGGGTGCGGTGGCTCACTCCTGTAATCCCAGCACTTTGGGAGGCCGAGGCACGTGGATCACCTGTGGTCAGGAGTTCGAGACCAGCCTGGCCAACATGGTGAAACTCCGTCTCTACTAAAAATACAAAAAAATTGCTGGGCGTGGTGGCGGGTGCCTGAAATCCCATCTACTCTGGAGGCTGAGGCAGGATAATTGTTTGAACCTGGGAGGCAGAGGTTACAGTGAGCCGAGGAGATCGCGCCATTGCACTCCAGCCTAGGCAACAAGAGCAAAACTCCATCTCAAAAAAAAAAAAAATTATCACCCCACGATGTTTCTTCATACTTCTTATAATTTATCTTTCCCTCTTCTCCTTATCCTCCTCACATTCAGGGTACCACTGATTTGCTTTCTTTGTTTGCGTTTTCTAGAATTTTATACAAATGAAATCCAAGTATGTACTCTGTGTGTGTGCGTGTGCGTGTGTGTCTTCTTTCACTATTTTAAAGTGCATAATTTAGTGACATCAAGTATGTTCACAGTGTTGTGCAACCATCACCAGTCTCTAGTACCAAAACGTTTGCATTGCCTCAAAAGGAAACCATGCCTACTAAGCAGTTACTTCCCATTCCTGCCTCTCCCCAGTCACTGGAAGCCAATCTACTTTCCATCCCTATGGATTTGCCTGTTCTGGAGGTTTCATATAAATGGGATCACATATGTGGCTTTTTGTGTCTGGCTTCTTTTACATGGCATCATGCTTTCAAGGTTCATCCATATTGTGTCATGTGTCAGCACTTTATGCCTTTTTACTGCTGAATAATATTCCATTGTATAGGTAGAGATAACATTTTCTTTGTCCATTCATCTACTGATAGACATTTGGTTTTTTCTACCTTTTTACTATTATGAATAGTGCTACTATGAACATTTTTGTACAAGTTTTTGTTTGAACATCTGTTTTTGGTTCTTTTGGGTATATATCTTGGAGTGGAATTGGTGGGTCATATGGTAATTCTTTTTTTTTTTTTTTTGACATGGAGTCTCGCTCTGTCGCCCAGGCTGGAGTGCAGTGGCATGATCTCAGCTCACTGCAATCTCAGCCTCCCAGGCTCAAGTGATTCTTGTGCCTCAGCCTCCCAAATAGCTGGGATTACAGGCACCCGCCACCACACCCAGCTAATTTTCATATTTTTAGTAGAGATGGGGTTGCACCATGTTGGCCAGTCAGGTCTCAAACTCCTGACCTCAGGTCATCCACCAGCCTCGACCTCCCAAAGTGCTGGAACTACAGACATGAGCAACCACACCTGGCCGGTCATATAGTAATTCTATGATTAACTTATCGAGGAACCTCCAGACAGCTTTCCAAAGCCCTGCACCATTTTACATTCCCTCCAGCAATGAATGAAGGTTCCAATTTCTTCACATCCTTGCCAGCACTTGTTATTTTCTGGTTTTGTTTGTTTGTTTTTCGAGATGGAGTCTCACTCTGTCACCCAGGCTGGAGTGCATTGGCGTGTTCTCAACTCACTGTAACCTCTGCCTCCCAGGTTCAAGTGATTCTCCTGTCTCAGCCTCCCGAGTAGCTGGGACTACAGGCACATGCCACCATGCCCGGCTAATTTTTTGTATTTTTAGTAGAGATGGGATTTCACCATGTTAACCAGGATTGTCTTAATCTCCTGACCTCATGATCTGCCTGCCTTGACCTCCCAAAGTGCTGGGATTACAGGCATGAGCCACTGTGCCCGGCCTGTTGTTGTTATTGTTGTTTTTAATGGCCATCCTAGTGGGTACGAAGTAGTATCTCAATGTGGTTTAGATTTGTATTTCAGTAATGACTAATGATATTGAGCTTCTTTTCATGTTGGCTTTTTGGCTGTTTAAATATCTTCTTTTGAGAAATATCTACTCAAATCTATCATCCATTTTAAAATTGGGGTTTTTGCATTCTTGTTTTGGAATGGTAAGAGTTCTTTGAAAATTCTGGAGAGTAGGCCCTTATTAGGTATATAATTTGCAAATATGTTCTTCTATTTTATGGGTTTTTTTAGCATAATGATTTTGAGGTTCATATATGTTGTTTCTTGTATCAAAACTTTGGGCTTTTACTTTGCTGAGTGGTATTCTGTTTTGTAGATATAGTGTAAACTGTTTATTCATCCATTGATGGACATTTAGGTTGTTTCCAGGTTTTGGCTATTACAAAGGAAGCTGGTATGAACATTCCTTTGCAAGTCTTTATCTGGACATATCTTTTAGCTTCTCTTGGGTAAATTTCTAGGCCAATGATAATTTAACTTTTTGGGATCACAAATATTGTACATAAGAATCATTGTTTGGGTGAAACCTCTTCAAATTTTTATTACTATGTAATTGAACGGAGCATGTTAATGTAACCCTTCAAGGTGTTTAAATAATACACACTTTTTCCTCTTTGTCTTCAGAGTCAATCACTCATTAGTTTAGTTTTTTTTTTCTTCTGTTGATGAATCTTCCTTCAATAGTTTTTCATTTGGCAAGTAATTATGACCATGGAAGTTGGGACACAAGATGAATAAGACGACAAAACCGCAGAACTTTCAAACTGAAAGAAACCCTAAAAATCACCTGAGTCAGCTCTTTTATTTTACAGAAAAGGTGATGAGGTCCAGAAAGGAGACTGGATGTACCAAAGGCCAGCTAAGTATTAGAGCAGTTCAGTGGAGCAGGGGAAACTTACGCACCTGTGAGGGTAATTTGACGTCTCCTAGCCATGATGCAACAGTGCTGGGGGATGAGTGAATGGCGCTGTGTTTTGCAGTCTGTAGCATTCACAGGGCACTTTGTTTCCTTCTAGGTTATCCCAGTTAATCCTCCAACAACCTTGTGAAGTAGGTAGGGATTAAGTAGCTAGGAGTAGCTCAGGGTCACCTAGCCAATGATTGGAGAGTCTGGGCTCAGAGCCAGGTCTTCTGACTCCTTCCAAGTTGCGCGCCCTCCTCTTTTTCGTTTGGGTTCCCTCCTCCTTGTCCCTACCCACTGCCGTCCCCTTAGTTCAGGCCTTCCAGCTCTCCCCTAGCCTCCTGCTGGGTTGGGTTCCGCTCCTTCTTTTCTCTGCAGCAGCACAATCTTGATCTTGTCCTCTGCTTGCTGGAAGCCCTGCTGTGGCTTCTCCTGGTCTTTAGGTTAAGGTTCAGACTGTGGAAGGCCCTTCCAGATCTGCCCCACTCAGTTCTCCAGCTCCAGAACTTGCTGTCCTATCTTGGCTGCCCTCTTTCCTTCTTCTCAACTAGAATATTCTGAATTCTGCTTAGACCTCACCTCTTCCAGGGAGCTTTCCCCAACCTTAAGCAGGAAGGAGGGCTGAGTGTCCCTCTTCCTGTAATCGTCTGTGGCTCCCATTGTAGCATTTGTCCATGCTCTCCTCTTGCTTGTCTCCCCTAAAGACCATGCAAAGTCCTTGTAGGCAAGGCCACTGCCATTCATCTTTGGTATCCCTATCACCTAGCAGGGCCCCTGGCACATAGTGTGTTCAATATCTGGGAATGAGGAACTTAACTGCAACTCAACTTTCAATCTAACTGACTTGGTGATGAGAAATACTAGTCAGGATGATCTCATGGGTGAGACCTGACGTGACGCCAAAGCTTGGTTTTCTCCATCGTTTGTTTTATTTGGACTGCTTCTCTGAAAGGGCTAGACAGACATTTATGTTTGGAGAGGCCATATAAGAGGAATAAAAATGTGGAAAGTCATAAACTTCAGCTCTGCTCTGGGCTCCACTGTCAAGCCATTGTGTGACCAGAGGTAGCACTTAGCTTCTTAGAGTCTACATGGGTAAAGGGGGACCGGGGTATGGGGGCTTGTTCAAACAGTCAATGAGATGACAGGTGAACATGCCTTGGTAGGAAAGCAGTACTGAATACATGTGTCCTCATGTAAACCAGCTTTTTGTCTCATGACGCTGTCATCTCCAGCCAGACGCCAGATTGTGTGCAGGCAATTCCAGGCTGAATTTCTTCTGAGAGATTTGATCCAAATAGGATACATGGTGGAAATGACCACTGGGAACACTCCTTAAAACCTGCTTGCGTCAATGCTTTCAACGATACATTTCTGCATCACAAAAAAAAGTTTCTAAGCCCTAAGCTAGCATCTGCCTATTTCAAGCAATTTCTGTTCTCTTTTCTTTTCTTTTTTTTAAGACAGGGTCTTAATCTTACCCAGGCTGCAGTGCAAAGTGATCCTGCCACCTCAACCTCCCAAGGAGCTGGGACTACAGGTGTGCACCACCATGCCTTGCTACATTTTTTTTGTATTTTGTTTTTTAGAGTCAGGGTTTCACCATGTTGCTTAGGCTGGTCTCAAACTCCTGGGTTCAAGTGGTCATTCTGCCTCAGCCTCCCCATGTGCTGAGACTACAAATATGAGTGACTGTGCTCGGCCTCAAGAATTTCTAAAATAACACAAATCGAGACAACAGCAACACCAAGATACTGCTTTATTATTGCCTTGACATTTGCAATAATGACAGTTTAACTGTGGCATTAATAATGACACTCCGGTCGACTTGTGGCAGCTTAAAAAAAAAAA